>NW_009646761.1:1693534-1702447 GCF_000708025.1 Charadrius vociferus | reverse complement strand
CCCCCCCCCGGATTTATAACTTTCAGGGAAAATGGTATAAAACCCAAACATTTCATATTCATTGTTTTGTTCTGACAAAAACCACGAGCTTCTAAAATTTCAAAATTAAATTGAAAACATGGTAAGGAAATGTCAAAAGAAAAGCAGTTCTTGAGGAAAGACTTAATTTATGTATTTCTACATAGGTCTTATAAGGTTCATGGCTTTTTCAAAAGAAAAAAGCCTTCCAATTATTTGCACATCTATAAAACGTTTCAAGTAAAATTTTGTACGGCAGTTAAAAAGATGTTACAGCAATGTGGGAAACTACAACCAGATCTAATCAGATAAAGTAGGTTGATGGGTCCTGGCTTATCCTCTATACTGTATAATGTATTAGGAGTAAGAGGGCAAACAGTACAAACATTCTCCTACCAAAACTTGGTCGTCACAGCAAGTGCACATATAGCCCAGAGGCAATCTACGTGGCTATTTCTTTAAAGCATCTTTTCTTGCAATTAATCAGAAATCCAGGACCAAAGCTCTTCTTCACAACATTCAGAGCACTTCAAGTTCAGTGCTCTTATACAATTCATTTCTAGTTCAAATTAAATTGTAGCTGAGTTGCTACTCACATGGGAATCTCAAACACTACTAATCTTTTAGTGAAGGTGGCTACCTGTTAACCAGAACAATAATGGGAAGTCACCAAACCATTCTATAAGAGTTATATTTTATTTTACCCCAGACCACTACCCTAAGCTATGATATTCTAATATTTTAAAATGCTTTAATGTCTGCCTCATTACCCTAACTTTTTGCAGAAGATAAGAATATTTTAAAAGACATTAAAGCTCTATCTACACGATACAAGCGATGTTTCAAAACAAGCTAATCAACTCTAAAAACACTTACTCCTTTTTTTTTGTCCTTTACCTGATCTTTCACATAGTCTAGGCCTAATCAAGACAAGAATTAAAATATTGTCACCATTGCATTTTTAAAGAGTACAGCACTAACTAATTGAGCTAGCCCCATGACATTAATGTTGAGAAAGGATAACGTGCTCATATCACACCTTTAATTCTCTTGTCTAGACTAGGATTTAAGACAACACAGCTGCTAAAATGCAACCCATTGACAAAGAAAGTGTTCCAGTTGCACTCATCATTGTACACTGTACCTAGACTATACTGTTTGCCTTAGTGCAGCAAAAACTAAATACTAGTCCTGTACTGGTAACCTCTGGGGGAAAAAAAAAAAAAAAAAAAAAAAAAAAGGCAGACCAGCAGGAAGCTAATGAATAAAAGAATATGAAGAAGCAGATAGCTATAGTTCTTGTTACCTTAACAATCACGTAAATTTTTGTACAAGTCACTACATGCCAGGATAATTTAGCACTGCAGTCCCAATTGCTTCCCTATTCTCTCTTAAAACGTTATCACCACATACCACCTACACAATTTACAAGGAGGAAAAAAAGGAGAAAAAAAAAAAAAAAGGATGCTTAAGCAACACTTGCAATATGTCAGAAATTAAATAACCAGTAACCCCAGGTTTGTTCTTAGGTGCAAAAATTAAAAATCTGACACTGAATTATTAAGGGGAAAACTAGAAAAGGAATGGATTTAATGATTTTTGGTAGAGCCACCCACTCAGACATTTCAAATTTTATTCATCCAAAAAACTTTCAATTGCCAAAGAATGTCTATTTTTAAAATTTCAGTCCAAAAAGTATGCCTGCTAACATAAGAGTTTTAACTAAACATACTGCTACCCAGAATGTTTTATGTATGACCAAACAACAAAATTTGTTTCTATCCACACACTATCTCACTGAAGAGTAGAGAATCGTGGTTATTTTGAAAGAAAAGATACAAGTTACTGCCAACTGTGTTGGCTATAAAAAACAGTATTTAAAGAATTATTGTCCTCTAGGCAAAACAGAAATTCAAAGGCAAAACAGAAATTCTAATGAGCAATGATTTTTTTTTGATAAAATTTTCCAAATATTCATCGCAAAAACTATGTCAAAACAGCTTAATGAATAGCAAGATAGAAAACACTCAACCCCAAGCATTAATGCTATATTATTGTACCGAACTATGAAAGCCATTAAAGTCACTGTTATATTTAGTCTTTAACACATTAAATAGCATTTTTACAACACAGACATGATCAAGCAACACTGCACAACTGAAAACAAACTGAAGAAGTCTTGCCACATACTATTCTACTATTTGACAATTGTAGCTATCCATATTTATTCACACACCTCTAAAACAACATGAGCTACAGCAGCAATTAAGACCTGAAAAGAGAAGATTATGCTAAGCGATACAGGCATAAAAAAAAATAATTACGCTATACACTAAACTAGCACAATCTAAACTAAACATGCATACAAAAGGAGCTTGCCTACCTGTCTTTTTCAATAAAAGTCCAAAGAACACCTAAAAAGCAGGAGGGGATAAAAAAGGTTTATTTTCAGTACCCACAAAGGGAAGCTACCATGTCACTTTACCTTACAAAGAAAAAAATAAATAAAACTTGGAAAGTAATACCTATACAGTTAGCTGGGGAGGGGGGGAAGCAGCCAAAAAACCCATTAGAAGACTCTGGTTATCATAATTGTCTCAAATTTTCATGGTTTCTACAGAAAGAAACTTAAAGTAGCATGAATATTCAATTCAGCAGGCTGCCCAGGGAAGTGGTGGAGTCGCCATCCCCGGAGATATTTAAAAGATGGGCAGATGTGGTGCTGAGGGACATGGTCTAGTGGTGGTTTTGGCAGTGTTAGGTTGATGTTTGGAATTGATGATCTTGAAGGTCCCTTCCAACCTAGATAATTCTATGATTCTAATATTTCAGATTATCAAGAAACTTGGGGGGGGGGGGAGTCAAGAGAACTCTGCAAGTATGGGATTTAATTCAAAAGCTTCTACAGGAAAACATTAAAGGTAATGTGTTCTGAAGATGCATGAGCACCTTGAAATATCCAAGTTTAAGACTAAGCCAAGCAACTTTAAAATAATCTTCTATAGCTTAAAATTACACACTGTCAGAGACACTTTTAGAGGATTGTCAATGTATGAATTCCCCAGTTAAATCAAGAAACATATAATTTTCTCTGACAGAATTAGTTCATTAATTTCAAATTAAAACAAAGGTAGATTCAATAAAAAAAATTTCTAAACTCTATAGAGCCAGAAAGAAGTGTTGTATAGTTAATTTAAAAGCATGAGAGCACAAAGAGAAACTGAAAATCTGAGTTTAAAATGAAATAAATTTTACAGTAATGTCCTGTATCCTGCAAACCTTTACTCCTTTTATTATAGACACTTTCTAGGGGACTGCCTATATATCAGTTCTCCAATAAGACACAGGAGAGGGCCATACAGCTGAAGGCTCTGATGTTACAATGTTATATACAGGGTCAATTTGATGCAACTGACTACTTGTGTTTACCAGTTCTTTATATCTCTACAGATGCTTAAATTATTTGCATTATCTTCTTGTAAATGGATAAGGTTTTCACCTGAGAAACAGCTACCCATGTGTCCCTTTAAAAAAAAAAAAAAAAAGCCAGTATAGCTCATCTGTTGTACTTAAATATTGAACACAATGGCTGATGTCTGCACCATGTCAGACTTCTGTTCAGGTTCCTAAGTTTTCTTAGAAATATGTACAAGTGTTTGATGGGATTTAAAATCCATTAATCTGTTCTTGCAATAAAGGGCTAAGTTTCATCTGATGAGAGCGCAAGAGTGGCTGGCAGCTTGGCCAAGGGAGGAAAAAAAAAAAAGCCTTGCTAAAAAAAGATTTCAGTATTTCTGTTCCTATTTCTAACATCTCTAGATGTCTTGCTAGCACCTATGAAAGTCCCTAGACATTTGTCAACCTTTTGCATACAGTGTTTCAGAAGGAATTGTATTTTCCAAGTTTCACTTCTGAACACTTGGGTATTTCTTCCTGGAAGGTTGGAGCCACTTTTGTGGCTGAATGTGTCGTAGCAGTGTTTATGAAGAATTCTCTAAATAGTTCTCAAAATTAGAAAAATATTTCTTACAAATAAGAAAAAAGATGAGAAATACATAGAATTTCAGAAAACTGGTAAATTCAAACTTGCTTAAAGAGTATTTATTACAGTGAAGAGCTAAAGAACAAACTAAACTATTTTATGGTCCTCAAAACTCTATATTTACTGACAGTCACGTGTATGATCATATTATTTAGTTTTCATGAGAATCTGGACCCCAGTGTGCTGAATGGTCTTTGAATAACCGTACTTAGTTTTTATAGTACTTGGAAAGCAACGTTTTTAAACTAGACATTTGAGCAATTTGTAATTTCAAGTATAGTTTTTTCAGACTTAATCACCATTAAGTCACTAAATGCATCAATTATCATTGACTCAAGATGCTGATTTCACAATTAATAAATTTCAATAATTACATCTCTTTTATGTTTTAAATTACCACACAGAATCCCTAGACTGGGAGGCAGACTTTCATCCTGATGATAAATCCCACCACAAAGAACATTCACAACTCGGAGATGTGTTTCTGTAATATTTCATAGCAATACACCTCTATCATTTAGTCTGCATTTTCAGCCAGCCTAAATTAATAAATTTTCTGTTGTTTACTTCCTAAAGAAAAAGCAATAGATTAAAGTTTTTTTTCACTACTTGAAATAAAGCATTTCTCAAACTTTCTGTGCTTTAGTTTTCAGCTTGAGTAGAAATAATAATACTTTTCTATTTCATGGGGTTCTACTAAAAATATATATAAAGTCTGTAGTACTGATTGAGAAATTATATTATTGAAGGCTACATAAGAACCTAGAATACATACCCAATGAGGTAAACATACCATCATGGGAGAAAAACATTGGGAAAGTCATATCCAAAATTAAAATTCAGTATATGGTAATTATCAGCAGATTCTCTTCAGAGAGGTTTCTAATCGCACAAAAGACAAACACAAAAGTGTTAGAAGTTAACTAACTCTTTTTTACACACACACACAAAAATTACGCTGCTTAATGTGTGTACTCAGTAGTTATTTCTAAACCTTGATATCTAACTGGGGTGTAGGACTTCAAACCTTTTCATTTGACAGCTTCTGTTCTTCCTTCACTGCAGACCTTCGCTGACATGGGCCCACTCACCCATTTTAGACTTGCTCTCACAAATAAAAGGTTTCTCCAGAAAACTGCTCATTCTAAAACTATAGTGAGATCTATCTGCAGCATAAACAGCAGACAGTTCTTTGCTGCCAAGCCTGCAAAACCATTTTGGAGGGAAAGAAGGTCCCAGAGTTGCGCCACCTACAAATGCACAGGTAACATTTTGTGTAGTATCACACCAGGAGGCAGTAAAGCAGCAGTTGGTTCCCTTTATCCTTCTTGTATACAGAGAAGAAGGAGTATCCTTCAAAGCTATCACATGAAAAACATTATCCCTATATGCACTCCATCTTCACAACAGTACGAATCCTAAGCATTTGCAAGAACCAGGAGAAACAAGGCTTAATGGACATATTTGGCACAAGTGGTACCAGAAATCGGTACTAGGCCCCTGAAACACTAAGACGATGGGGTTGGAACAATGCATTTCAGATAAGCAGTCACTTGTACACTGAATAGGAGCTCCCAAACTGTTTGCTTAGCTATCATCACCAGTGATAACAGCTTCAAACAAACATAGAGGTACTCTCAAGTTCCCAAACCCAGAGATCAACCTTGTACCTTTGGCCTCATTGTGCACAACCCACCACCCTACATTAGGTCACAACCCCTCTGTCCTCCTACCTTCCAATTACACTCCTTATCCAGCAAAACAAGACATCCACAGCTTCACTGTCTTCACAACTTCACTGTATGAAAGGGCACATCCCCTTTCATAAATTTCCTGCCCCCCATGTACTGATACTAAAGCACACATTCCAGATAAGCAGGGCTAGTTGCAGGCACTGCAAGAACAGCTGATTGCAGAAGCGATTGTTTTGTACAACACAAGCTACAGCCAAGCCACTCCTTGGTTATAAACTATTGTAAGACTCAGCACTTGGAGGGAGAAGAACAGCAGCTGTGATTTTGTACCACCGAGATCCTTCATCCAATGCTGGCACCGTTCTGTGCAGTAGAAAACTGGTCCAGAGTACAGCAAGTACTTCTGAAACCTTTTCCTTCTCCTCATTCTATGACTAGGCAGAGCTGCTGGGGGTGCACCCATCCACTCAGAACTGACAGCGTTCCCATACTGAAGGTAAAGCACCTTGACTCATTCTTAGAAAAATCTAGACAAAAGTGTTCTATTTAAATGGCTTACATTTAAACCATTTCCCAGGAAAGAACTTTAATTACCTGTTTAAAAGCTATGGAGGCATTCTCCACTCTTGATAAAGCTGTGCACCATGACTGAAAGGGATGCAAGGCTCCCACACTACATAGTACACAGGGAAACTTGACTTTAGAGTTTTGCCATTAGGAGACTTCTCTGCAGACTGGGACACCTGGATTTCAGTCCTGTTTCTAAGTCTATTTATGCATTTTTTAATATTAAATAGCCATTTAATGAGAACAGAAATTATACTGGCAAGAGTGATCTCAACCTCTTCTAGTCACTAAGCTTCTAAGAGTTAACCACTAAGAGTTAAGTAAAGGTCCACTTCTTTCTTCTCTTTCATTCATGAACGTGTCATTCATTCCTATAAAGTAACTCAACTTCACCAGGTGGAGTGAAAGACTCCCTTAGCTTAGTTTGACCTGGTATGTGGGGAGGTTAGACCAGGGAAGCAGAAGACTCAAGCGTGCATCTCCTAACCCGAAGATGGAATTTCACCTGGCTTTTCTACTTCTTGGGAGAGTAATTAAAATTACTCTCCAGTTATGTAGTAACACAAGGACTCTTCCATTCAAATAAAAAAAAAAAAAAAAAGCAAGGACAATGTGTAAAATGCTGAGATACCTACCAGTTAGAGACCTGGGCAATTGGTTTTCAGGTACAATGAAAGTTCAAAGGTTTTTAGATCATAGTTTTGTATCAATATAACCATATTGTTGTCATTTTCAGGTACATGTCATCCAAAATCCCTAAACAAACAGAACTATGATTATTTGTCTCTCAACAAGGATTAAATGCATTTGTGCAACTGTAAATTATAATTCAGAAGTCCTTGTACAGATACATATTATATCTGTAAATATGCATTCTTCCAGTTTAACTGGTAAAAAGGATGCAAGCTAAAGTCAACAGCACATTAGGTCTTACACTGCCTGCAAACTTGACTTAAGTTCCAAAACATAACAACAACAACAAAACCCACAAACATAAGATGAGGGAAGTTGATAAGGAAAAATCTGGTACGCTTGCTGAAACTACACCTTTTTAGTATTGCAAGTCAACAGCACATCCCTTTCAACTACATCTCAAAGTTTTCAGGACTTGCTAAAATTTTCAGGATTCCAGCTGCTTTTATCTACTTTGCGTAAGTGAAATTTGCTCGTATGTCTTTCGCAAAGCACCTAACCAAAAGCTGAAGTCCTGCAGCAAAAGAGATAGCAGAAGAAAAATAAGAGCAGCATTTAGACCCACTTTGAGCAGTGCTGAGTCAATGTAACTATGGAAGTACAAGTTGCTTCTTACTCTGCTTCACCTATCTACAGCTTGTCAGCTGGGGTCTGAATGCAGACACTCCATTGCAAGGCACAATGCAAGCTGCACAAGCCACAGCTAGGCATTCAGAGACTAAATGAATTTATATCACCGACTAAACACTGGGAAACCAAAAGCATTGATTAATGAATAAAGTCTATTCTAACTACTTAAAGAAAAATATTCTTCTATGAGGTGTGTGTGAACGATAAGGATCGCAAGGATATGGAAAATGCATTTTCCATAATAGATTCAAAATAACTTCATTACATTGGTCTTTAGAAATCCCCAGTGAAAAAGTTAGGACACACATTAAGAAACACCTACTATATGAAAGTTGCAAGCCTCCAAAAAAATCAGTGCTTTGTCTCCTCCCTCCCCTTTCCCCTACTCACCCTCCTCCCCAGTTTCAAAATACATCTTCCCCAGGCCTTGGGTCTGGAATGGTAGTTTCTGTAACAAACCATACCCGACCATATGATTAGCCATTATCACCTTTTATGCTCCGCTCTACATTAAGATGCAAATCCAACAGCTGTGGTCCAACTAAGTTATTTACAAGGGTTTCCCTTTCAGATGTCCAAGCCAAAGCTACAACCTGTTCTGCGACATAATTACAACCTCTCTCCATGGGCAATAACAGATCTTGGTCTGCGACGATCTGACCAGCGGCATTTTCTCATCCACGCTATGGTTCAAACGGTTGCTACGATTTCAAATGGTGCCATCTACCCTTATTTTAGCATGACTGGCTGCATTTCAGCTGCTGACATCTAATTGACTGACGCATATCTAAACAACATAGTGGTTATAAAAACAAACTGGCAGTATGCACCGGTGCTCCACCACTGTGGATTCGCTCGCTAATAGAGCGGCTGGCAACGCGACCGTGGGAAATTTAAGAGAAACACCAGCATACAGAAGGCCTAATGCTCCCAGCCATCATCTCTTTATCAAGGAAGACGTTTTGCGTTCTGCACTTTTCAGAAGAGTGGGAAGTTCACAGAAATACCCATGCAGGTATCCGAAAAGGCAGATCCCTCCCAGCCTTTGAAGGCATGTGTGCTGCACGAAAACACCCGGGCGCTTCCCTTGCACATCAGCTATGGCACCTCCACTAAGAAAGTACACTCGAGGGCCGACCCGATGCAACACTCGGGGGAACTGCTTTTTTCACACACCCCCCGCCCCCGGTTACAGCCGTGGCACGGAGTGCCGCCCGCCCCCCTGTGCCCGGCCTGTCTGCCGTATTTCACGCCGCAGCACCCCCCACT
>NW_009646761.1:1692784-1693227 GCF_000708025.1 Charadrius vociferus | reverse complement strand
GGCCGAGGTCTCCATGAAGGGGCAGCTCCACTCCTCGGCCAGGGCTTTGCCCTCCCCGAAGGAGACCTCCCGCTCGCCCTCCAGGTCCACCTTGTTGCCCACCAGGATCATGGGCACCCGCTCGTACCTCTTCACGCGGATGATCTGGTCCCGCATGGGCTTGATGTCCTGGAAGCTCTGCTGGTTCACCAGGCTGTAGACCAGGATGAAGCCCTGCCCGTTCTTGATGTAGAGGTCCCGCATGGAGGCGAACTGCTCGGTGCCCGCCGTGTCCAGGATCTCCAGCACGGAGGGGGAGGCGTCCACCTCGATCTCCTTGCGGTAGAAGTCCTCAATGGTGGGGTCGTACTTCTCGATGAAGGTGCCGGTCACGAACTGCACCGTGAGCGCCGACTTCCCCACCCCGCCCGAGCCCAGCACCACCACCTTGTACTCGCGCATCC
>NW_009646761.1:1654672-1691808 GCF_000708025.1 Charadrius vociferus | reverse complement strand
CAGGCTCGGCTGCGCTCCCGAGGGACGCCGTGCTGTGTCTTACTAACGAGCGCCTGCCTCCTCGTCCCCCTCTGATAGAGGCGGCCGGGCAGGAAAGATGGTGGTACGGTTTGAGAAAAATGCTCCATATAAACGGTAACGAAAGTGGAGATGATTGATGAAAAGACATAAAGAGTTTCTTGTGGGAATCAGCATCACGCTGGGAAGATGCGCACATTTGTGTGCCTGTCTTTCTACTATGAGACAGACTCCATAACCCTTTTTTCTTTTTTTTTTTTTTTCTCAAATGTCCTTGGTTGGAATGAGTTGATATAGGGAGAAAAGACTTTTATTTCCATTAGAGGCTTAAGGTTCAGCCAGAGCCACTAGTCTGCTGTTCAGACACTTTCCAAAAGCTGTCAGGAAAGGAGCTTGCTCCTGGTGTTACATTTCTTATTGTGCTGTTCTTCGCTCTGCATTGTCATGTCTTCATCTTAGGTGAGGCCCAAGGTGTCAGCCCGCTTCCCAGGCAAGTCCAGTTCTGCTTTCTTGTTGGCCTGTTTTCATGTTTCCCAACCTAACTGGGGAATTTTTGAGTGGCAGATGTGTTTCTGGCTTTTTGGAGCCTGCTTGTCCTCTGTCCAAGTCTTTCAGTGAAATGCTTGCCGTTGTGCAGTGCTTTAAACTTTCTGGTGTTTTGCTTGGGCCTTCTGCTGTTGTAGTTTGGCTTCTCCCCTGTGTGTTGTTTGTTGGTGTAGTTTTGGGGGGGGTTTATTTGGAACTGCAAAGCTTCAAAACAAATTTATCTTAGTAGGATGCCCATAGCTTTGGTCTGTCTAGAAGAAAGAAAATTATTTGCTGGCTTCTCGCAGTGCCCATGTAGGCAAAACCCACCAAAGCCGCACGCGTCTCTGATGTAAATACACTCAATACCAAAGAAGCACACGGAGGTTTTTTACAGGACTGTCAGAATCCATTTGTAAATGTTGCAAAGCCCGGTCAGTCTAGTCAGAAATGAGTAATAATTTCAATGAATAATCTCATTTCTGGTGGCTTGAGACCTTCAACCCATAGAAATGAGTCTACAATAGCATGTACTAGCACAAAATGCAAGACACTGCACGCATGGATTAATAAGTATTTGTTGTATAAATCCCGGAACTCTCCATCAGAGTAATGGGAAAATACCTGGGTTTGTTAGTCAATGATGAAAGGAAGCTGCAAATTTAATGCGGTTGTGAAAAAACAAATGTGACTGTGCTGTGCACACAGTCAAGCTTCTGGGTGACTAGTGAGACATTACTGTGTCCAGTTCTGATAAACCATGTCCGGGAAGGAGGAACTTGTACAGAAATACACCCAGCAGGGTTACTGGAAAAGAACAAAGCTTATCTACAATGGTACACTAGGAATATTTGTCTGATTAACGTAGGAAAACCAAATGCGGAGGAGGGTTATGAGTAACCAATAAGCCAGGGTAGAGTCAAGCTCAAGCAAGTAAGCATTTAAGTTAATGAACAATATTGATAGAAGAACATGGATCTAAACTGATTATAATCTAGATAGCTCTTACTTTTTGGATCTCAGAGGACTGAGGGTTTCACTTTCTGTTAAGAACAGTGAAAGATGAACATGTTGAACAGGCTTTTAAATCATTGCTCTCCAGAACAGGAAGATGATGTGCAATCACACAAAATCTATTTAAGTGATCTGTGTTGAAGGGAGGAGATGTGGGCCTCCCTTCTTACTTGTCCTGAGGCTGGAGCAATCGCCTGATGTTCGGTACTTCTCAGAAAGAAGCTGTTGACTGCTGGTTCGTGATGAGGATGATGATTAGAGTGAGAAGGCAACGGTTCAGAAAGAGGTAACAGGAATGCTCCCGCTGGAAAGATTTACGCCAGATGTTCAGTCTCATAGATTGCTGAGCTTGATGGGCAGCAAAGTGTTTTTTCACTTAATGATAGTGGGGTGATGTATACAGGGACTAGAGAAACATGTACCAAACTGAAATATAGAGGGACAGTATATATAGCATGGAGGATGGAAAAGAAAAGGCAGGGTGGTCAACCGGAGGAGGTGCTGGATGCCTTGAATGGGTGACCGTTCCCAGAGATCTCAGCCTCTTCACTTGTGAGGCTGAGCACCTTACTATTGCTCTATTTTTCTAGCCTTTGCCCTACTTTGATTTTGATTCATCTGGGGAAAATGACAACATTGAAAATTCAGCTGATAACATGCTGGAGGCTCAGCCCTTAAAACAAATACGGTATCAGTTATGTGGATGTATTTATAGTGAGGTGGAGAACAAGGGGCTGTTTAGGTGCTGCCAGTCTTTCTTTATGCACGTTGCTTGTATTTTTGCTATTCTCTACCAAAAAAATGGAGGGAAAAGGAGGAGAAAAAAAAAAAAAAGTAAGTTGCGGTGGAAGAGAAACTTCCTGCCACAAAAGATTGAACTGGGCAAAGCTTGCCAGGCAAATATCTCAGCCCACAGTGTGGTTTCCCAGCGTGACTTCCTTTGCAGCTTCTCACAGGAGACTCAGGAGTCATCTAGTCCCTCTGTGCTGTACAGCTGGGTTTTTGCCATCTTCCTAAGATTTAGAAACTTAAGTTTTATTGCTCACTTCTCAAGTCTTTATGTCTTTTTTTCAAACTATCTTACTTCAAACTCCAGCAGCCTGTGGCTACCCACACTGTCTTATGATATGCTGGAATTTCTCAATAAATACTGATTTTTTTTTTATCTCATGCAGAAACCAACATACTGTTTCGTAAGTTTTTTGCTAGCTACTGTAGGCTCCGACCACGCGTTAGGGTATGTGTATGAAAGAGGAACAGGGCCTCTAGCATCTATTTCCATCCCAAAGCCAGGGTTTGCAAATTCTTCAGTAGTAACAGTATCAGTGGGCAGATGTAAACCGGAGTGATATAAAAAATGGGGTAATCCATAACCCCCTCCCTCTGAGACCTGATGGTGGTCTCCCGACACTGAAGCACAAGAGAATGTGTGAAATAGGGCCTGTCTACTCTACAAACTGTTCTAGTGTATTTTTGTTTTCCCTGGTCAAGAGCTCTTTTAAGTGCATATTAGTAGAATAACAGTGATTTCCTGTCCTTGCTTACTGTCATATTTTTACATCCAGGCTGTGAATACAGTCCTCTCATCGCATGGATTGCTTCTAACCATGTGTCATTACAGTATTTCAGGAAGCGTAGCCAGTGTTAGGGACTGAGATTATGTTTAGTCTTTAATACTTTTTGCTAAATTACTTGTCTTAGTAGAACTGCCCATCAAGTTCTTACCAAATCCAGGATGCAGCTAACTCGACTGAAAGGTGACTGACTTTTCTTACCCTGTCCTTAGCATTTTCAGGTGATCACATTCTGTTAATTTCCCTTTCATCCCAGCAGTAATACTGTCCCCCTTTTTTACTGATTGCAAAATTACAGAATCACAGAATGGTTAGGGTTGGAAGGGACCTCTGGAGATCATCTAGTCCAACCCCCAAATTGTAGGTGTTTGACATCTTTGTTCATGGAAACAGCTAGAGCAGGAACCACCTGAGAGCACGTGTAAAGGCAAAGGAGGTTGGACCTCCTCTGTCCTGTTTGGCAGCGGTCGGTTGGCAGCTCTGATCGTGCAAGAGCCTGACCAGTGAGAGCAAGTGCTGTCTCCAGCCTGGTGGAAGGCACGGAGTGGGATTTAACTTACTGCACTGGAAAAGCATGTTATGGAAGCTTTCATTAACTTGACTGCTTGCAGGCCAGTTTGGGTTTGTTGGGATTTTTTTGTTTTGTTCTTAAGCAAATCTAAACGCCTGGTTTTGAAGGTATAGTAGGTGTGCTTTTGTTTTGTAGTGTGAAGCCTAGTGTGAGCTCTGAGATGAATTTTGTGTCTGTGTTAAGCCTTACTGAAGTCAGGGGAGCTGTGCGCAAAGATGGGATAGCAGCTCTCCATAGGCCTCATTGTAAGATCAGAGTCAAAATTTGCCATGATGAATTGCAGTCATCGGTGTCTGCACAGGTTAGGGTTAACAGTTGTCTAGGTGTAGGGAGTTGCCCGTGTACCATCTCAGGCTTTGCGCCCTAAGCTGGTAAACTAGAGTGCACGGGGGCTGAAGCTCAGCTAATCCACCGAGTGTAGTAAGTGTGATGGTGATCAGCATTCCCATGCTTTAGATCTGGTACCTCATTTTGGGAATACGACACACAAAGCTGAGGTAGGCGCTAGGAAATTCTTGGCAAAATGGTGACTTTAGCACTTGGATTCCCAGCAATCGAACATGATGAACCGGGAGATCTCAAAGCAGCTGACTGGAAATGTTGTGTAGGCAGCTCTTTTCTCCTCAGTTGAAATTGCTTATAGCCTTCATTTAAGTGTATTTAGAGTCAGGGAGCCAAAATCTGAAATGGTTTCTTGCTGTGTTAGCTCCTGCACCCTGCCCAGACCCACACCGCCTTTCTCCTTCTTACACCCGTGCTGGTCTCCTCCTTGCACCTGCGCTGGGCTGGTTCAGCTCACTAAATTTGTAGAAAGCAAATCCAGACTAGAAATGCAAATTGTTTTATAATTGCTAGCTGCCAGGGACTCAGCTATGAAAGAGGAACAGAGTTAATGCCGTCCTCAGCCTGAAACAGTTTAAACCCCCACCTATCGCTTCCCAAGAGACTTTTTTGTGTTGTGAAGGAAAACAAACTAGATTACGTTCCAGCAGAACAAGATTCAGTTAATGCGTTTTACTTTACAACTAGAGAAGACAACTAGTGTGAACGCAATTACTGTGGCTCCACCGATAGCTACTCATTAAGTACCTGCCACTTTCAAATGTGTGCTCCTGTCACCAGGGTTTAGGGGTTTTTTTTTGCTTTTTTTTTTTTTTTTTTTTTTTTTTTTTTACACTTTGAAAGAGATGGAGACAATAGGAGTAGGCACACCAAAGTCTTCTCTCAATCATAATTTAATTTTCTAACCAGAAAGGAGCATTAAAGGCTCCGGTCCCATGGGTTTATTTCAGAGGATGGCCAGTTTAGTAGCTCTGCAAATCAGGACTGCGTTCTGTTGTTATCATCTCATTAATGTTCTTTCCTGACATTGCAGATTAACTGTTCAAAGGAAGGGGATCACTCATTGAGGGCTGATGTTTTTTAACTACTTTATGCAGCCAGATAGCCATCCCTGTCACGTAATAAGGTCGTTGTGTTTAATTGAAGATGGTGGTTAAATTTAAAAAGAATAATTGCTCCTGGTCCTTCTCTTTATTAAGAGTGAAAATTTGATCAAACCATTCCCCAAAGCATCAAGAAATCTAAGTGAAAATATTATGGTTTAGGATGTGACCTGATTTTTACTGTTTTTAGTGGAGTTTTGGTGGACTTCTGCTGATGTAATATGGCATTTCACAACAAAGTTTTCTTTGCTTCCCATGAAAGCAAACAGGAAACCTTGGTGGTGTTATTAATTTTAATGAAAAGCTTCCACTGCGTATCTAAGTTTTGTAAGAAATTCTTGTCTGTCAATAAAGTTTAGTTAAATAGCTGTCGTTCAGATGTAGGTTCAAAACAGGGGAAGTCAGTTTCAGGATATAAAAAACCACAGTAAAATAAACTAAAAACAGCTAATTTATTATTCCATTTGACTCTTTCTTTCTCCTTATGATGTTCAAAAAGAAATCAATTCAATCGCAAGACTTAAGAGAAAGTGAAGATAATGATAGTCTGTTTTTATTAAGGTACAAAAGTCTTGCAATATCTGTCACAAGTCACGTAGCCATTATTTTCTGAGTCAGACTTGAAAGGAAATAAATTTAACTCTTTAATAATCAGAGTATAAGCATCAGGGTTGAGTATTTTACAAGCATTAGATTTTGTAGGCATCAATAAAAATTTAATATTATAGTTACAATAATATTTTCTTGTTACATGGTTATCCTGAGCAAAACATTCAACTGAATTAAATTGTAAGATGCCTTAATTGCTGTGAATTACACTGCAAATTAAAATAAAATTTCCAATACACTTTTCTTGTCTTTATTTCTTATGTATGTATTTTCTTAAAAGGGGCAGCATTTAATCTTCATCTCGTGTGTGATCAACTCGTAACTTAGATCAGCTCAATTCAGTACGTGTCTTAAAACTGAGTTGATCATTTTGGTGTATGTCCGAGCAGGTGTGTTTGTTGTGGATGTTTCGGTTTACGTCATCTGTTCCAGGCAGTGAATCTGGTTGCTCCGCAGAGTATCCAAAGCAAATGACATAAGACCCCTGAGAGGTCCCTGAAGAGAGGCAGGTTTTAAGGGCAGACCACAGAGAGGTTGGTGTTAAGGGGGCTGGCCACTGCCTGGGGAACATAAGATCCCCCGAAAAAGATTTAGCAGCCAGTTCGTCAGCAAACGCCGACCCCGTCTCCATACACAAATAGATGGACATGTGTGCCTAGCTCAAGAGTGGGCCCATGCTCCCTCCCTCAGTGAATGCGCAGCTGTAGGTAGGAGGTGGTTTGGGGATATGGGTGTGGGGAGGCAGGTCTCACCTGTAGAGTAACTTGTCTCTTTCTACCTGAAGGTCTTCTGGAGTTCCCAGTTCTGGGAGTTTGTTGAGCCCAACCTTTAATTAGTGAAGCAGGAAGTTTTAACTAAATGCTTCAGAATTGTGAGTTTTATATGTGATCTTTAGCAGGAGGAGTTGCTAACTGCTGGTCTTCAAAGATAAACACTAAAAGCCTGAAAATCATGAGGGTTTGCATGCCAGCACTGGCTATTGGGTTTGCCTTCTAGCCTTTAAATATTATTGCTTCTTTTCCTGGTTCCTCATATATTAAGCGTTTGGGGTTCTTTTAACAGAAGCCAGGAGCCTCATGTTCTTGATTCCCATAGCTGGTGCTTTAAGAAGACCCAATATCATGAATTTGTGATAAAATCAGAAGTTTTGGCAACAGTGACTATGGATGGAGTGAAAATAGCTCAGTAATCACCCTGAGCCTGGAGAAAAGATTCACGCAAGGAAAAACCAAAAGAGAATTGAGTTTGTGAGGTGTATGAAGCTGTCATACTCTTCTTTAGGTCTTCAGTGCTGTACATGAATGCAACTCTGTGACTACTGCTTTCCAGCAAACTTTCAGAGCTGTGTTACTGTGGGAGGCGTATCCTACAAGTGTGAGATATGGTTGCATGTGCGGCTTTTGCTTTACCTATTAAACTGTCTATATCTCAACCCACGAGGGTTTTTTTGTCACTTTTACTCGTCTGATTCTCTCCCCCATGCCAACCAGGAGGGTGAGCGAGCAGCTGTGTGGTTCTAGCTGCTGGCAGGGGTTAAACCATGACACATGGACAACGCTGTCTAGACCTCAGATGGAATTTGCATCTTCCCTGGAGTTCTTTCTGACTAGAGCATCCTCTTCCTGGAGCAGAGCATCTCAGACTGGACACAGTACCTCAGCTGAGGCCTTCCCAGAGCTGAGTTGGTAGGACTAACTTACCGTCTCGGCAGGGTAGGCTTCTGTTTGTACCTACCAGTATAACGTGGAACTTCTTTTTATAACAAAACCACAGCGGAGTTAATTCGTGTTAAGCTTGTGATCTGTAATTAGCCTCTCCCACCCAGCTCCTTCATGGAGAACTTCTGTTCAGCTAGTTGCATCTCATCCTTCATTTGTGAAGCTGATTATTCTTATCTAATTGCAGTACCGTTCACTTTTTCTTCACTGAATTACATCATAGTTTTCATACTATTTTTTCCCAATTTGTCAAGACAGTTTTGAATACTAATTTTGTCCTCCAGTGTACTTGCAGGTCCTTTGCAGCTTTGTATCATCCTCAGATCTAATAAGCATCATCTGTGCCAACAGATGTAATGCACCAATTAGTGACTGATTGCTGGATTGTTCCCTAATCCAATAAGTATTTATTATCTTTACTGTTATTACATAAGAAACTAGATTTTAGCATGTTGAGCAGCAACATGTTATTTTTTACAACTTAGGGGTAACTGCTTTGTGACCACAAAAGTTACAGCGATGTAGAGTACAGAGACCTGAGCCAGCGAGCACAGATTGCACATGAATACTCACTAGACTTAAAATAGTAATTAGCAGAATGATTTGCACTGCTCCATCTAATCCTCTATGTAGTGGTCGGTTTGTGTTTTTTCCTGAGAAGCTCATATCTGCAAAAACTTGCTGTCTGTTTAGATATGGCTGTACCATTGCTCATGCCACCACTGAAAAAAATTATCATTTAGGGAAAAATTGTGACACCTCAGCTTTTTCGTGGGGTGGGACATAATTCACCTCAACAGCCACATCCCATCTAGGCAGTTGTTAGTGAAATCTAATTGTTTATTAAAAAAGCCTAATGAATAATACATGTTGCCGTATAACTTTCTTATATTTACGTTTGCTTCTTAAAATTTGCATCACTGTGTCATCAAATGTACTCTTGCATCAAAGCAAAATTGCTTACAAATCAAATTCTTGATTTGCGTCCATGCAAAGGAAAGCAGATGCTGAAAAAGTCCAGAATTGTGTTTACCGCTGTCTTTGGATGAAGATGGAAGACTCTGGTGTAAATACGGAGAGACCTACAGGAGCCCTGTGGGAGTCCCACCCAGATCATGAAGACCTGGCACCATGGTATTCCGGCCCCTGCACTCGCTCCAAATCTGCTGTTTTGGGGCCTGGAGCCATGCGGTGGTGCTTGTGCCGTGCTAAGGGAATAAGTGGGTTTGTGGAGGTCCAGTGCCACATGGGCACGGTGCTCTTTGGTTGGGCTTCCCACTGGCCCAGGCGCCCGTCAGCGCTCCTCACCCCGGTGGGACACAAGGACACCTGAAGGCAGAGGTAAGTCTGCAGGCAGTATCTGCTGGAGGCTGCTCAGCTGATCCATTGCTCTATGTCCGTAATTTCTTTAAGTTAAAAACATTTCAATGGGCCATTCTTGAGTAGTTTCAGCTGGGAAGGCATCAGATAATATCCAGGTGGCAAATAACCTGGAGAGCACGTAAGTATCCAGGGAGGAATGGTGGAAAGTGGTGGTCCAGAGAGACATCGTCATGAGTGTAGTGTGCAGCAAATGAGATCTGCCTGTTGGATGAGAGCTGGCAATAAACCGTTCCAAATTTGAGCTGGAAGAGCGCAGGGTAAGGACCGTTTCTTTCCATGCAGCCCTGATGTGGAGGGGTCTCCTGCAGCACCACCCTGGTGGTTCAGGAGACCCTCGGTCATTCAGGTGTTTGAAAAACATTATCCTGTATATCTTTTTGGCTACAGTCTCTAATGGAATGCAGCAGGGAATTTGTGTCCCTGAAGTAATTTAAAAGTTGTTTGGAACAGAAAATAACCATTCAGGTCTCCAAAACAATTCTTTACAAGAAGAAATAGCTGCAGTTTAACGTGGGAGAAAGAGAAACTGAGCCAGCAGTAGCTCCAAATCAGCCACGAACAAACGTGCTACGTGTCAGATGGTCATATATCTAGGATGGCACTATACCTATACATCTCCACTGTAGTGTAGGTACAGCTGCAGTTCGTATTAGGGCTAACTGCACGCGTGGGGACTGTAGCAATGCAGCCTGGCACGTGTGTGTGTGTGTGCCTGGGGGGGGGGAATAAATGTGTGTCCCCCCGCTCCCCACAGGGCTATGCTCAGTGGGTACTGGAGCTCCATCTCCTTTGAAGGTGAGGTGAGTGCGTAAGTGTGTTAGCTGTGGCTACATGTGTAACCACTGTGCTGGCATGTCCCACGCCTGTTTTAGAGAAAATACATTTTTATCAGATAACCTCATGTTTTTCTTTACACGGAGGAGGATACCAGCAGCAAAATTTACTGGTCACTACGGCCCTGAAATGTTCTCTTAACCGTACAAACCGGCCGCCACATATATAGTTAAGGACTAGCTTTTCATAAAATGCTCTTACAAACAAAGTTTTGAAATTATTAAAAGCATGCTGGAAAAGAAATCGGTGTTGTATTTTGTTGTATTCGATTTGCATATATTATCTAAGTACCTCTGTGTGTATACACATAAGTGTATTCTCTCACTCTGTATGTGTGTGCCTGTGTCTGTGTAAACAGGCTCAAACTCCACTGAATTTTATTTAAACCCGGTCATGATCAAGATTTTTTTTTAGTGGTTAATTCTTACCTGTTTGAGCAGGAAGTAATATTTTCTCATGTACTAAATTAGATAGCCGTCCAGATAAAAATTGTGATAATATAGTTAAGAAACACACACACAAAAAACTATCTACGAAGACAAGACAAAGCAGCGTGTTTTGATTAAGCAGACTATTTACAACGCTCTTTGCACTTTTTTATTTCCTTTATTTTGGTATTTTAGCTAATGCCAGAGAAATGGATTGTCTCTGATGCTGATATATTGTTACACAGAGCCATTTGATTAGAGGAAGAAACATCTATTTAACAACATGTAAAGGACATTAAAGAGCAAGAGCAGTCTCAGCTGCAGTATTTTCCATGGCCTTGAAAACCTTCAGCCAGAGTCTCAGCTGCATCATCTTAAAGCTGCATTGGTTTATGTGACCCGAGGAGATGACCTCTGGGATTTGTGGGACCACTGTATAAATACCAGAGCTTTCAACCTGCCAGGCTCAAAATAAATTATGCTTTTGGTCCAGTCCTGGCTCCATGCTTACATGTCGCTCCTTGATTTAAGCAGTATCTGCATGAAAGCAGCAGAGGGGAGAAAGGAGCCTTCAGCAGAAACCAGGGTGTTGCCATTTTCATCTTGCAAATGAGGAAACTGATGAAGAGAGAAGCTGTCTCCTCACTGCCATGCTAAAAAAAAAGCACTTTTTTTTTTTTTTTTGTAGCCAAAAGAGGCAGTGGCAGAGCTTTCCAGTACTAAGTGAAGGGCAAACCCTTCTCCTGGGGAACCTCTGGCAGGGCAAGAAGACTTTGTTCCTCCAAGCCCTTCACTGGCCCCTGGAGTGACGGGGAAGTTGGTGGAGAAAAGAGGAACCACAGCAACAGTGTTCATGTCCTCCAAAGGCTAAAACTGAAGGGACGAGGTTCTGCTCTTGCAGTACTGCAACACTGCCCTCGTGCCCACACAGAGGCTTTGTTCCTGTGAGGACAAAACAAATGAAATGGTGGGTCCCCACCAGCTCTACCTGTGCAGTCATGCCTATCTGCGGTGGGTGGGCAGATGGACACACAGGGACAAGAGCAGGCAAGGTAAATTGTTAAGAACATAATTGACCAAGAAATGGGACTTTTTAATTATTTTATTTTTCCTCGGACATAAAAGAGGCAGTGATGAACCCAAACCTTGGGAGCTGAGGGTTGGCAAAAAGTGCCAAACCAAGCTTTATCCAGAGGAAAAAAGGAAGCGGTCTGTGAGGTGCCAGGGATGCTCCCGGCGGCGGAGCGCAGAGCAATTCCTCCCCACGGCAGACACAGGAGGTTTGCAGTGCCAGCAGGCATAGCTGCAGGCCCCTATCATCACCAACCCCCAGCTATTTTCGTTTCACCTAAGCAAATGCAAAGTTAGCCCCTAAATGGGTACAAAACGCTCTAAAAGGGCCTTGGGATTTTCCTAACATGGGAAGAACGCAGCAAGCCAAGCTGCGTGGTTCATGCCTGTGCGGGGAAGGCATGTGGAGGGACACCGGGAAGGGCTGAGGGGCGTTTGCAGGGGAGCTTGGTTGGAGCTGGGTGAACAGCTGAAGAAATGAGCCTGTGGTCACTAGCATTAAGTTAGCGGGATGATTGCAGGGCTGAGGGCCCAAGGCACAGAAATCCAGCCAGGTCTCTCTTCCGAAGGGGCAGGAGCTTCAGCAGCGCCATGGCTGCCGGTGACGGTAGCGGAGCAGATGCCATCGATAGCCAAGGCAAGTTCAGGGCAGGCACGTTGCAGGCAAGCCTCGTCTCACCTCACCTGCCTCCAAAGTCTGTAGGTGCCCTGTGGGAGCTAATCAACCTCCCAGGCCCTCCGCCTTCTCAGTTTTACTGATTTAAAAATAGCTTCAGGCTCCTTAAGGGGCTGCAGCTGAGGAGACTCCCTCGTAACCCAGCTGGCTGAAAGGGCCCTGTAAAACCCGCCCACTACTCTGGGTCCCCCACAAGGGTATTTTCCAAGTGTGGTAAAAATAA
This sequence comes from Charadrius vociferus, assembly GCF_000708025.1. Classification (NCBI taxonomy): domain Eukaryota; kingdom Metazoa; phylum Chordata; class Aves; order Charadriiformes; family Charadriidae; genus Charadrius; species Charadrius vociferus. The sequence goes on along the minus strand of NW_009646761.1, from coordinate 1,679,719 downwards.
ACATTTCTACATTTCTGCCTTTGCACGTTCTCTGATTCCGCTGCGGTTTGCAAGAAGGAAACAGCAGAAGGGGATGGCTCCAGGGCAGCCAGCGCTGGCATCCACCAGAGATTGGGCAGAAGAAATCCCAACAAGGTGAAGCCAACAGGACTTACTGCAGAGGCCACAGACTTTCCTTCTTCATACTTACTAGCTTCTCAGAGGGGTCCTGCTACTGCTGACACCAAAGGTTAGGGGACTTCTGTTTTTATTTTGAACAGGGATATTATTTTGCATGTGCAGGAACAGGGTAGCTGGTGAGGCCATTAGGATTCTGCCATGGGGATGTGCTGGACTGTTCAGGATGAAGACATATGCCTCAGGCTGTGCCTCTGAGTCTTCTCCTCTGGGCCAGCCTGTTGCCTCCAGCTCTGTCAGGAGGCTGTAGGACAGTAATCTAGTAATCTGGCTGGTGGAAAAAGCTGCTCTCTTTTACTTGGGCACCTGAGGAGACCTTCTATGGCTTGTTCACAGTCACCCTAGTTGTCCATGTGCTGATTGCCACACACAGACACCTTGGGATCCTGAAAAAAATCATTACGCTTAAAAAGATGAGATGCTTGCTTCCATTTCCAACAGCCAGAGTGCTTCTCACTGCAGAGCAGCTACCCACAGCTCCTGCAGAGCACGAGCATATGGGCAGTCTCCATAAATCCACATGCCAGCATATCCTAATACCTTGCTCAAGTAGCCCAGCCCAAGTTTACTCCTTTCAGCTGTGCTTCCAGCCCCAGTAATAAGTTTCTAATCCTGGCAAAGCCCAGCTGCTGCAGGTCTTGCTGCTGAGGAGCCCCACCACGAACTCCGGCTGGTTCAATGGACATCAGCCCCGTTAACGGGAGCTCCCAATACCATGATGCTGCAGATAAAACTCACGTTCTGACATGTTTCCGTTGCTGAGCAGGCTAAATCCAAATTCTACAAATACCATGTCTTATCAGGGCCATTTTCTTTATCAGTTTTATTGTAAATTGGCACAAGTGTGTGGACTTCTGGAGCATGAAGCTACATCCAGCTACTTCTTAGAAGCTAAAAAATAAAGGGGAGGCAGCTGTTTCTCTCTGCAGTATTCATGGGGTAATAATAGTAACAATAAAGGGAAGTAAAATAGAGCAGTTTCATTGTGGTATTTTTAAAAAGTAAGGATTCAATTGAATATAAAATGATCATTGATTTTTAGGCACTTTGACAGACTAACGTTTGATTCTAACGGAGTCATTTTCTGGGAAGAGCAGAAACAAAGCTGTGTAGAGAGGAAACAACCCTCACTTTGTATAGAGAGGTGCTGCTGAGTAGCTCTGCCGGAGTCCTTTATTTACACAGGAGTAATTATATTGCACAGGAAACTTGGATTTGAAAGCAGTTCCTCTGATAATTACTCTTGTAGCGGAATGTATCTGCTGCATTCACCAAAGCCTGAAGGCTGGTCTTGTATCGCAGAGAATCATCTGCATTATGGCTAAAATTAAAGCAAAGGGAGAGAAATAAACAGTAAAGGACATCAACTTCCAAATGACAGGTCCATGCAAAAAAAAGTCCATTCCACCAAGAAGTGGTGAACATCTTTTGAAGCGAACATCTGATATAGATGGAGGTGAGAGGCAAATAAGAGAATTATGCTGTGCTTGGATTCCTTTTCAAGGGGAAACGGTACTGCCTTCTCACCATATGATGTCCACTCACTGCTCTTCACCTTCCACTGTCCATTGGGTTTCCACTGTACCTGTGAGCTCTTATCAAAACCTTTCCCGTGAACAGCATTTACCATGAAAGACTAGCAAATTTCTCTGGCCAAATAATTGTAAGCAGAGTCCTGTTTCTGCTGCAGAAGCAAGGTTTGTATACAGTCTGGATTGCAGCCCGCCCTCTCCATCTTCTCCCTCACCTTAAAACGTTGTATGGAGCAGGCAAGGTACTGCCTGCATGAAAGATGAATCCTCTCCAGGAAGGTTTTGACCACTCTACCTTCCATGCAAAGCAAATCCGTAATTAAACGATGCTTTAAATGCTCAGACCATTGTGGTTTCCTGCTTTAGTTATGAAAATAAAGGCTGTCTGGTCAGTCCCACTGGAAGTGACTCTCACAGGCTTTCGTAAGCTTGCAAGAAATGACTCCGTGTGGTCAACAGCACCATGGCTCTTAACTTGGATGCAAGGGTCTCCTAAGGAAGGCCAGCAGAAACAAGTGGGTGAAGATAAAAGTCTCTGCACTGATTAAAATGGATTGGCTAATGCTTCTCATAAGTAGCAAGAGGACATTTTCCCCGAAGTTTCTTTAAGCAGTAAAGGATTCGTATTAATGTGCAAGTGTGGTGGTGGGGAAAGGTATTTGATTACTGCAGAACAGGTCACTTACAAATCATCTCCTCGCCTTTCAGGCAGCATGCTCAGTCTGTGCTGGCAAGAGAAATAAATTAATTGCAACTAATGTGCCTAAATGACCTGTTAAAGGTCATTTAGTGGTGCAAGGACCAAAACGTGCTCCTCAACCACATGGATGGTAAAAAAGGCTATGTCATTTCAAGAATGAAAAGAAGAAAAGAGGAACACAATGTTTTAAAAAAAACCAACCACCCTCAGATAAACATAGAGGTGCAGAAACTGGCAGGCGGCACGGTGTTCCTGTGGTGAACGTATGCTCAGAAGAGAAGCTCAGGTGAAAGCCAGAGCAAGGATCTGGCGCTCTGAGGGCAGGGACAGGGATGCACAGCACCTTGCCGTGTGGCCCAGCTTGGCTTGGGAGGGGGTCACCCTAGACATCTCCATAGACAGCTGGGCTGGGCAGGCTCCAGAAGAGGCGATCCTGCCTAGAAGTTGAATGTTGGTGCCTTCTGGCAAAGCCTTCGTCTCTCTGTCTCCATTTGCTTATACAGGAAGTCTGGGGCTGCATGCAAAAGGCCTTAATTTTGTGTGGTAAAAATATACTTCTGTTCTGCCTGCAAACAGAAAAGGATGCTCAGAAGAAAACTATTGGCACTGTTTAAGCAATACATATAGATTCTGTGCTACATCTGGCAAATAGAGTGGTTGCAAGTAAGAAAGTGCAGAGTTCGCTGACAATTTGATGTAATTCGGTTTCATTTGCCTTACAGGCTCTCTGAATAGAATTACAGAGCCATGGAATAGTTTGGGTTGGAAAGGACCTTTAATGGTCATCTAGTCCAACTCCCCTGTAATGAGCAGAGACATCTTTAGTTGATGAGGTTGCTCAGAGCCCTGTCCAGCCTGACCTTGAATGTTTCCAGGGATGGGGCATCTACCACCTCCCTGTAAAACTTGTTCCAGTGTTTCACCACCCTCATTGCAAAAAAATTTCTTCCTTATATCTTGTTTGAAACCATTACCACTTGTCCTATTGCTACAGGCCCTATTAAAAGGCTGTCCCCATCTTTCTTATAACCCCCCTTTAAGTACTGAAAGGCCACAATAAGGTCTCCTTGGAGCCTTCTCTCTTCCCCAGGCTGAACAACCCCAACTCTCTCAGCCTGTCCTCATAGGAGAGGTGCTCCAGCACTGACCATTTTTGTGGCCCTCCTCTGGACCCAGTCCAACAGGTCCATGTCTTTCCTGTGCAGAGGGCTCCACAGCTGGACACAATACTGCAGGTGGGGTCTCACCCGAGCAGAGGGGCAGAATCACCTCCCTCGACCTGCTGGCTGTGCTTCTTTTGATGCAGACCAGGATACAGTTGACCTTCTGGGCTGTGAGGGCACATAGCCAGCTCATGTCCAGCTTTTCATCCACCAGTACCCCTAAGTCCTTCTCAGCAGGGCTGCTCTCAATCCCTTCATCCTCCAGCCTGTATTGATAGCAGGAATTGCCCTGACCCACGTGCAGGACATTGCACTTGGCCTTGTCGAACCTCATAACATTCAGGTTGGTCAGGCAAGGCTTGCCCTTGGTGAAGCCAGGCTGGCTGTCTTGAATCACTTCCTTGTCCTCCATGTACCTTAGCATAACTTCTAGGAAGATCTGTGTGTTGTTATAAATTATTTTTTAGAATGTACTTCATAAAGCAGAATATTTGAAATACCTCACTGCAGAGTAAGTTCTGTGAAGAGTATGTGCATTTCAGGATGACTGAAGCAAACTTGAAATATAAGTAGACTGGCCCTTAACCGCTACAAAGGATGCACGATCAATCTAACAAGTAAGTTGGGGAGAAAAACACCTACTAAAAATCCCCATACATACTTGCAACTCCAAATAAAATTGGACTGGAAGCAGTTCAGCCTCTCCCATTACCCAGTTAAAAGGAAATAAAATGAAAAGTGCACAGGTCGCAGGAGGAGTTGCCAGTGTGCTTCTGCTGCCGCACATAAGCACTTACCATGGACTCTGAGACAAGAGCTGAGGAACAGGCAGTGCCATCAGCCCAGGGACTTCTCCAGCAATCGGTGTGGTTTAGAAAGTTCATGATCATGGAGGAGGGCACTGATTCTCTATTAGACGAGTTCAGCCTCATTTATTTCCTCTAGAATGGGTATAAAGTAATCACTTTTAAGGTCAATAGAAAAGGAAAATGCCTTCTATCACACCCTGTAGTTAGAAAGCCTAATGACATCGGGTCAAGGCTGACCACTTTTTTTCCACATCAGTCCTTGTTTACTCGTACTTGATTATGTAGCTTTTCTTTTGAGCACATTTGGCTCGAGGAAGGACACAAAACAGGACTCTCACCTTCCACCACTTATTTTAAACCTGAAAATCAATGTGTGTGTTCTACCAAATGCCTGTCAAAGGACAGCTTGTTATCAAGCCTTACAGACCTAAAAATTAAAGCAACATAACAACATTGGATAGAGTGGGGTACAATCATTCCACATGAAACATTTAAACAGAATGATTTATTTTCATACAGGGACAGTCCATCCCATTGCAACTGTATTCAGACCAATCTATATTGCTAACATCACAACTCCACTGGCATAATAATTGAATAAAGCCCCTGCGAAGATTAAGCCTGAAGAAACTGTATTACATGCCAAACGATTACCATATTTCTTCATTTGTCCCTATGACATGGTAAAAGAGAACAACATCTTGAATTCAGCAAATCTGTAAAATTCACGTTGTCAATTTTCATGACTTTCTCAAGAATTTTATGAGCTGCTCTTTAACTTTACCTCCATGAGCACGTGGGCATGTTACGTGACATGAAAAACATTTCTAGGCATCACAGCAGGAGAGAAAAAGCTTTAATATACAAGCTGAATGTATTCCAAATACCTACAGAGAAGAACAGACGTTTTAACTATCAGACCATTTAAGCAAATCTCACAATTTTGTGATTTCTTGTGCATGATGGTGTTTTAAAATCTATCAAAACCATTGTTACGACTGACGGTCCCTTGTGAAAACAGGTGGGATTCATTGACTGAACTCATCTGAAGTGTTGTAAAGTATCTGAGACACCTGCACGGGGCCGACAGACTTGAGTTAAGATATCCATCCAGACCTGTGCTCCTCCATAGCAGCAGCTTTAGGCCAAGCGGGTACCCTGCGGTGTCTGAAACGATACTTGACAGCTACAGAGAGAAAGCTGGATCCCACCCTCATAGCTTTCCGAGTGTGAAAAACTTGCTTGTTCGCAGTCCTGAGCTGTGCTGTCAACTACCAACTTTAGCATCTCTGAATGTGCTCTGCCGGCATTCACTGTGGTGGCTACAACCATAAAACAAGGTAATAAAAGCATTTCCTCCCTCTGCCCCTCTGTAAAAAGGAGAGGCACTCACGGCAAATGTAAACACAGCTCTCTGAGTGGTTCAGCTCAGGTTTAGTGTGGGCACGCACCTGCGTGACTATCCATGCGGGCTGTTCCTCCAAGGTGAACCTCACGCCACTCCGGTCACCCTCGTCACCACCACATCCTGGCATCCGCTTGGTCCTGTCACCCTCAGAGGAACCACCTACCATACAGGCTACATTTTGACTGTTTTGTCACAATTAGACTAAGGAGGACACTCGCCAGAATTTGTTTTCCTTAAAAGTAGCATCCAAATCCAGCTCTTTGAAGACGAGAGGAGCAGGGCATCTTTTCTTTAGTGATTTTCCTAAATCATAAAGCCAAGTGTATTTTCCTCACTCTGTAAGAAGCTTTGGTGGAAATAATGCAACTGCAACACAACGTTGCATAAGCAGCTCACACCAATATCTTCCTTTCACATTTCTGAGAGGTTTTTTCCCTCCTGTGGCAGAACGTATTTTTATAAAATGACATGTTAATTTATTTTCTACAATTTCTATGTTTTCTATAATTACAGAATTAGAAGAATAAGAATTTCAAAGATATTTCTATAATTTATTCATTCACAGGTAATTTAACTATATATTCTATATATATTCTATACCTATCACTATTTGCTCAAATACATTACATACCAGCAATAGTAACTGCTTTAATGCAACAGCGGAGGTGGTATTACCCCCCCCAAGCAATAAAAAACATCTTGACCCATGCAAAAAGCCTCCAGAACTGTCAGTTATATGACATTAAAAAGGGAGGTTACTTGACAAAAGGCTTGGCTAGAGAAATGATTGCAGGCATAAAGAGCATGGTATGCATACGATCGGATGACAAGGAAGGTTTTCAGCAATTCTGGGCAAGGCATTATTTGGGGTGCCACAAATTCCTGCGATAAATGCCACTAGCAGAAGACTCAGTGCCCACACTGTCCAGCAGCCTTCCCCACAAGTCCTTTTTTCCATTGTCACCCACAGAATAGAAATGTCGGGTTGTTCCTAGGCGCTTTTCTGGGGTAAAACAACTCTTCCTCAAACAAAACCCAGCTGCTGTTTGGGTAAGTTGCTCAACAGACACTCCCAAAATGCAGCGTGGACAAGGCTGAACCAGTTTTGGCTTCCTTTGCTGTATACAGACATGCAAAGCTATCCCAGCAGGCTCCGACTCCTCAAATGTCACATCCCCTTTTCTTTCCTGCTATTAATTCCAGTGGGCTGCAAAAAACCCCTCAGCCCTCAGAATACTTCAGACCTTTGAAGTGAAACCCAAGCAAAACATACTGAAAATAATAATAATAATTACGCTTTATGGTCATGGCTACAGCACGTGGGGCCAGAGGAGATATGCAGCCAAATGCTGTGAGTGTGGACCTGGCCGGTCTGCTCTAGAGAAGGCTGATGTTGAGCAATGTGATGCTGCTGCAGGGCTTGGCTGGGGGTGAGGGATGGTCCTCTGCAAGAGAGCAGCCTTTGGCACCAAAGCTGTGGACACCGTCTGTCCGTGAGGATGTGCATGACGGGGTGTTGTGGCCTGAGGAACCCACAACCATTTATCGTCGTTTAGACAATTATTCTATCACCCAGTGACCCCTCCCCACCTGGGAAGGAGATTGGGGGGAAAAAAACAAGGGAACCCAAGGGTTGAAATATAAACATATTTAATAGAGTAACACCAAATAATTAACATTAATGATACTAAAGAACCAGTATTGATCTCAATACCAATATATACTATATAAGGATTAGACTCAGCCCATTGTACCAGCCGGAAGCCGTGCACTCCAGGCAGTGGACAGCAAATGTGGGACACTGCAAAGCACTACAGCTTCAGGAGGAAGAGAAGGGATCAGGGGTCTGGCGCCGGGGCAAGAAGTTCTCAGGGTTGCAGCCATCAAGGGAGAGACAGAACTCCTCAGCAAACTTTCTAATTTATATTAAATGTGGCATTCACGGTATGAAATAACCCCGTTGGCCAGCTTGGGTCAAGTGCCCGGGTCTCAGTCCTCCTTGTCCCCGCACCTGGCCAGCTTGAAAAACACTGAGACCTTGAATCCTGCACACCATAGCTGGCTGTAAAGTAAATATTTTCACAAATTCAGACACTGGACTCTTCTAACCATGCAGTTTTCCCAAGCATTAGAAGAGACCTTACTGAAAAGTAAAATTACTGAAAAAGAAATTAATCCTGTGTCACTCAAACCAGGACATGGGGGGAATACCAAAGCTGTCTAAAGCCTCTTCTCTAGAAATATCTTGCTTAATTTTGGAAACACTGACATTATCTGAAGGGGGCACACTCTGCACACAGAGGTGGACAGAGATCACCCGTTTGGTGCGAATCCTGAAAGCTCACAGCTCCCGCCAGCACTTCTCCACTGCCAAAAAAGTGCCAAAGCTGACAAGAACCAAAGCAGCTTTTAGACAAGAAAATCAACATGTCCTGACCCTTCTTGGCAGCTGACAACTGTCCAGGGTGGGGTTGAACATAAGAAAGTGTGAACCGACAGCGTTTCTGCTCCTGAATCATTAGGAGCTGAATATGAATCGTTTGCTGCTTCTGCTCTACAATGCCCCCACAGCCCTCTAACGCTGTAGTCCTCCTGTCCCTGAGAGTCATCCCCACATCTCCTCTCCACCCCACACACTTGTTCTCTGCAGGCTTCTGGCTCAGCACGTTTGTGATACGTCCAAATCGACTGGTTGACCTGGTGGTTTTCCATATCACTTGTGACCTTGGGCTCCTTTCAAACCACTCCTACGCTGATGCAATGTATACAACTTTATGACATGAACTCTTCTTGATTTTGCAGGAGTTGTACTTCCTTTCTTTAAAGCATTTTAAAAAATAGATGAAAGAAGATGGTGTGAAGAAACCACGGCGCTTCAAGCCAGAGGTTTTAATCCCTCCTCTGTCACTAACTTGCCGAGCGATCTCTGCCCTTGGGCACGCAACACCTCTGCGATGCTGCTCTCCTCAGAGGACCTCGTAGATAACGGGGATTATTTGTCGGTACTCTCTGAGATGTAGCAAGAAAAGAGGATGCAGAGGATGCGCCGGAGAAAAAATCCCCCAACAGTTAGGCATCTGTGAGCCACACCGCTGAGATAAGCACTGCCTGCCCGCACCCCAGCAGCAGGGGCAGGCAGAAAGGGGACGAAACGACTGTTTGGGGCTAACGCCGTGCAGCACAGCATCCTCGCACGCCGTCTCCAGCAGGGGAAGAGTATGGACTTCCTCATATAGCACCAGTGTGTGTCCCAAACCTGGGGACAGCACTTAAGGATTTGTACTTAAAAATGCAATTAAGGAAAAAAAAAAAAAAAAAGATCAAAATAAAATAAATTTTAAAGTATGTAATTCGTATTTTAAGACTCCTCCACTTTCTTTTGACTCTTTTTGTTACCCCAGGCCCCTCTTCCCAGAGCCACGCCACAAGAAAGGATCGCCCTGACTCCGCTCTCATTTTAAAATGCTTCTTTTTATTTCAGTGGTTGTACATTGGGTGAATGAATTTAACGTCACAACAGAAATAGAATGGCTATTTAACAGACCACTAGTAGTTATATGCTGAAAAAGAGTGAATGGAGGGGTTTCTTTTAACTGTTACCGAAATATTCATTGTAAGCGTCATCAATTATGCTGGATGAGAGAGGCAAACAAAAAGGTATTTTGGTGAGGTGCTGTATCCTTTGAAGAAAATAAACACTGAGACATTTCAAGTCACTTGAGACCGTGTCCCAGCTACAGTATTTGCTGTCTCTGTGTTGGCCCATCTCATGGTTCTTTTAGGGGATTTTATTTGTTGGATTTTTTTTTTTTAATTAAACAAAGCATTTAAAATTTAATCATTTTCATTAGACTTTTTTTTTTTTTTAAATATAAACAAAGTTTTGGCAAATAATATTTATACAGAAAAATAGTTTTAGATCTTCCCAAATTTTGAAATAGTCTATAAAATTACTTTATAAATAAATAAAATGCAGAATCTGTTGTACACGTATTTGCACATCTCTGTAATTGCCTCCTTACTGTTAGCATAGGTTTGTACTTGTACAGTTTTCAGGAATATTACAAAGTCATAAAGTCGGAAACTGGATCTCTTATTAAAAATACATTTTCTCTTTTTGTCTGTCAGTTTATCTGGATGAAAGACCTGATGTATCTGAAGCTTTGTCATCCATGGGCAAAAAATAGTAGTATTGGATTAATTGTAAAAAACATAGAATAACAGTTATTTTGAAACATAAAAAGTTCACACAAAACAATGTCTTGAAGAGTTATCTACATAAAATATTTAAACAACATGGATAATTTACCATTTAGTAGTATACAATAAGCTACCCAAATGCCTAAATTAACTATTATAAAAAAATAAAAACAACTTTGACAGATATAGGCAAGTTGCAGTGTCAACTACCTAGTTATAATGACTGAGAAAGTCTACAAATATTAGTGTTTTAATAGTATATAATGGTGATACCTTAACTGCTAAAGTAACAAGTTAAGATACATTATCTTTCCACAAATTAAAACTAACGCAACGTTACAAGCACTATGTTAATTTTACAATCGAATCGTGATTACTTTTTTCTTTCGGATGATCAGATCTCCAGCTTTATATATAAATAGATAGTAATTAGACATCGGACAAACAAGATTTAGCCCGGAAAATAATTTCCTAGACAAATAATTATATGGTTAGTGCCTTCAGTCGTTCAGAACAGGCAGTGCTGCCAAAGTTTAAAATAGTTTACAATCAATCTGAAGAGGTTAAGTTAAAATACTGCAATCACTAATAATGTCCACATAGAAAACTTATGCTGCAAACAATTATACATAATATCCACTTATAACAGCTGTCTTGTTTTTTTTTTTTAAACAATAATTTAAAAACTATGTCATTTATGTGATACATGTGCAACATATAAAATGTGAAATATGAAATATTTGGTACAATAGTGCTTGAAACAAATCTCAAATCAAACAAATGAAATTTTAATTATACATATATAATTACCTTGTAAATCAACAAAGTATTTAAAAAAGTAAACAACATTAAAATCTGCTTCATCCATATATATGTATGTATGTATATATAATATGTATATAATTGTATTAAAGATATCTTCATACTTTTGTGACATAAAATATGTTTTTAAAGAAAAACAATTAAAAGAACTATTTTTTTCTCCACTCTAATCTGGTTACAATCGTATAATCCAATTAAAAAAAATGCAAATACAGTAATGCTTTATTAAACTGAATCTCATTCTACATTCTTAGTGTTCAGTTAATAGTCTAGATTAAAGTCACCTATGAAGTTTCAGTGACTCAACTGAATTTTAATTAAATTAGAATATCATACAAATCTCTTCATCTACAACCTTCTTTTTCGCCTTTTTGTTAGTTTGGTCTTTTCTTTTGTTTGATTTTACACTTCTAGAAGTTACTTAGTAACAGCTTGGATCTTTTTGGTAACCTGACTATGAGTTTGAAAGATTATTTGCTTCCGGTGAGATTTGACTGTTGGCATCAGGCTCACTTTCATCAAGTCTGATGTGACAAAATTTAGGCACTTCTGCAAAGTCTCTTTTAAAAACATTATAAATATACTTGTAAAATAATATTCTCAAGACTTTGTTCTTTTGGGGACTGAAGGGGGTACGAAGTTCACACTGTGCAAAATTTTTTAATTTTCTTCTGCTATTCTGCTATGATTCAAATGCAACTTCTCCATACAAGTCAAACACCAACCATGTGCATCTAAAGAATTTGTGCTTTACTTTGGACTTCTGGCTAAAAATATTCAGATTGGCAGGCTGATGTGCAGGACACTGGGCTGCGTTTCGCTTCCTCCGTCTTGGAATCAACTCGCTAGGGGAGCAAAACCAAGATTTTTTTTCTTTTTTTTTTTTTAACTGAGAAGAAAAACCCCAATCATAGTTCGAGTGAAAATTAAACCTGCAACTGGGATAAGTTTTTAGCCAATACAACTTAATTATTGCTGAGCTCGAAAGATTCAGAAACACTGAATCTCACGAGACTAACTTAACTGGACCATTTCCGTTGGGTATAGTTATGGAGAAACGACAGTATTTGCAAGAATTAAACTATGTTTAGAAAATCTTTGAAACTAAATGTTACCCTTTATGTCTTGAAACATCACAGCTGGTATCAGGTAGTTAACTATTTTAGGTTGGAGTATAGTAAGCATACCATATTTAATATTCATATATGACATAGCAGCACTAGCTTTTTCGAGTTTGTGATTTGTCCGTAAGAACAAATTCTTGACTTAGCATGCAGTTTGTGGCAACTCTAGAGAGGAGGAGACGGGGTAGTATGTACAGTAGCCGTGCTTGGCCGTCCGCAGGGAGGCTTCGTGACACTCCGTTCCGCTCCTGCCGGCTATTTCAGGATTATCTGTTAAGAGAAAGGAAAGCGTGATCGCGCTTTTAGGTGACAGTTTGCCCAGACGGCCGGCGCCGGACTAACTAGCTCAGACGGGACAGCATCCCATATGGGACAGCATCCTGTACCCTAATGCTGCCTGGGAGGCGTTTGCGTTCCACAAACCTGGTCGTCCTCTTCCCGCACACACATTTCTCACGTGCGTGAGAACACGCAGGGTAGGGTGGGTGCTGGATGTGTCAAAATACTGGGGACCGCGCCGAAGTCCCAAAGGAAGGGCCTGGCCATAGGTGGGGTGCGCACCCTCAGCGCCTCAGCTGTCAGCAGAGGGGGAGGCAGCCCCGGCCTCCCGCGGAGGCTCACGAGTGCATCGGTGCCTGGTGCGGTTCTCCAGCCCCCACGAAGGCAGGAACGACCAGGGGAAACGGCGGAGTCAGGGCTCCTCGCCACTAACAAGCAAAAAAAGGTACTGGGCTGGGTGTTTTCAAGAAGCTAAAGTGTCTTTTCAATGCACTTTTAGCAGCTGCTTATTTCCCCAAAAATGTATCTGCGGGTCAGCGAACTTGAGAGGTTTTTCACGCTTCCTTATGTCAGGGGATCCAGGGGGATGATGGTAACGGTACCTCTGAGCGCCTAGCTAGTCACTAACCTTGCTGCTTTACCTCCCCAACAGCTCAAACTGAGGGTGAAGCAACCATTTTGCAGATGCAACCTCTCGTGCTTCCAATACTGCGAAGGTTAAGTGCGTAATGTGCCCGGCAACCGACTCAACCTGCTCCCAGTACAGGAAAGCAGTCCGGGTTTCCATCACCTGCCTGAAACGGCTGTGGGTGAAAGTGATGTCAAAAGCCAGGGGTGCGATGTTTTATCACATCATAGCTAATCTGTGCTCCAGACTTAAGCACAAGGCGAGGAATCAGAGCGCATCGCCCGCTCTTCCTGTTTAATTTGGCACTCGACATATTTTTAAGCTGTATTCGTAGGTGGTGTGCAAGACAGTCACAACAGCACTTTGACCTACTTGTGTATTATGAAGCTAGACTGCTGCTTAATGCAATATTCATTTTATAAAAGGGGAAAAAAAAAAAAGAAAAAAAGATATTTTGAAAATAACTTCAGCAACATACTACCTCTGACATACAGACCGCCAAAAAGAAACACGCTCGCCTCTGCGTGGAAGGTGCTTGTTCTAGTCCCCTGCCCGGTCACACTTTAACACACCTCACAACCACAACTGCCTTGCTCTCTGTACACAACCAGCAGCTCCCTGACCCCACCGAACTCGCCGGCGTGCCACAAAGTCATCTTTGATTACCATCAGCATAGAAAATCTGGTGACACGCGAGGCCCCATTGTAATGACACTGTACAAACACCTGCTGCTCCAAAGGGCTTAACAGCTAAATACATCATACGTACAACAAGGAATATATTTTTAATGAACTTCCACCCATTGTGAGTTTGTTAGCTTATCGCCTATCTTCTGTTTCCTATTGAAATAACAAAGAAATACCTTTGCTGAAATAATAAAGCCCTGCCTGTGATAGCCCTGGTCCATCTCCAGCACAGTGATTTGACAGTACATACAAAGAACGTAGCTGTGCTGAAAATAAGAAGTGACCAAGATTATCAGCACTGATATTTTTAGCCTGTTACAACCCAACATGTCAATGTAATTAATAAAGCAGCTTTAGCTATACTGGGTTAGCCATAATCACGCAAGTGTATTTAAAGGATCCTAAGGTCTGTTTTAATGGGACACAACCTGAAATCTACTCAGTGTAAAAAAAAACCCACAGAATTTCAGACATGGCAGCTGCCTACATTGTCTGCCAACTTTTGAGGGGACAAACTTGCCTTTCCCTGTAGCTTTTTTCTCCCTGTACAGGGAGACAGATCCCTGCCCCTTACGCTGAGATGTCCTAAAAGGTCAAACAGCCCTGCACAAGACCGATGCTCCCAATTCCCCCACAACGTGTGAGACAGAGAAGGCAGAGGGTCTAACCTCAGAGCCCAGGTAAGGACTTCTACTGCCCCGTCCCTATTCCTGCCCTTTCTCCCCTCCTCTCGAAACTCAGGAAACGGCCAACACAATGTAAAGACTTTCCTTTTGTGCGCGAGCACGTCCTGTTTATGTGGCTGCGGGTGCAGGAGGAGCAGCTGGAGCTCTCCCCACCACGCTTCTCCCACCGCTACTGCCGGCGGAGCCTGTTTGCTCCCAACACATCGTCCTTGCCGCGCCGCCGCTCGTGCAGGGGATGTAACTAGGGCATGTTGCACCCCGGCTATTTCTAGTACACGTAGGAGTCCTAGTAAAAAAAACCTCAAGTCTCCTTCAGAACAAGCTTCTCCAGTGGGGAGAAGCAGAACTGAGGAGCTACATTCTTTTTTTTCCTAACCTTAGCCACAAAGTGTAAAACGTATCCCGTAGTCTTTAATTATATGTTCACACCCTACTTCTCAAAAGATATCACAACTCTGCCATAGCTCCATACACATGTATCAGCTTCTGCAACTGTTTTTTTTTTTTCACTGTGTCTGACAGAGAAGCATAAAATGCTAAACTACTTTACATGGAAAACACACTATGAACCTCTTCTGTTTAATCTACAAATGAAGTAATAAACTGTGATGGAAGACAGAGGCTATCTAAGTCTGCGTCGCTGCTAATTGCTCCAACGCTTGCATGCTGAAAAAGGAGAAGCTGTACAGAACATACCAATGAAGGAACATCCCTGCAAACACCCATTACAGAGGCTGCACTCCCTCCTTACTTGTAAATAGGTCCAACAACCTTCATGTTCAGTACTGTTTGAAGAATTATATCTCAAATGTACATATATGTGACTTGCCAGATTTGCAGTGATACTGTATCATTATACTTCACAGCAACTTGATATAACGTATTGACACTTTTACTCTAGTATGTATAAGCTTTAAAAAGTGAAAAATAAGACTACACAGTGCGTGTGCATTCTCCTATGTACAAAGGTCTACAGGTCAAGCACGGGAAAGCATTTTCGCATGCTCTCTATGGATAAGATCCACAGGTGTGGACACAGATGTGCCAGAAAACACACCTTCTGCTGCTGCAGTAAGAGATTTAACAAGAACACTGTTTCTAGCTTAAGCAGAATGGCCTGGCACTTACAGTCCGGGGTAGTAACGCACAGAAGATTTAACAAGAGCAGAGGGCATTTTTTGGAGGCAATCACAGACGTAGGGTACCCCATCCATTGCCTTCTTGCTTGGTACCTGTTTGAAGTGCCAGAAAGCTGGCTACCCTTTAGACTAAAATCACTAAAACTGTGCCAACATTGGTTACTAGACCTCACCAAAACTGCAAATACATAAAGTGAACCTAAATTTCTGCAAACTACTTTCTAACCACCAAGAAGCATTTGCTCTTCCAAATTTTCTAGCTCTTTAGAAGTGGCATTTTCAGCTCCCAAATGCCAAGACTTTCTTTCCTATCAGAGTGTGGCTCTTTCAGACCTTTACCTGCAGGACCTCTGAATGATCACAGTGATCATTAAGGCCCCCGTGCAACACCAAACATCCCTAAATTCAGCCAGGGTTGCTCCTAAGGGTAATACAGTTTTGCAGTGTTGTCCATGGGAAGGACAACCAAGAGAGATGTTACTGCCAATGGTTTCAGCTTCTCTCTGAACTACCAACCCGTGGTACACAACAGATAAATTGACCTCAGCTTGGGATTTCCTCAGACCCAGCAAAGGCAGCTGCGACTGGTTATTGTCTCAAGCCTTAAAAAGTAAAATTGTGAATCTCTTAAATTAAGGTGGAAATTCCACCTTTGTGAACTCTTGTCTGACACCCAGGTTACTTTGTGCACTGCTTCACCTGACACAGTTCACAGAATTAACCAAAGTACTTACAATCACAAAGGGGTACTACGAATTTCAAGAACGCCATTTGGCTTGAGATTTTCTGTTTTGAAGCTACAACTCACAAAGCTTCTTTGCTCTCTCTGTGTTAAATTCTGTTTCCAGACCCAGATTTATTACACAATGATGAATACAGAAAACTTACCATTCTGCATTGATTCAGTGTACATGAACTCTTGTTCAACTAAAGACCTGTCACAGTGGATCAGCTGGAAAACATGACTTTGCACCTACATCCGAGATGTTTCTCTTTCAGAAGTTTGAAATTACTTCTCCGCTTTGCTTTATAAGCGTTAATACATTTTAAGGGGGCATTAAGATCGTATTTGATCTCCACATTGCAACTTCTCCAAAAATGAACTCATACATAGTAAATATTTTAGACTGATCAGCCTTTCATTTTAAGAGCAATGTAGTAACAGGAGTTTCTTGTAGACAAGATTCATCTCAGATGAGTTCAAACATGTATGCCTCAGCTGGTCACCCTGTTTTGCATCTTCCCAGCCTACCTCAGGCAACATATTTTAGCATGAGACAGATTATCAACTCATGATGCTTTTTTTCCCGTCCACCAAATATGAGAGTCTGTGGCAAACAGTTCACACTGAGGTATGTAACTTTTAGACACCTGTGTCAGGCCAGATGAATCCTACCACAGTGACATTTCCTATGTTCATGTTTTTCACACGAGTAGCAGACTGGTCAGATATATCTAGGGTATACATTAAAAACAACAGATATTTTCAGACAGCCGACTCATATCAGGCTGTCTCATAACTTCTCCCGCTTTCTAAAAATAAAACTAACACCAAGTATTTCTTCCCTTTGACATGAAACCCAAGACTATTTATATTTCTCCATGCCTTTGGGAAATGCCTCCATCTCTTTATTTTTCATTTTCTCTCAGAATGCTCTTTGTAGCATGTGCCTTGTTCTTTTTCTTCAAAATAAATCAGTCCTTTTTTTTTTTTAAATGAAAAGTGGAAAAGGATGAGTAAATATTCAGACATTTACTGAGGGCAATCACTATCGTATCAGTCATGCTTGGTCTTACTTAACTTTTACATAGCCTTACAGATGGACTTTTCACCTCCTGTTTCACAGAATCATTTGCATAGAGGCATTTAAGTTGGGCTGCTGATGAAGGTGACTTACTGGTTGGTTTTCCCTTATGCTGCAGTCCAGGTGCTCTCCTGCTGACCTGCAACCCTTCTCCAGGTTTTGGGCACCTATTACAGGTATTGGCATCTTATTGATAGGAGTGGAATGGATTGTGGTTCCCCTTCCCCAGTAACTCTAGTTTAAAGCTCTTTTCATGAGCTTGCTGAGCCTCTGACCGAAGAGGCTCTTCCCTTCTTTGCCAAATGGACCCCATCAGGCCCCAGCAGACCAGGTTTCTCAAAGCCAGTCCCATGGTCTAAGTAGCCAAACCCCTGGCTGTAGCACCAGTCTTGTAGCCATTTGTTGATTTGCCAGATTTGCCTGGCCCTATCAATCCCCTTCCCTTTGACGAGAGAACTGATGAAAAAATTACCTGTGCCCCAGAGCCCCTGACCGCTACTCCCAGGGCTCTGCAATCCCTCTTGATAGTCCTCAGGCTGTTCCTGGCTGTATCACTGGTGCCCACATGAAACAGCAGCAGCGGATAACAGCCAGAGGACTGCATGAAGTTTGGTAGTCTCTCAGTTTACTGTTTCTCCATGGCTTCAGCAGCAGCACTTCCATGGAGCACCAACCTGAGCCTTCCAACCTCTCACCCCACAACTCCCACCGACACTCCCCCAAGGGATGGGATTTGCCCCTGTCTTCAACTGGCTAACAGCTGAGCCGGCTCCAACTCTCACTTGCATTAAAAGCAGCCTGCCTGCTCCCAGCGCTCAGGGTGGAAAGCCGCTGGGATACACACATCTCATCTCTCCCACCTTAACTGTTGTCCTGCCCCCTTTCCTGGTCCTGGCACTAGCTGTAATCCCCTGCTAGAAGTCCCTTCCTGACCTACTGTCTGCACTACATCGCAGGTCTTGTCCCTGCTGCAAGAGCCTCTCTTCCTTGTCCTTACTGAAGACATCTGCACATGCATGCACCCATCTAACCTCAGGCCCGTCTCACTCATTTGTCCCTTTCCACTTTCAAAATCCATAGTGACCAGCCTGTGCCCCTATAAAAATAGTGTCAAACTATCATCTTTCTACAGTTCTACAAACACTGAAAAGACAAAACCCATGAATAAATGTATCCCCAACCAAAACCTAAAGGAACTACTAACAGGGTTGGAGAGACCTGCTGAAAGCAATTTGTTACCCCTGCTATCACTGATAATCACTTCATCACTTTTCATAAACACACTGAGCTCCACCTTGAATCACTGACTTCTTTCCTTTGCTACCCCTCCTCTTTCTTGATGGCCAGAAACCTCATTCTCATTTCCAGCATTTTATGATTTCATGTATACGTGCTTCATTCTTCTCACTAACTGTGGAACTCTCCTCAATTCAGGGGTGAAGGAGGATTTTTATCTTATTGCTTCTCCATGTATCCAATGCATCCCCAATACGTTTGTCTACTCTGCTCATCAATCAGGTGACTTCTGATTTGTATATAAAGGGTGAGATGTCTATGCCACAGATGTTCTCCTTGGTTGCCTGCTCATAAAGTGACTAATATTGGGGGCATGAGGTGTTTCCTGAGGGGTGGAGGTCCTATTTGCTTGGCTTTCTCACAGCCCATCCCCTGACATGGTCATTCTGGTGCCTAGCTCCACCCTCTCTTTTCTTCCCTAAATCTGAGCTTCCCCAGTTCCGCCTGTACCACATCTTGATAATATGCCTCTAGAAATAGCTGAGGGCCAGATGTCCATGCTGAAGTGGACACATCTGCTAGCACATTTTCATTCCATCAGGCACAAGCTGTTGGTGATCAGAGTGTCATAAAGCTGACAAAGACCTTGCCTGAATCCAGCTCTTCATGATGATCTAAAGAAAAGATCAAGGCAACTATGGGATCCCAAAGGGCTCAAGGGTTCAACAGCATCATTCTTCTCATTTAATATTCACAAGGTCCTGAAAGAGAGTCCAAAGCCACTTGTGCTGCCAATTCCTTAGCATGCTTATGAGCTTCAATAGGTATTTACTCAAGTAATAATGTATAATATTTAAGTTCAAGTTAATAGGTATTTACTCGCTCCAAAGAAACAGGACTAGTTGTTTTAAAAATGAAAGCAATCTGGCTTTATTTATTCTTCTTTAAAGTAATAAATAATGCAGAACTAAAAATTGATCATAACATACTCTACCAAAATCTATTTTTAACTAATCGCACAGGCAGCAGACAAACTACATAGAAATGAGAAAACCACTGCAGTCATATTTTAGGAGCACCCATACAGTGACTGCTTTGAATAACCACTCAATTTTACCTTTCAGCAGGTCTGAGCTACTGCAATCATCTATGTTTTTCCCTTCCTACTTTCAGGTCATTTTCCTTCTCTTGAATTTTAGAAACTGCCAGAATATACTTCCACAGAGGAAGAGAGAGCACAAAGGAGGGAAAGGTCAAGCCCAAGTTGTGCATTACCTCTAAAGTGCCCGTATTCCTCCTGTAGGGGTGTTGCTTCTCCAAACTTCCATTTTTCTTAGGTGTCCTCACCTAGCCTTTTTTTTTTAAACAAAACTGGCTTTATATTTTCCTCTTACGCATCACACATGCCCGAATCATGCAAAATAAGACTGTCACTACACTCATGGCATCCCTTTAGGTGAACGCTTCCACCCACACAGAGCAGGGCTAGCACTTCTCTAGGTTCCCAAGCAGTAACCACCACACTGAAACCCCTCTCCTCGCAAAACCTGGTGCTCCAGTTCACATTCCGTTCCAAGCAAGAGATGGTCCAGTGCAATATGCAGAACGTAAACACAGAAAGGTACCAAATTTATGTTCATCTAGGTTACTCATCAGACACCATGCTTATAACACTTGTGTCAGTTTTATAAAACTCACTGTACTTACAACTTGTCAGAGGAAATCTTAATGTTCTTGACTTTTGACTGCTTACCACTTCCTTAATTTCTTATCTGAATACTCTCACATAAACAGACATACATACTATTGCATGTCTCCCCCTGTACTTGGCATTGAGGAAGCCCCACCTCAAATACTGCGTTCAGTTTTGGGTCCCTTGCTACAAGACAGACATTGAGGTGCTGGAGCATGTCCAGAGAAGGGCAACAAGCTGGTGATGGGTCTGGAGAACAAATCTTCTGAGGAGCGGCTGAGGGAACTGGGGAAAAGGAGGCTGAGGGAAGACCTTATCGTTCTCTACAACTACCTGAAAGGAGGTTGTAGCGAAGTGGGGGTTGGTCTCTTCTCCCAAGTAACAAGCGACAGGATGAGAGGAAATGGCCTCAAGTTGCACCAGGGGAGGTTTAGATTGGATATTAGGAAAAATTTCTTCACAGAAAGGGTTGTTAAGAATTGGAACAGGCTACCCAGGGAAGTGGTGGAGTCACCATCCCTGGAAGTATTTAAAAGATGTGTAGATGTAGTGCTGAGGGACATGGTTTAGTGGTGGACTTGGCACTGCTAGGTTAACGGTTGGGCTTAATGATCTTAACAGTCTTTTCCAACCTAAATGCTTCTATAATTTAGACTTAAAAGATAATATTGCACCAAAAATGAAGTCAGTCAAAGCTAATTACTATCTGTCTCAAGTCAGACAGGTACAACTGAAAAGTCACGACAGGTACAACAAACAAACAAACAAACAGATGTTTCCACTGCAGTCACATGGGCAGCCTCCTGCACGCTCAAAGCCAAAGAATGGCATTTCTGATGGGCAATAAATCATACACTGAGATAAAAATATGACATTCATTTATTTCAAGGGAAAATAGTTGGAGCAGCTAGAGATGTCCAGATGCAATTATTTCAAAAAGCAGAATCCCAAAGAAGTACATCTGGAGCTCTGCACTACACTGTGTTGTTAAAATTTAATGATGGAAAAAAATAGACTCACATGAGCTGTGTGTACATGCTAAGCACAATGAAACAAACTAATTTTTCCCTAACTGCCTACAAAATGAGCTGACCTCAGAAAAAATTTCCTATGTTTAAATAATAAATATATGCCCCAAAAGACTTTTACTCAACCTGTCAAAGTATCATTTGTTGAATAATTGAAAGGAAAAGCACAAAAGGAAGTTATCATATCAAACATAAATACAATATTTTAATTTCAGTGATATGAAAGCTGAACCAGTCTATAATAGGAAAGGGAAATATGTCTTGACTTTTTGTTATATAAAAAAAACAGTGTGTTTGCCTTTGCTTACTGCTCATGTTATGTGATACTGCCATCTAGCAGGCTATCAGAGGAAGTCAAGTTTCAGCCCGTCTCTACAGGGGCGGGGGTGAGTGAAGGGGGAATTTCTGGGGGAAAAAGAACACATAAAACCCCCCAAAAAACAAACCAGAGATTTTCCATTTCCTCCCACTGGCTTCTTGCATATGAGCATGTGATCTAAAACTCCATATGCAAGCCTCCCAGAAATATTCTTCATCTACACAGAAACAACACTCATCTGAAGAGACCAAAAAATGTTATGAAAAGTAAAACAAAGACTTGGTTAAAGTTTGCATGAGATTTAAAATAGAGTTCCTTTAAATTTTCCAGGGTAATCTTTTGGTTTTGCTTCTTAGCTGCCTTACAGTTTAAGAAAACAAAGTCTTGCCACATATTTTGTAACGTCAGTTGTTTCAAGGAAATTCAAAGGGTCTTTTCTTGTCACTGTTTGAGATTTGTTATGGGCTTCGAGATTGGAAACTCTCACTTCCTGAGTCTGCAAACTGTTAATTCTGAAAGTTACAGCTACTTGCACATAACTTAGCGTCTTCAGACAAGGTAACTTCATTGAATTAAGGCTTGTGATTCTTGGGTGTCAAGCATGAAAGAGGCAGCAAGCTGTTTAAGTTAGTCTTGCCTACTGTGACAAGCTATTGCTATTCAAATACCTTCCCTAGAGAAAAATTACTCTTCACGATCAAGGATTATTTAGGTTCATTTTTCTGGCCTGGCGCAGGTGCAAGGTGAGATGTCCAGGCCTGCAATCCCAGACGCCAAGGCTTGCCGGTACCTCTACATGGAGCAGCATGGCATCATACATGGGCTCGCTAGATGCCCAACGCTGTTCTTGCTCGCTCCCTGCAAGTGTCCCCTCTGATAACGTGTCTGAGAAAGGAACCTGTTCCTTTGTCTCCTCTTGAACTTTTTCATGTCAGATTCAAACTGCCCTTTCTGTTGTTAGAACAGATTTTTCTATAGGAGTATTTAACTTGGGACTTTATGGAATTTTTAGACCAACACTTTCAGTCAAAAAAAGACCAAGAATGTTGAGATACTTATTATTTACAGCAGAAGTGCTTTCTTACCTGTTCCCCTATTCCCTTAGAAACTGCAATTAAAGCTTTTCGAATCAGTAACAATAATTTTGCATAGGCTCTTATTTGTAACGTTGTTGTATACTGGCACCAGAGATATAAATAACACGTGTTTCCCCTTCCCACCTTCCTTCTCAAAAGCCTGCTTTCAACCAACAAAAAAGGCCATTTCCTACTACCTTCCAGATTATCCAATTCATTTTCTATGTCAATCAATCATTTATACTGAAAATATATAACAGGAGAAATGGGAATGTGAGACATAAAAAGCCTTGTCAGCAGCGCTGAGGACAGCCCTCTGCCCTCCCAGAAGGCTTCCTGGGGTTAGATGGGTAGACTGGAGAGGAAGCCCTTTTGGGGGACACCAAGGAATATTTGTAAGAGAGAGCAACCGGTGCTTCTGCTTTATGCAGAATGAGAAATTAGCTTGAGTAGGTGCCACATGAGATTTTGGTCTAAGGAGAATCTGCCTCCTCTGGGAGTGGCGGCTGCCTTTGTGGGCACCTTGGCAAGGAGAGGTGCCTCTGTTGCTGCACATCTCAGCTCCCCTCCCTCCTGAGGGAGCTGACACATACGGTGTCTCAAATCCGTGCTAAACACTTGGCATATCTGTATTTCATGCTACCTTACTACTTTTTGAATTCTGGGGCAAATATTTGTATTGTTCTTTTGTTTGTGGCACTTGAACGTAACATAACTATTATTACAGATTTTGACAAAACTCAAGGCTAGTGAATGATTTCATAATTAATATCTGCATAATTGCCACCTAATTTAGTGCGAACGCTGATGCATAATTTAAAACAGCTGTGCTAGATAATCACAAGCCTTAGCATGAGACAGCTTGTTGATCTTATATTCCTTTCCAGACATGGCCTAGCAGTATTTAATTTTTCTATTGGATCCGCCTTTTAAATTTTCCTTCTTGGTTAAAGGGCACAACATAAGTTGTAGAATAATGTTGTCACTAAATAACATCTTTTAGCAGCATTGTCTGTAATGCCGTTTTTATACCATCAGTCTTTGGCCCATTTTCATTGCTACAGAAAATAAAGCCATTTACTGTTCTGCTGAAGTGATGTGAGCAAGACTCTTTTCTTTAAAATGATTTGGAATTTGGTACTTGCCTTGTAATAACCAAGATCTAAGGAAGCACCCACAGAGCTTGAGGACACAGCCTGAGACACAGAAATGCTGGTGTCTAACCTCCTGTCATAGTCAATGGGGTGATACAACCTAGTCAGTAAGCCAATGGAGCCTGGAGATCACTTCACGTGATCACCCACTGCAGGCTCAGGTCATTTGCTCACCAGACTTTTTGGGCTAAGGTCTCCTGGCATGCTGTCTGGCTGCCAGTTCAGAAGTGTGCCGACTCGTCTATAGGTCCTGACTTGCATCTGTCAAGCTTGTTAAAATGTTTTGGATAACCTAGACATCCAAGGTTATCTTAGGACAACTGTAAACATCAGTAGACACATGTTTAGGCAACTGAACCAAGCCCTGCATGATTTTTGAAGGGTATGCCAGACTATTCTCCAGACCTCCTCTGACTGTGTTGATCATCTTCACAGTCTACAATGGCCGCTTAAACCTCTAGCTTGCATATAGACACCCTTACTTGGACACCAACACTTAGGTGTCCTAATTTCGGGCTGAGTCCTAACCTTTTAATCCTGGTAGGGCTCACCCATGCGTATGCATAAATGAAACACTAGCAAGGCTTTGCACTCAGAAATTTAAAGCTCCCCAAAACAGGTGTTGGCATTATTCAAAATTGAAATTCAGTCCCAGAAATCAGAATAACACCTCTCAAATAATGTCAGGATGGATCACCATCTGTGAAATCTTATGGCTACCTGTGAGTAGCCTGAGCAGGTTAACAGTTTCCTTGCTTGCTCGAGCACTGCTTGTCCACTAGCTACAGGAGTAATAATTAAAATCTGTGTTCAAGATCTCTGAAGTATATATTTACACACAAGTACTGTATTAATATTTTAAATAAGATCTTTTACATACCTCTGCCCACATGCATGCACTAGAGGGAGCTATGACCAAACCCTCCACATACATGCCCTAACACTGCCTCTCACTGTCATTTCACACTTTTTGGAACTTTGCTGGTTCCAATCTCCAAGAAAACCTTGTCAGCATCCCCAACAACAACTGAACGTAAGTTCATTAAAGATCTAACCCTAAAGTGAGGTTCCCATTCTGGTGGGAACAGCTGGAGCAGTTGTGAAGCGGGGAAAAGGAAAAGGGGAAGGACCTCTCACCTCTGACTGGTCATGCTCCAGGACTCCTCACGTACCTTTGGAAGTCCACCTGCCTTTTACTGGAAATCCAAATCTGAAGTCCCCCCCTCCATCCTCTCTCATGACAGCCTGGCAGCTTGAGCAAGCAGGGACACCCCCTCACAAGATGTCCACATGCAGTGAACAGCAATACCACCAGCCCATATATCAACCGAGTCAGTTTTTAATCAGGATTTGTAAAACAGGGTTTGCTAAAGCACTTTAGC
>NW_009646761.1:1654183-1654622 GCF_000708025.1 Charadrius vociferus | reverse complement strand
GCAAGAAAATTATTTTGGTTTTAAAACCTAACTTCTGTAAGTCAGGAAAAGCAAGAGACTTCCAATTTTCCATATATTCTTAACTGCTGTCACCATAAACACATGTACTATGGTATAGCCTTTAACTCTACACAATCCTCCCACGTGCCTCATGCCATGCATTGAACACACAACACGTAGAGTTGCTGGCCAAGCATGACCGACTGTGCGTGTGTCGATGCAGGCACATTTTGAGCTGTAACTCATGCTACTTTCAGAAAGAAAGGACAGACAGAAGACATGAGACACAGATGAACTGTGTTTTTTTTTCCAAATACAAGTTGACAGCACACATTAAATAATTTACTGGACCCAACAGAGTTGTTAGGTTTTTTTAGCCGTCAGCTGAGACTCCGCAACTTTTGGGATGTTGACTTTTCCTTCCACTGGTGCTTCAAGG
>NW_009646761.1:1653212-1654130 GCF_000708025.1 Charadrius vociferus | reverse complement strand
TACTAAGCCAAATGATATTGAGCTAAATCATTAAGCCCTGCTACGACTTTCTTTTCATGGCTGGCATTGTGAGGAGAAGCTGTGGGAGCTGAAATGGGATGGGCTGCAGGTTGATTAAAAAAGTGCTGTAGAGCCACTGGAAAGAGGAAACGATATCCCACAGATATGCAAAGCAGTGTGGCACAGACCCAGAAAGGAAATTTTATCTAGATAGGAATAAAAAAGTCCTTTTCTGAAATATGCAGGAGAGTTTAAATCCATACAGGAGGACACAAACAAAGGACGTTATGACCACGAATAAAGTCTTAACCCAAGTTAATTACCTGCTCCTCCTGTGTTTCTTGAGCTGAAGAAATACTGAGAGTTAGGAACACAGAGTTACTATGGGGCCCTTCCCAGTGTTGTAGCTTAGTCTCTGACTCTCAGGAGACTAAATAAACAGCAAATTTGGAGATTTGCCTCTTATAAAGAAGAAGTAACTACTACTACTTCCCCTACTTTCAAATACACAGTTTTTCACAGTAGCTTTTAAAGATTTGCAATGACTAGAACAAAGGCAGAAGCGAGAAGAGAAAAGACAGTGATGGCACACGCTACAGAAGCCAACGAGAAAAGCTGCTGGGGTGGGACTCATGTCCTCCACGTGCAGTGGCGCAGAGCTTTGGTTATGCACCTGCATGCCTCCTTCCACAAGCAAGAGAAAGAGGCAGGACCCTCCAGGGCAATTCCCCTTGCCCTAAGACGGACTTCTAAAAAAGCAGATGAACTGGATGCCAAACTTCCAAACGGCTGAAGTTAAACAAGTGGAAACCCATCCCTGTGTTAAACCATCCTTTAATTTCAGCGTGGAGTTATATGTATACACACACACAAATATATGCAACTAAATAAATAGACAGACACTTTTTACAACTCCTG
>NW_009646761.1:1620004-1653202 GCF_000708025.1 Charadrius vociferus | reverse complement strand
CCTGCAATGCAAACAAAACCTGCACTGGGAAAGGAGGGGTGCTGCCTGCTATCCTGCTAGATGAGAATGCGCATTAAGGCACACCTCTGTCTCCCCAGTGGCACTAGCTACTCGTGTAAAAGTACTCTCATTAACTAAAAAAAAAAAAATAAATAAAAGAAAATAATAAAAAAGACTGCTTAAAAAACGACTCCTTTTGTAGGTGTACATGTATTTATTCTACTTCAGCCACAGTCAGCCCCTCTGGCACTCAGGAGTGCGGGTGGCAGAGCTGCCCCGGCTGCATTCCTGTGCTGGGGAGGGTCCCCAGCCAACCCCCTCCCCAAACCACCCCGTTTTCCTCAGTCTCTTGGCACCTTCAAAGTCTCTCCATCACCACTTTGGGATCACAAAACTACACTGCATACCACCAAATGACATTCTGCCCGCAGATGCTGTTCCGGGAAGGACAGTGAAATGCACCGTTTGCCTGCTGCGCTTTCCTCCTTGTCCCAAACAGGTTTTCATTAATCCAAGCTAGCTCTCAGAAAAGAACACACAAAACGACAACCCTCTTTTGATGAAAATGCTAGAAGCACAACACCACAATGCTGGCAAACAAGCCTTATAACGGAAAAAAAAAAATAGAGAAAATGGACTGGTTTGTGTTTCTTTCAGAAAGTAGGGTGTATTTCAGAGGTAGTATATTTTTCCTAAATTATTATAAATAAACTCTTGTGGCAACTTCTATTTTTCCATGGGATACTTAAATAGTTTTTGGACTGATGGTGAAAAAAAAAAAAAGTATCTGCTGGTATAACATTATTAAGATAAACATTTTCACTGATTTCCTTGTAATTCCTTGGCAGGTGGAGGGGAATGAATCAATGGCTGAGCGTTTCTACTTGGTCTGCAGCAGCTTGTCCGTCTGGCCAGGAGCAACACAAGGAAAGGTGACGGGGACAGAGCCCTTTGCTTTCTCTTGGTGAGCAAATCTGCTTGCTTCCTCCTCAGTTTGACCTCTCAAAACCTGAGGGAAAATAGCTCTCAGGTGGAAGCGCCCGAGCGTGGTCCCAAAGCAACAGAAAATCCAGAGTGACCCAACTGCTGTGCAAACCCCTCTCTGGGCAGATGCCGGGCATGTTGGGGTGGGAATCTCTACAGCCCCAAGGGAGGAGTCAAAGCTACACCCTTTGAGCTGCAAGAGGTACATCTTCCCTGGGAATCAGGCCCTACAGGAGAAGGGGGAAACCCTGCCAAAATGAAAACTGCCATTAACATAACAAACCGCAGAAGAAAAGGAGAAAGTATCATCTTTCCTGGCCTCCCTCTGCCAATAACCCTCGGGGTTCTGTGTAACAACGTCCTTCCTTAGGGAAATATAATTCCCAGGTTAAAGATACACTTTCAAACATAAAGCAGGCATAGTCATAAATGAGTGCTGTTTCAATCACTAGTGTTTATAGAAAACATTCAATTTTGTTTCTCTTTTTTTTTTTTTTTTCCAGCTGTCTGTCCTGCTTGTGATTTTAGACAGCTTCTGTGCTTACAAATTAGTCACTTCCATACACCTCATGGAGAATGCTACATTAACACACCTGAACATTTGAAACCTGTGATGATCTTCTTTTTGAACTTAGGAGTTAATAACAGACTTTTGTAAGTAGTCCAGTACTACGGTGATTCTAACTCCAGCTGGGTTAATTACACAGTAATTAGGTACAAACATCGCAACACAAAACACAGCTACATCATTATTTGCAACAAATGTTAACTCTAAATAAGTGCAACCTGTCCCACAAACACTTGCTATAAACGACTTAAAAATAAAAGTAAAATTTGATGGGGTAAACACAGAAGAAAAAAAAAAATTCTCCGGGAGAATTTTTTTTGTTAAAAAAAAAAAATTAAAACAAAAATCTCAGCACTCATTTAGAGTTCGGGATCTTGTGAAAGAAAGCTTTAAAAGGAGCAAACCTGATTTGCTGTGGCTGTTGCGGCGAAGGGAACACTTGTTGCAGGAGTTGTTGCTGCAGAGACAGTGGCGGCCGTAGCGTTGTGCATCATGGGTACTTTCAGGAGGGGAACCATGGAAGCAATGAACAGGAGGGTGCAGCATTATGGTAAGAGAAGTGGTATTTTTGGCATGGTGAATATCAAGAGCGGCAAGCCATCGTCATGGGTTAAACCGGCAGATGGCATGCAATCACAGTGCAAAGCGAGAAAGCGTGGCGGAGAAATAAAAAAAAGGGAAAATAGCTTATTACAAGTACAATTAAAGGAAGGTTGTCAACACAATCGGCGATTCCCAGAAAAAAAGAGCAAGGACCACTGAAAACGAGGGTGTTATCTCTAAGAGGAAGATTACATGTGCAAACGAGGTCTCTACCAAAATAGCCCGTTACCTGAGAATTGTTACATGGGCAATCTGGTTTCCTCCAGTATCAATATAAAGTACTCCAAAATAAAACTCTACTAAAAAAAATAGTGGCTTGTACTGGAAAGGAAACTGATACATGTTTACATTAATTTTTAAACACAATTAAAAATGAATTATTTTCATGTGTCTTCATTTTGAAGTAAGCCAGATACTAGCTGTCTTCCTTTATAATCCAATTTACGCATTTTTTTCTACTAGCACTGCATAACTGTTAGATTTTTATCAGAGTAAAATTACCATCTGCTTTGAGGCAAAAATCAGGAGAAGGATGATAATAATTTTCCTGATTTAAATACTACTTTGTTTGATCTAAAAAAGCCAGGTCGATTTTGTGAAAGTCGTCGCTTTTGCTCATTTGAAGAATGAATTTTAATCAGCCTCTTCATGGGAGAATTATTAACTTGATGTTTTAAAGGCTTGATATTTTAACTGCTTATCTGAGTAGTCCCACAAAAAAAAAAAATATATAAATCACTGGGATAGTGCTATAGAATAGAAGAAAGATTACTTTTCTGTCTTAGAGGCTGCTTCATTGGACTTCCATTTTGCATGCCCAAAATGTTAATTCCAAGCTGCAAATATATTTAAAGGAGGAGCGAGATTCAGATCATGGGTTTCAACAGAACCTCTGTGGATCAAAGTAGGCATTTCTGGGAAACGCTGATAAAACTTTCTAACACACAGCAAAAAGGAGAAATAGGCACACCACTATGAAACTTTAAAACACTGATGAAATTTGCTGGCTTTTCCCAGTATTTTATGATTTTATAGTACTAGACAATATAAAATATAAAGAGAAATAAAACTTTGAAAACTGAAAAGCAGACTGGAATTCATGGTATTATGCTTTTGCAGTGTAGTTGTTATAGCAGGTGATATCACACCTAAACTGCAGCTTTCATCTACACATCTAAACACTCTACAAAGTCAACCAGAAAGAAGGACAAGCGAACCTTTAACTCTAGTCAGTGTCTAAATCTTGCCTAGGATTTTGAAACAAGTGAATATACATCATATACAGTATAAAAAGAGATCAATAAAGAAATTTGGAACCTACCAATACTGGTAGCGGGTGTCATGCACAAAACTGACCCTGCGTGTCATGCAATGATAGGTGAAAAAAGTGGATAAAGGGAAGAAACAGGTTAGCCGTTTAGAGTTAACATTCAAAGTGAGATTCAAGCATAACCACAGAGAAGTAAGTTAGTTAAATGAAACTGTAAGGTCATTCATAGTTTTGCTTGAACACAAAAAAGGTGATTATGTTCTTACTAAACTTCTACCTGAGTATAGCGTGTGACTTTTGGCATGTTTCTGTGTACACACAAGATACTCCATAAACTTTTGTATTTAGTACTTCTATCCTTTCACTTAGTACTTTTGCAACAACAGGTTTTTGTTTATAGAAACATCTTTAGTTAAATACCACACATATTTGGTTAAATATCACATTACTTGGGAATTTGAGAACTCATTGCATAATTCAGACAGCTCAATGTCAGATCAATATTCACCAACTTTTTGATGTGCAGCAGAGGAAGAAGTTAAAAACTAGATGATCTCCAGAGGTCCCTTCCAACCCCTATCATTCTGTGATTCTATGATTCCATTATATTGTTCTGCGGGAGCTTTGCCAAATTCAATGTACTTGTTCTTAACACAACTCCTGAGGTGGAGAGGTGCTTCTGACAAAAGAAAACACTACTGTGACAATTCCCTGAGCTAAACACCTCAAAGTTCCAGTAAAAGGCTCCCAGCGCACCTCAGGGGTGCTCTGGAAGGAGGGCTCGCCTGCCATGTGGTTGAGTTTTGGTGCCTAGTCCACCTTTACCCTTTCTGGGAAGACCCAGCGAAAAGGAAAGAACAGCGTATTTTCAGTACAGTGCATAAAGCAAGCTGATGAAGGTGAGCACGTGAGGAGACTAGTCCCACATACAGGCATATTTGATAAAAAGTGAAATATGCTTCCCGTATTCCTGCTTAATTACTACTGCAGCCCCTTATCGGACCATCACAGTAGCAGTGTAACTATGAATGACCTTAGCCAAGAACAGTCCCCAGAGAATACACAAAGTTCCCCCTCTGGAGGGTACAGAAACACTAACAAACAGCAATGGGAAGAGAGAAAAGATCTGTTGTTTTTAAGATCATTCACCAAACAATAAGGAGAAGGTGACAAAGCAATCAACTGATGTAAAACAAACAAAGTGCAGAACTTTGGAGGTAAGCCATGCTAAGTCAAGCCCCACACTTTTTATTAGGGGAGCAAGTGGTTAAGAAAGCAGAGAAGTTATATAAAACAATTAAGTTTTATATATATTCCAGCAGCAAAACTTGTCTTAAAATTTAACTTAACAGACACGCACACACAAGGAACACATTTGAAAATCATACCAGTTCAGAAAATATCACACAATAATTTAAAATCCAACAGCTAATGTCATGCATTGCTCCTTAGACCTGGGTGGCACGACAGTCCTTACACCCACCAAATCCAACCTTCCCAGGAAACGTGGGAATATCAGACGTAGCTTCTTTAACAAAAAGCTCATGACACCCACTCATATAGAGGAGGTTCCCCTTTCCTAACCTCCTCCCCTACCCCACTCCTCTCTCCAACATCCCTTCTAGGTGCTGATGGTGTTCACAAAGAGCAGGAGGTTCAGCACCACACAAAAGGTTTTCTACTCCGGGCTTGGGCGCCATCTGCTATGTTATCCCTCTGTTTCTTCTTCTTTCATACACTTGTTTTGGGGCTTGCCAACAACCTGGCCCTTGAGGTTTGGTTCCAAGATCCACCCTTCCTACCGTCAGAAATTTGTTAGATAAAACTATAATTACAACCATTAGTTGGAAAGAGGGATGGACAATAAAAAGCACAAAGAATGAGCTACTTAAGGAAGCATGAGCACTCCAAAAGTCTGGAAAATATCCAAATGCTATTTCACTGAAAAAGGTTTAAACTACTGTGTTTTCCATAGTTAATTTAAAATCCTTGGCAATGGCAAATAATAGCGATAAGCCCTGAAAGGGAGTGCTTAAGAAAAAGAATAATGCATATCATACTGCAAATTCTCAGGGTTATAATGCAAAATAAATTTGTGAAAATTTCTGTATGATTGTAAGCACAAGGCAGTCCTCCATTCATGTCCAAAAAGGCAATCTCACAATTTATTTATTTGTTTCAAACACTCCCATAAATGACAGTATGTTTTCTGCCACAGATATTCTGGGGCACCAATGTGCTAAAAATACGGCATGCTATAACTTACTATTATAAATACAGGGGCAGGCTCCAAGGTTGTTACCAAGGCCTTATAGCAAAATTCCATGAAGTCAAAGCCATCTGTGTTTGCTTTTATCTTTAAAAACATATGGGAATGCTGATAGATCGGGAAACAATCGTGTGTTGCGTTTCATTCCTTCCTTAACCAACATTATTTCTATTAACTAAAATAACAGCGCTGAAATGTCAAGCACATTTGCAAACACGTAGTTTTAAACGATTCTGGAAGTTCACACTCCGTAACATTCCGATACTAAAATATGTAATTTGTTAATTACAAATGAAATCACAGAATTCCTTAGGCAGGATATTTACCTTTGGGAAGTTTGGAGTGGGGGTGACTGACATAATTTAGAGGGTTATGTTGTTATTGTCTACACGAGCACCTAGCACATTCTTTCTTTCACAGTGTTAAAGAGAAGCCCCGCCACCGGCCAGGGTGCAGTTCAAGCCATCTCTGAATGCTCTGATTTTTTACAGGGTCCCAAGCACTGAAATGCAAATTATGTTCACTCATCTTCAGATCACCCCTATGAAGAACTATATAACCCCAGCTCTTAGCCGCAAATGCTAGGGAAAGTTCTGGTGGTGTTCCGAAAGGAAAACCACAAAAACGCCATCTGGTGCCTCAAAGCCCTTTAGTGCAGCCGCGGGGAGTGATGCGTTTTGCTGGTGCTGCCACGCAGGTTATCGACTGGAAGGTTATGGCTGGTGCTCCCCCTCTCGCCCCGCTCGTGCGTGGCTGGGGCAATCCCCACGGCTGCAAAACCGCACCCGAGGGAGCAGGAGGATGCGCCCGGGCCACGGCGCACTTCCCGGGGCATCTCTGAATGCTCTTCCCAGCATTTTTGTTGGAGGAACTTTGCCCTCTCATCTCCTTGGAGAGTGCTGGCAGATCAAAGTCAAAATACAGCCAATTTAGGGTAGGAAAAAGGGGGCAAACTGTGGACGATGACAAAGGAGGCTATGAACGTGAAAAGCAACCTGATGGCACGTGGAAATTTCTGCTTGAATTCCCGTACTTTGCAGGAGGAATTAAAATAACGTGTAACTATCTGTGCAGGCTTCACCTCAAGCAGGGCAGGGAGCGTAACAAAACCTTCTGCTAAGTGCAACCGCCTGACACGGAGGTGCCACCTAAGGAACAGGAAACTGGCTCGGTGTGGGTGCGACATACCTGTTGGGATAAACGCTGCGTGTTGCTGCAACTGAGCATTGGCAAGAGCCTGTTGATAGTGCAAGACACTGGGATTGAAAACGGCACTGGCACCATTGCTTTTTTCAAGTGCTTGTCTCTTTGGTAAAGGGTGAAGAACACCAGGAGGAAAGGCCTGTAAATAAGAAAGTTAGTTAAAATGGCGCCATTTTTAAGACGCTGTGCGTAACATATACATAAATACGAAAAACTTATTATTTTTTAAAGCAGCTAAAGATGCCTCGCCATGCATATTAACTCAAAGCACAGCAATGTAAAATGAGTGAAATTTTGTTATTGACAGCAAAAGCGTGGTACTATTAACCTAAAACTGTAGCAGCACAACTACTGAAAAGAAAGGCCTTTAAAGCAACGAAAATGGCATTGCCTTTACATAGGTTTTCAAATATTATAGGGAGAAAAAACCACTTGTGTTTCATTGCCAAGTATTTTCTTTTTTAAATTTAAATACCGTTTCCTATTATTATACAGATTAATGGATTACGTTAAGCGTTTTCAATTACAGAAGCAGTTTTATCTCAATTCGACTTTTCATGAGAGGAGATTTAAAAAAATGAAACCATGTTAGGAACCAAACTAAATTGTCTGCGTTTATTACGTATGAGAATGAGATGGATAGAGTTTCCGCTAAATTAACGAGTATGTGAAATCATTTCCGGTTGATGTTCAAAAGTAAAGCGATACAAATTTCATTAGTTGCTTCTCTGAAAAAAAAAAAACAACAAAAAAACCAAAAAACCAACAAACAAACCCAAAAAGCTACATGCAAAGCAAAAGGTGAAAGGTCAAAGTACCAGGTCTACAGTTGCTTCGAGAGGTCGCTTCATTGCTTTGGCAGTCGACTGAGTCTTTTAATAACAGGCAGCGAGCACATGATGGCAGTGGGCCAATGGGATTCAAGCGAATTAACATACAGGTAAACAGCAAGCAGAGGTGCATCATGGGAACGGCATTGCATTTGTGGATAGGTGAGAAGGAAAAAAATATTCTGAATGCAATATACAACATACAAAAACACTAGGCATGCACAACAACAAAAATGTCTTCTAAAGAAATGGATATTACATTTTGAATTAGTACCGAAGCAAAAATGCATCTACTATACCTTAGTTAAAAGCATATAAGAGAGTAAAATATAGATGTTTGAAATTCAGGAAAGTTGAGTAAAACAGCAGCTTGCAGACACTATTAAGCATTGTATAAACACTTCACAGAGATGCAGAAAGTTTTAAGGATATGCCTATAAGAATTCCTGATAAGTTAGTTAAGTCACATTTTAAAGCAAAAAAAATCAATTTGGAAGGCTACATTTTCAAATACAAAGCACTAGTGAAAGTTGTAATGCATTACAAATGCTACTAATAACAGTGCTTGCAAGGTGAGGGTCTTAATTAAGAGAAGTGTGTCACACAATAGATTTGGGGTTCAAAATGGGAGAGGTTCTCCTTTTCCAATACAAAGTAGAGTAAGTATCATGTCTAGTTACACTAACTTATCATTAATTCCTTTTTTTTTTCCCCTACTGCTGGGTCATTTTTGTAGATTTTTTTTTTCCTTGTAACTTACCACGTTACATTGAGAGGGAAAAAAAGTCTTTCAGAATTTAAAACATATTTTCTAAATTTTGCTACAACCTTCAATACTAGCTTCAGGAGCAGGGAGTAAAAATACTGCTCTCAGTTCATAAGTGAACAGTAACGTATCAGTTATGATACTAATCCAGCATTATTGATTTTTTTAAAAGAAAATATTTAGGCATAGTACATAAGCATATACATTTATGTCTACTTCCATAATAAGATCAAACTTATGGCTGATATGATGGCATTCTGTAAAAAATCTCATACCAAATATTACTTTCAAGTTTTATAGTGTAAATAATTCTTACAAACCTTTAGAAAGGAAAGGAAGATTTACTTAGAAGTCAGAATTTTTACTTTTGTTTTTTAAACACAGGCTGGTATTTAGCTCTTTTAGGACAGGCAGATTATGTCTATCTTGATATCCGTATGTGGAAATAGGGAACAAAAGTGGAGGGGGAAAAAAAAAGTAGCAAAAGGTCACAAAAGTAGCTAGTACCAACAGGGCATTTTGCAGGATATCCCTCACTTTGCCTATTCCTTGTGCCTGGCTCTGTTGCACCTACATTGCATGAGGCTTCCCAGCGCCCTCCCCATCTCTCCTCCACCACAGTTCTGGATTACACACCCTGGTCTATGGGATCTGCTCATCTGTCTGGGGCCAAGACTGAGACATAACAAGAAACACCTGGTGCAAAGTGAGGACCTGGAGAGCCTTCTTGTGTCTAAGCAGGGTGCTGTGCAGCTGACGTGTGGTACCCCCCATGGGCACCCCCGTGGGGGACATCACTGCGTCTGCATAGGGCACAGCCTCAAACCCACTCTGCATCCTCCACGGATGGAAGTCTACACAGACATGAAGCTTATAACTGAATTCAGCATTATGTGATGACGAAGTCCATGAATTCAAATCAACATCATTAAGAGTAACTTGTTTCAGGTAATTACCTTTATTATCCAAACACAGATCTTATCTGATCTCAATTGTTAACTTATTATCTCTGTGTTAATGATTGCCTTTCTCCACTTCACCTCCATGCTCTTCTTAACCTCAGGTCCCTATTCTGCAACTTTTTGCTGGTGTTCCTCATCTTCCACAGCGAGTTCAGTCTCGTTTTTTCCAGCCTATAGGCTTTAAGTTGATCTGTTCCTAGACCTACCCATCAATCTTTTTTCCATGTAGACTCCCTCTCTTTTCAGGCTTTCAGACCGACTGTCCATTTTTCTCTCCCACCTTCATCTTTTCTTTCATTTTGTCCTGATATTAAAACCTCCTTTGCCTCTTTCTGTTCCATCAAGTTATTTCCTGCTCAACACTTGATCTCCTACATGACTAACCAAACAAATCAATAGCTACATACTGGAGAGGAAAAGGCTATGGAAAGGAAATAAAGACAATAATAAAAATGATCAAACATACTGAGGCATAGCATTTGTCTGCCATATGTCACATCGGTACACTACAATGTCTCCTGGAATATGAGCAAGACACACACAGCAGAGGCCTGTGTGGATGGGCAAGGAGCTCCTGACTAAACTCTAACGCAAGAAGGGAAGCACGTGATAGGTGGAAGCAAGGACGGATGGCCCAGGAGGAACAGGGACACAGCCTGAGCATGCAGGGATGGGTTAGGAGAGCCAAAGACCACCTGCAGTTGAATCTGGCAAGGGATGCGAAGGACAACAAAAAGGGTTTCTCCAAGTGCACCAGCAACAAAAGGAAGATCAGGGAAAACATGGGCCTGCTGCTGAATGGGTCAGGTGACCTGGTGACACAGGACAAGGAGAAGGCTAAGGTACTGCACATCTTCTCTACCTCAGTCTTTACTGGTCAGACTGTCCTTCAGGCCAGGGGGAGACCAGTGGGAAAGTCTGAAGTGAAGAATATTTACCCTTGAAGGAGGAAGATCAGGCTGGGGAACGTTTAAACAAACTGGATGTACACAAACCCATAGGACCTGACAAGATGCACTGATGGGTGCTGAGGGAGCTGGCCAATGTCACTGCAAAGCTACTATTAATTATCTTTGAAAGGTCACTGCGACTGGGGGAAGTTTGTGAAGACTGTAAGAAAGTAAGTGACACTAGTATCTTCAAAAAGGGCAGGAAGGAAGGTCTGAGGAATGACCGGGTGCTCAACCTCACCTCAGTCCCTGGGAAAGCAATGGAGCAAATCCTCCTGAAAACCATCTCCAAACACATGAAAGCCAAGAAGGTGATGGGGAGTAGCCAGCACAGATTTATGAAGGGAAAATTATGCTTAACCATCCTGACAGCCTTCTACGATGAGACTGGCTTGGTGGGTGAGGGGAGAGCCACAGATATTGTTTCTCTTGACTTCAGACTGGTTTTCAACACTGTCTCCCATTTCACCGTCATGGACAAACTTATTTAGTACAGGCTAAATGGGAAACAGTGAGGTGACTGAAAATTGGCACAACAGGTTGTGATCAGCAACACAAAGTCCAGCTGGAAACCACTCACTAGTGGTATAAAACTGGGAGGAGTGGTTGATATGCCTAAACCACGACAATAAACAAGACAGATGTGCTGACACTCAGAGCATCCTGGAAAGGCTGGAGAAATGGGCAGAGAGGAACCTCACTAAGTTCAAAGGGAAATACCAAGCCCTGCACCTGGGGAGGAACAACCGCAGACAGCATTACATGCTGGAGGCCACCCATCTGGAAAGCAGCTTGACAAAAAAGGCCCTTAAGGTCCTGGTGGACATCAAGTTGAACACAAGCCAGAAAGGTGCCCTCACAGCAAAGGCAGCTGACAGCACCTTGGGCTGCATTAGGAAGAACACCACCAGGAGGTTGAGAGAGGTGATCCTTCCCTTCTACTCGGTATTGGTGAGTAGAGCACTATGTGGAGCACTATGGCCAGGTCTGGGAGCCCCAGCACAAGAAAGACATGGACATACTAGAAAACAGTCCCATAAAGGGCCCCAAAGATGATTAAGGGACAGAAACACATCTCATACAAGGACAGGCTGAGAGAATTGGGACTGTTCAGCCTAGAGAAGAGAAGATGCCGGGTGATCTCATCAGTGTATATTAATACCACCACATGAATATTTGGAGCTCCCCCAGTACAATGATAGATGACACTGCCTTCTAATGTACTTCACATTTAAGCTGTACATGATCTACAGCCTCCTTCACAGTGCCTTCTCCTCTCCTTTTTACTTCAAAAGATGGGATCATCTAAGATACGTGAGTAAAAATTCCTAAACTTCAGTGTATAGAAATATAGACAGGGCATATTCTGCAAGGTCCCAGACTGCAGAATTCATTGACCTCCAGTGGTCTTACAAGCTTAAAGGGGGCTTATAAGAGAGATGAGGACAAACATTTTAGCAGGGCCTGTTGTGACAGGACAAGGGGTAATGGTTTTAAACTGAAAGCGGGTAGATTCAGACTAGATATAAGGAAGAAATTTTTTACAATAAGGGTGGTGAAACACTGGCACAGGTTGCCCATAGAGGTGGTAGATGCCCCATCCCGGGAAACATTCAAGGTCAGGTTGGACGGGGCTCTGAGCAACCTGATCTCATTGAAGATGTCCCTGCTCGTTGCGGGAAGATGGACTGGATGACCTTTAAATGTTCCTTCCAACCCAAACTATTCTATGATTCTATAAGGTTTGCCTACAGTGCTGTAACCCTATCCACAATGCTCATCTAGAAGAGCACTCTCTGGACCAGAGCAATGCAGCCAGCTCCCCAGCCAGGAGGGAAAACCTCTTGGACAGAATTTCAACCTGGGAGCAAGCTGCAAGTAAATCCTAAAAGTAAGCATTTGCATTTCTGCCTACTTTTGCTCTCTAGATCCAACTGAATATCCTTGGTCATTCTTGGGTGGCCTTGCAGGCATGTGACTTTTCTACCACTTTTTTGTTGTTATTGAAATTCCAGTGATTTTTCATTCATTCTATCTGATTGTTTCAAATATATATTAAACAAAAAATAGTTGGACTGTAAGGAATATTTTCTGTTTGGTAGTCTAAATATGCCATTTAAATATTTTGTACATATTTTTCTGCAAAAAGTTACCCTAAATTACAGGTCCCTGACTACTTCTCCAGTGACATTAGACTACTAACCATGTCAATTCTGTGTTTCCAAAGATGCTTCATCTTGCTTTGAGGCTAATGTAATTCCAATTACGGCTTATTTAAAATCACAGGATATACATCCAACCATTACTGAAGCACAAAAAAATTAATCCCCTCATCTCTCTCCTTTCTTCTTTAGTATATTGCCTAGAAATATTACATTCTCTAAATAGACAATAAATACTGCACAATAGAAGCTAACTAGAATAAAAAACTCAATCTCCTTTGCTTTAATTTCTGGATGGTATTAAATTTCTGCAAGCATAGGAAAGTTTAACTAAAAATCACCCAGTTTGAAACAGAGACTGGGGATACTATAACAGAAAGAATATTAAAACTTAAGAAATGTTCTTCTGTTTGGAAGTTTACTTTCTTGCATAACTTACCCTTTGTCCCTCAAAAAGTCTGGTCTTTGCTAATTTGCTAAATACAATGGCTTGGGGTAGTTATATACTGTAGTGTATTGTGTTTCTGGTAGGCTTTTTACCCAGAGAATAACTGTATTGTCTATAACTATTGTATGCACTGCCCACAAGTCCACAAACCACATCTGCTTAATTATTCGTCCACTGCCAGCAATGAGGACAACAATTCTTTGATTTGCAGCCAGCAATTTTGCCTCCCAAGTCAGATCCTGCATGCTCAATTTATTTAACTTTATCAATACCACTCTATTTATATTTATCAGCTTTCCTGGTAGCAACAGTAAGAGAGATCCAATACTGGTAAATGGATGCACTGGCTTGTCTGAACAGTTTTCAGTAACTGAAAATAGTTTTCAGTATCTAAAAATAGAAAGCCCTCCATCTCTTTTCTTCTGACTATAGTTACTACGCTTTTTCTTGAAGATTCCTATTTTAGTTAACTACTTTTAAACTCTGTTTTTCTAATTGAAAAATCGTATCACAGAGAGATTCGAGTAACTTGCCCATGACAGTGGGAGAGGCAAGAAAAGTCTCTAGGCATGATATTCACCTAACCAAAGTTCAAAAAGATACAGTCAACACTTATTAGTCAGCAGGGATAGACATGTATGTAGAGAGGGCAGTTCCTTCTCATCCCCGGACAGGCACTAGTGGTAGATCAGATGAATGTGCTGGTTTTTCTCCACTACATCTAAAGCGAGACCAAGGCGGCTAGGCTAGGTGCAGCTTTCTAACTGTCTGACATCTAAGGTGGGGTGAGTTGAACACTAATACAGGTTTCTTTTCTACTACCCATCTCTGAGGCAAAAGCTCTCTCTTTGCTTTTCTTCCTTTTCTTCCAAATTTCCACATGTATATCTGTCACCAAAGAGCTAAAACAGCATATGTGCCCCTGTTTTCCAGGGGACATCAAAGCTTATCAGTTTTGTTTCTGTTTGGAAATATTAGGGCCAAATTTAATATATAATCAAGGCAGAGAACAGAAGTGGTATAGAGTGTCATTTGCTTCACTGTCTCAGATAGAAACACAGCATTAAAATAAGGGCATAAAGAAAAAAGTGCTTCCTCCCATCAAGCAATAGTAATAAATTTTTAAAATTCTTATTTTTTTTACCAAAAAAAAGAAGAAAAAAAAAGAGGCAAAAGACAAAAGAAGGTATAAGCAAACAGCATTAAATTGAAGCAAAATAGGCATCAAAGAGCTTCTGTCAAAAAAAGGCAGCCATATATGCATTAAAATAAGGGCATAAAGAAAAAAGTGCTTCCTCCCATCAAGCAATAGTAATAAATTTTTAAAA
This sequence comes from Charadrius vociferus, assembly GCF_000708025.1. NCBI lineage: Eukaryota > Metazoa > Chordata > Aves > Charadriiformes > Charadriidae > Charadrius > Charadrius vociferus. The sequence goes on along the minus strand of NW_009646761.1, from coordinate 1,638,859 downwards.
TTCTTATTTTTTTTACCAAAAAAAAGAAGAAAAAAAAAGAGGCAAAAGACAAAAGAAGGTATAAGCAAACAGCATTAAATTGAAGCAAAATAGGCATCAAAGAGCTTCTGTCAAAAAAAGGCAGCCATATATGCCAGCACTTACCATCACAGCAGCAGCTGCCGCAGCTGCCTGGGCTGCCACCGCAGCCTGGTTGGCTTGGTGTTGTGCCGCTTTGATTTTGGCCTGCAAATGTGCAGGAGGGTGAAAATACTTGCATTTCTCCCTCATGCAACGACCTTTTATGTAATCCATACACACGGTTACGGTGTTGTCGTTTGTGTCAATCATTGTGCTGTCTGCCGGATGCGCAAAGCGGCAATCAGTCTCTCCACGCGCACAGTTTCCCCGCTGGAACTCCCTGCACACCTACGTGCAAAACAACACCCGTTGCAGAGGAAGAGCTCGGCGCAACACGGAAGGGCAGGGAAGAGCCCCGCGCCCCCAAAAGACAGACCTGCCCCCTTCCCCAGTCAGTTCAAGTTTTTCAGCGAATTCAATTTAATAAACCCCTCATCATCTTCTGGGAGAAGGAAATGCATCTATTTTACCCTTATGCGCTTGGCTCCTCAGGCAGCTCTGCGGTATGGCGGCTAAATGAACCTGACATGCAACAGAAGCATTCCCAAATGCCCTTCCTTTTCCCTGTCTAGAAAAAATCTGGCAAGAATACTTACTGAAGTAACCGCCCCGGCAAAACTAGCTGGGAATCCCAAAATATTCAGGCCCTTTCTGACTACACTTCATATTCTTGCAGCTCCACTGGTAGGGAAGGAGTTCCTCTCGCTGGGACCCAGGGAAGATATCCATCAGATGCACTGTATTTTTTATGGACTCCACAAACAAAATGGAGAGCCTCCTTAAAAATAATTTTCAAAACCAGGCAGAATGAACACACTGATTTTCCTAAGAAATGGGCTCTAGACACTACTGCTTGCTTGCTTTGGGAAAGCACATTAATTTCTGCAAGAGCTGTTTGGCCTTCTCGTGCACTTGGATCACAGATTCCACTGAACCCCACCACGCAGAGATCCATCAACGCCAGGCAGGTTCTGCACATAGCTGGGGGCTTGCCCCTTCAGCCTCCTCCAGGGTTGGGAACATCTGACATCTCCATTTGTAGCTCAAGGCTGAAGGGCTATACAATTTCCCTAATATCGATGCATAAGGCTATAAAATTCCCCTAATATCAGTGCATGAAAACCGGGACAGCATTAATATTGCAATAAAAATGTGCTTGTTAGATATTCCATCAAGGCATACCTTTACAGGCATGTATACTTGAGGTATTTTGGAGGAGATGAACTTTATGAAAGATGAAAATTCATGCTGATGTCTTTGTATTAAATTTGAGAAAGCGCTCTACCTTAAAAATAACAGTGTTTAATTACCACTGGCTGCAAGTGTAGAAACCCGGCCTGGTTACAAGGCCTTTATTTGTAGCAACTAAATTTAAGCATCGTTTCTGAAACAATAGAGTTTTTCCCTCCAGGATCTTTCACACGGCCTAACAGAGGATTGCATTTCTAGTCATGGTGGTGTCTACAGTACCTCCAGTTTATCAGTCCTGAGGAGTTTCTGGGTAGCAGTTGAACCGGGGACTGAAACCGGTGGACTTCCAGGAACAATGACAGGCGGCGTGGGTAGGATCTCAGTCGGGACTAAGCCAACTCCCGGTGTTACTGGCGTAAGGTAAGGAGCAAAGCTAATAGCCGTGTTCGTTCCTATTGTGGGACCCACTGGAAACGTGGGCTGCAAAATGAAAACACAGACCAAGATGAAAAAAAACCAGCCCCTTAATCAAGAGCTTATTAGTTGTCTTTTGCGTGTTCTTTCTGGCACCGATTCATTTTCTTAATCAAAAAAATGTCCAACAGCTGGCAAAACACACAGCATACTCTCTTCTTTTAATCACGTAACACATTCCAGAGGCATACTAAGAACCGTACTTTGTAGCTCTATTATTGGAAAAGAGGCTGCCGATACAAAGGTAGTCGTACTTTGAACCTGAATCTCTGTGGAGGTCCAGCTTACATTGCAGGCTTATTTACACATCTAATAGTAGAAATAACATAGACTTTATTGCTTTTTCTCAATACCTGTTTTCCCAAGGAAAACAGGCTATTTTTCAAAGTACCAGATTTCATGGGTGAAGCGTTATTAACTATATTAAAGCCATATTTCTAATAAGAGTACATATAATGAGCTCTTTGGCATGTAACTTCCATCTGTTTGCATGCTGTATTTTGCCACCTCCTGAAATTCTATGTTACTTACTATGGCTCACACATCGAAAAACCTCACCTTTGCGAATGTTTGTGTGCTCAGCTGTCACCAGTGGCAAGCAGAATAAATATTATAATCTCAGCTGGACACAATATTTAGAAAGAGATTATTCAGGCTTAGCTAGAGTTCATCTTACAAAAAAAATTTGATTGGAAGGAATGATACGGGTCTAAAAATCTGTTTCATGCCTTCCTACAGCGAGTCAGTGAAGTCATGACCAGAAGAAAGAGCACTTCTGTGATGCTAAAATGCAGCCCTACCAAGGCAGAATGGCGGGTTTGTTCCCACCAGCTCCATGGGGGATGGAGGCAGAACATCATCATGGTCAGACCACGGTCAGACCTGGGAAGTGCTTTAGTTCTGCAGAGCTGACGTTTACCCCAGAGAGTGAAGCTATAATTATAAATGAGGAAAAACCATGCAGAAAAACAGGACACATCTCAGAGTAGCTTTGTCAGAAATTAAATTCCCAAATAAGCCAGCAGCTAGAAATGAACCACGCAACAGCAGAAAACTAAGGAAACACTTAAAAACACTTAACGAAGGAGTGTCTTTGTCATCAAGGTGGCCTGCACAGCCTCTGTTGGAGAAGGGAAGCCAGCCATGCATGGTGTGTAGAAAATAAGCAAGAGAAAGCATAGGAGCTAGAAAGTTTATTTCTGTCTAGGGCGGGTGGGGGTGGTTGGGGTTTTTTGTGTCTTTGGAGCCAATTACCAAATTATAAATGACTGTTAGTACCAAGAAGATGCTTTGAGGAGCAGATTAGCGAAGATACCCAGCTGTATAGAAATGGCATCTACCTGCCCTAAAGAGTTAAAAAGTTAATAATGCTCTGTTTTTATCAGAGATCAAAATGATTGATATCAAACAGCCCAGTTTTTAAGTCAAGTGCTAGCTAAATTCTTTAGAGCATAATAATGTACGTTTACATGAAACAACAGTTCAGCTATGTTGGGGACAATATGCATTATGTAAAATATAAATTACAGCTTTGTATCAGATATAATTTTAAGAATAACTCCACTTGTCAAATGACTTCTATGGAATTTTCTTTCACTTTTTATCCATTTGGTCAAGGCTGAATCATTTTAATCTGGGAATTTATGAGAGACAGAGAAATAAAACCCGGCACTTTTATCACAGCAATCAGTACAGAAGGCATTACGTCAATGAAATTGTAAAGTTCAAATGATGAAACGGGTGAGTAGAAAAAAGTATAATTTTGCTGCTTCGATTTTTCTCATAATACTTAGAAGTAGAATCTTCAGTAAAACACAAGGAAATATCAAAACACATTATGCCAATATACCAAGATAAATTTTGGTGAATGTCTACCAGAAATTCAGGGACTCCTGACACCCAATTTTTGTTCATGCCTTCCCTCCTTACAGCAGATGCTTCAAGTGTAAAAACACATTTGAAAAAAGCGTGTGGGGTGAGTGTCCTGTGACCAAACACAGATAGCTTCCTCTGAGATGCTTATACTTGGCTCCTGTTATAGCCCGTGGAAAGACAAAGGCACTTAAAAAAACAAATCATCTAATCCGAATGCAGACATCTGAAACAAGCCAAGTGAATGGTAATTTGAAGTGCCTATTTCTTTTGATAAACTATAAATGGACCCAGGAAGCCCAGCACAGAAGTTGATGCCAACACTCCAGATGCCTCAAGTTAGAGAAAGAAATCCCACTCCAGCGGGATGCCTTACGCTAGGCATTCGGCTTGAGAAAACATCATTAGCAGCCATGTGTGAAAAGTTTAATTCTGATTACTTGCCTTATCACACTTTGGAAGTTTGGTAAAATGAGAAGCTCAACTGCAAAGGCAGCCCAGAGCAGCTGATCATTTAAATGTACCTCCAAAGATGCTGCTCATGTGTGCAAGACTCTAGTTTTATGTCACCTTCTCATTTGAAGTGTCCCAGGCATCATACACATTACCTTAAGATAAAATGCTGAGTTTGTAAAGTACATGCACCAGCATTTCTCTGTCTTATTCTGGGGTACTTCAGACTTCAAGAGAGTAAGAAAGTGCTACCCAGAATGATATTAACCTTTGTTCCTGGTATCGGGATTAAATACTACTAAAAGCCACTCAAACCCATAGACTCTTGAGAGGGGAACTTTGCATTCCTACTTAAATAGCTTACTAGCAAATTATTATTATTGTACAAATTTTCACCTTCAGAAGGATTATAGGTAAAAACCTTGCAAATCTAGACAAAACCTGGCATGAACTGAATGCAGAGGAAAAAAAAACCAAACACTAAAGAGAACGATAAGAAAGCAAATTATTCTGGGATAAAAAAATATGTCAAATCTACAGCAACACTCCATTATATCTTCAAATGCAAATATAAATGAACATATTTCTAGCACCTCAGCAATTCCTTAAGTCAAAAGATGGGGACTATTTTTATTGATACTAGTTTAGAGAACTTTTGCAGGTCAACATAGTCTTCTAGTTCAACTTTACTTACCAATAACACCATCAGAGAAATATACTTACCACTGGCTGTAGCGGTGTCCCTGGAAACATGAACTGCATTTGCTGGGCAAGCATCGCTGCTGCAGTTTTTTGTTGGATTAAGTTGTTCCTGCCATTGATTTCCAGTTGAGTTTTTAAGTGTGTTGGTGGATGAAGGTACTTGCAGTTCTCCCTCGTACAACGACCCTGGAAAAAGAAGTCACACTAATTGGTCTACTGCTTTTGATGATAGCTTAATGCCTTTGAGCAAAATATTACACCATAAACTAAGCAAGAACTACTGAAATACAGGGTGTTTCCTGGGAACTATGTAGCAGGCTGGGAGGAGCTGATGGCCTTGAGCTCTGCCTCAGCCCACTACCTCTGATTGATCATTAAGGCTATTAGCCACAAAAAAAAACCACAGAGAAAGACTTTGAAACAGCATTTTCATTGTTAAGTACAGATCACTGCTATACGATTACAACGCTGAGTATTATCCAGACTGCCTGAACTGCCTCTCACGGTATCTTGGCTAGAGTAGCTGGTGTTACCATAACATAAATGTTTTTACAAATGACATTACATTATGAATAACACATTTAAGTCTTCTTTAAGAGAAATGCAGCTTTAAAGCACATTATATTAAAAAATAATTGCGTGTTCATGGTGGTAAGGACCTAAAGTGGCCACTCTCTGCTTGCGTTCTCTCATATGTTCACCCTTATTCCAGTTCACTGCCTTCTGGCCTCCTGTTTTTATTACATCAGCACAACTTTGAACTATTTCCATTCAAGTATAAAAGAACAGAAGTCAAGCTGGTACTTTCACAGCCTAAATTTAGAAGCAGTGGACGGAGCTAAATCTGAAGGTACACAGCAAAAGGAGAGCTCCCAATCAACTTGAAAGCAGGAATTTTTAGACGGTTACGAGACAACAAGAAACAATAAAAACATGGGTGGTCAGTCACCTCTGAGGTGGCCTGTGTCGAGGTGGACATGGAGCACACCTCTACAAGCCGTGAACGCTGACCAAAAGGTAGGTAGAGCAGCATTAGACACGCTAATACGTTTTCCCCTAGAAAGGGAAATCCTGGGTGCACCAGCAGGTTGTGCAGCTGTAGGGCAGGATGCGCTGAGATCAGAAGCTCCTCGATGACACAGCTCACAGTCACAAAATTTTAAGAGCTGTGACTAGAGGACCCAGAACATTAGTCAAATTGCGTATGACACACCCAACTTGTAGAAGGTAAGTTTCCAAACAGATGTTTTTAAAAAGTGCTTTTTAAACTTTCCATTCACTGGTATAAGGGCTTTACAATCTGCAGCCAAGCAGGAATATCCTCCCATAGCCAAGAAAACATTAAGGTCCCTATGCAAGAACATCACACGGTACACACGTACACTGACTCTGTGTATGCATACACACACGCACTCTGCTACAAAACCTTCAATATCCTTTGAATGTCCCAGACCAACAGTGTTAATGTTATACTTGTTACTCAAGACACCGAAACACTGCTGATTCTGCCTCTAATATGCTATAAGGATGTAACAGCTACCTACACAGGACTGAGTTAAACATGTCCAGGAAGGTCCTCCTGCACCAAGGCCGATGGGAATGCAAACAGCTATTTCCACACTATTAAACTTTTGAGATCGGCCCTTTCCTGAACTGCGCCTGGCCACAGTTTGGGAGTATGCTAAATGGGAGAGGCCAGAACAGTTCAGGAAAGCTAAAAACTTAAGAAAAAAAACTGGTCTCAACAGTCAGGAACACTTCTTGGTGGTGTTTTAACCTGTTAGTGTAGATGCAGCCATTTTCAGGACATCATGCCTTCCTTCTGACTTCTGTTGTGCAAGTCACTAATGCTGTCTGGTTTAATGAAGTACACAAAAGGAACAGCTGTTCCAGCTGTTGTCTTCTGGCATGAGCAGAACCACAAATAGTCAAGATTTCACGGACACAGAAGAAGGCTGGCTCTTCCATTCGGGGGGGGAAACAAGGCCATCACCTTCATAATGTTAAATTGGAGCATGCTCAGCGCAGGCAACAAGCATACACTTTTGTGTTGGCTGATGAAGCCAACTGATTAAGACAATTATAACTAAGATCTATTTAACCTTAATCTATTTTATATATGAACGGTTCATACAGCAAATCTGAAAATTAAAACAGCAAAATCAAATCAAACTGCTCTCTACCTGATGGAAATATCTACCCATGGAAACAAAAGTGCTCCTCAAATAAGGACTGAGAGCAACTCTAAACCACAGTGGCTTTTGAAGTAACTGAAGCCTGAAGAGTGCCTTCAGCCAACCCTCCACTCTTACCTCTGAAAGCACACAGCTACTATATACCATCTTTTTAAGCTCTGCAAAGCAACCCACAGTGCACAAAAGATTGGTTATTTCAGAAAACATTCCAAAATAATCCAACCATACAAAAATGTACTGTCCTCTCTAAACTTATTCATGTCTGTGCCTCATTTACTATTTTTTTTGAGCTCCTGGTTAGCAATGAACATACTATAAAAGAGCTGTGTGGCTCCATCACACTACTATAGAAAGCGCTGTAAACAGATCAAGCCTTGTTGAAATTAAATGACCCAAAAGAAACCACAGTGGAATGAGCACTGAAAATAGTGACCAGATTAATCCAGCCCTAGCTACCAAAATTAAATAAATTCTGAGGCCAGCTTTCACTTTTTTGACCTACAATGGTTGGGGGAAAATGCCTATAAGCAACTTTTCATTTCTTTTTTAACAAATGTTCCTGTGAACTCCTGATGAGATTAGTTTCAGAGAGGAACTGGACTCCCAACTACCAATCATTGCAAGAAGAAAAATTCAAACTTGTAGTGTCATCTCAGTCAAATGGGACCTGGGATTTTTTTGTTTATTAAAAAGTCAGATATCAAGTCCAACTGAGATGACAGCACATCAACCAAACAGCAGAATGGGCAACTGTACCCAGCATGCAGGGGTGTTCAACACGTTGGTTGGGTCAACATCTACAATAAGAATCTACTTTGGATTCTCGCAAAAACTACTATGCTAGCAGGCCACCTCATAACAAATGCAGAGACAAAACGGTGTGCTTTAACTTTAGGATGCATCAGTACTGAGCCTCTGGAGGCTTGGTTCATCTTAAAAACCACAGCAGTTCAGGAGCTGCTCGACAGACATTCAGTTCTCCCAGCACGTGGCGGCACAAACTCTGTCAGCAGGATGAGGCAGGCAGCAAGGAAAATAATTGTTTCATACAACTTCTAACCTGCTCCCACATATGAGTCAGAGTCCTGAAACTGAGGGCGCAGACAGATTACTCTGAAACCTGCTCCCTAGAAACTCCTGCCACCCGTGAAGTGAAGGTTATCAACAAGCACATCATAAGCTCTTGTGCACTTCCCACACGCATTCAACCCCCTCCCCAAAAAATAACTTCCAATGAGCTGTTTCCTTATCTGCAATGGATAGTAACAACAAACAGTCATCATATTAAATTCCCAAGCACTCTGTTACTCCCCTCATCCTGCAAGGATGGTACCTACCTCTGACCTTCCATTTCTTTGCCTTTGTCCTCTACAACTAGCCTAGCCTAATGGGTAGGGTCACATCTCAGGCGGGTAATGGAAAGTTTTAGCAGAAAAACTACTTTTCTACTGCTAATTATCCAGACCGGGAACATGCTGTGGCTCGCATCAGGGGTGTGCCACAGGCTTCGTTCCAGTAAAGAAGCAGGAGAGGGAAAGGGTGTACCAAGGAACTGGGAACTCCGAGGACTGCAGTGCCTATCCCCCAGGCACAGCAACGAGAGGCTCTGCTTCTCCAGGGACAATGATCATGGGAGCTGCTACCTGAATGGCTTAATATCAAAACCACATCCCTTAACAAGCCATGTCACACCACTGACTTTTTTTTTTAAAAAAAAATCAATAGATTTCCCAATTAAGAAGAATAGGTAGTTTGCCTAAAATTAGTGGCACAGGACAGCCCACAGACTGGAGTGTTTTAAAGAGCTTGGTATGTGCTAAGAATTATAATTTTAAAATAAGCAAAAGGAGGCAAGTGCAGAAGTAACACCCTGTAACTGCATATTAAAATACTAAGAACTCATTTCCTGTCTACAAGTTGCACCACCGCATCTCTGTCTTGAATATTTTATAAATTCACAGCTTTCTTCAGTATTTCACTATTGCTTTAATAGTAACAACAATAATAATAATTCATCCAGGCCCATGCTGGGAATTGCTTATGCATAATAATGAGATAGTTTTTACTTACTAAAATTGCCTTTACCGCTCATAAAAATAAGATGTTTGAAGTTAAAAAGGGGAGGGGGGCAAAACAATGTTTCTTTTATCTCTTAAGCCAAGAATCAACTAATGCACCCACAACCATTTCGTTCAGGTATTGAATTCTGCTTTTAAGATGGGGGTCAATACATATTCTTAGTATTCTTATCATAAAAGTCCCACTAGTAAATGTAACAGCCCCAATCTATACAGTCAATCCAAAACTGCTGTAAGACACTTTTCTGCAGCCCAATGTGAGGTTTTTTTCTAGCAAAAGGAGAAGCTAATTCAGGTTGGAAGGGATCTCGAGAGATCCCCAGTCCAACCTGCTCAGAGCAGGGTCAGCTCTCTGAGCAATCTGATCTACTGCTTGACTGTCCTCACAATGAAGATGATTTTCCTTTTATTCAGTTTGAACCTGTCTAATTTTGGCTTATGCCAGCTGCCTCACATCCTCCCACCATGCACAGCTGTGAGGCGCTGGGCTGCAGCTTTGGACAACATCCTTGTCCTTGAAGGTTGATCATACAGGAGGAGCATCACCATGCAACGTCATCCTCTTGCCTTCTGTTAGCGTGCCTGTCTCAGGTTTGAACCCTGAGGGATACACGTTAGGTTTTTTAAACCATACAAGCTAAATTAAGACTCCCTCTATGCTTATCTCATATTTTGGGAAGGCAGCAGCCATGGCTACCTGCCTTCCTGTCAAAGCAGCAATGTTACCTATCATCAAACCAATCAAATTATTTATATTTTCCTTAAATAGTTGAAATGGGGAAGTCCAGCTTGAAGCTGAGCATACACACCCAACATTAATTGAGGCAATTTACTGATACTATTAGTGGGAAATAATGGAGCCTGCCTCCTCGACCTCACATCATAGCCTAATATCTGACCTGGAACACTCCGTCACCTTTAAAAGACAGGTTATCTGAGGAGGAACAGAAACAGGGCAGCCTGCTTCCTTGCAGACATCTGCCCCTTGTTCCTAACCCCTCTTCCCAGGGTATTTCCAGTTCCCCCCACCCACCCCTGTTCTCTCTAAACTCCCAGCTTCCTCCCGTACCCACCTCCCTCCTTCCTCCTCCCCCAGAAGACCCTCCCACCTCTCCTAACTATAGACCAGGAAACAACTCGCATGATAAATATAACTCGCTCAAGCCGTGCGTGTCCTGAAGGGCCAGCCAAAATGTGCACGCGGCTGGCAGGCCACGCTCGGGAGCGGGTCAGTGCACGCTCTAGCCTTTTCCTTAACAGGGTAGTCGTTTGGATCCCTCTCTTCTACCCAGACACTGATTTCTGCATAACCAGTAAGAATTTTGAGATCGGTCTTTGAGATGTCTGCTTGTAGCAACTTTGCTTGAAATTGGCCAGGGTGATCAAAATTTACTAGGGTGCAAGGATAATGCTGGCAAAAATATGGATAGTGCAATTATGCAAAAGGTGTTTCCTTATGAAAAAAAGCTAAAATGTAACAAATGCAGATGAAACTGTATGATGTCCCAGGATAAAATATGCAGTCTTATGGGGGGGGAAAAAAATATGTATGACTTCCAAGACATGAATGGTTTTAGAAAGCTTCTGAGCAACTGGTTCTACAAGGGCAAGAAGATTTTCTGGTTTCCAGCTAGACGCTCTGAGATCCAAACATTTGCTGGAGTTAGAAAAGACACACCAAAAAATATATTTTTTTTAAAAAAAGTAATAAACACCTGATGCCACAGCCACCTCTCTTACTGGAAAAAAAAATATGCATTTTTCTGTATCATGCAGCTTCAGCAAACTTGCACTTGCTTGTAAAGATCAGACCACATTTTAATGAACTTGCCACTGTGGGCATGCTGGTTAGCTAGACATCACCTGCTTAATACTGATATTAGATAGCTGAAGATATTACATACTGTTCAAACCTTGGCAGAGCAAGTGCTCGCACAGGCCACTGTCTGGGGCAGTGGCAGCAGACAGCAAGAACAGCCACAGAGACAGCAGTGTCAGCAGCTGTGGAGGTACCTAAGCCGTAAATACGCCTCTGGAGAGCAGAAACTGTTCCTTCTTCGGGATTCCTCCTCGGCAGCCTGTCAGCAAATTCTGGTTGGGAATGCATGTGGCCTCACCCAATCAATTTAACAATTTCACCATTACATAAATCAGGAACTTCTCAATTCCAATAATCCCGGGCTCCCTGGGGCTAAAAATAGATCCAGTCAATAGGAGGGCAGGGTATTTTGAGATACTTAAGCCTCTGCTCCTGTCTGTAGACAGCCACACTGACTCTACCACCCCAAAACATCCAGTTCAAGTGTTATTTTTCAAATGCAGAAATAACAAAAAGCAAACCCAAAAAGATCTAAAAAAACCACCATGTATTCATATGCAGAGAGGGATGGTTCCTCTTGTTCTACAGGACTTCCATTTATGCCTTTCCCTGTATCTTTTAGTACACGAGAGCTCAAACACCAACAGCACTTTCAACACTCAAGTAAAACCACTAGACTTCAGTTTGGCCTGAGTATTTGCCATCTAGCATCATAATGCAGAAATGCAAATTTCCTGTGCAGGTCTATCTGCTTCCTAACTTCTCTCAGAAAGTAAAAAAAACAACAAAAAACACACCTCCTTTTCACTTGCTGTGAATATGTACCATCTCACACAATCTGTAGGACTACACATGCCTGTAGAGTTAAGCATATGTGCAGGGACTTTGGGGATTTAGTTAAGCCTTAAGAACAACTAGTCATAGATATTTTTTTTTTTTAAATGTAACTTCTCGTTTTATTTTTTCCTTAAGGTATACAAAAAAGCTTCAAACGTTTTTTGAATTTTGCATAATTTCACATCTCAAATATGTTGACTTGCAAATATGCACGCTTATGAAAACACTATTCCCTTAACCTAAGTAAAATCACATCTAATTTTATAGAAAGAAATGGGGATCAGAATAAGATCCCTTATCTTGGAAATGAGACATACTTGAACTATTTGAGAACAAGAAAAATAATTTCAAAAGGACCAAACTGTACTAGTAACAGAAATATTAAGCTTTTGATGGAGAGTTTAAATGCCTCAAACTTCACACGTTGCCATATATCTTACCAGCACAAAGACCTAAGGGAAAAAATGTATTTCAAAAAAACACAAGCATCTCTCATATTACATGTGAAATATTTCAGCTGTTGGATCTGTTTTCCTGGGAAAAAAACACCAAAAGAACCCAAACAAAAACCACCAACAAAAACAACTTGGAAACTTTGCTAAGAAATTAATTCTGTATTTCTAAAGCCACCTTGCAAGTCCGCCCACCGAAGTTAGTGAGTGTGCATACATATTTATACGCACCTACACACTTCCGTTTCAAGAAAAAGTAGAAGGCAAATTCCCTTTCTTAGTTTAAAGTGGAAAAGGAAAATAAGGCAAAAAATACTCAGGTGACTTCAGCTTGATTCAGTTTCCAACAAGCTAAGAAAACCCATTAGCTGCTCTTCTAATGATTTCAATTATTTGTAAGAAACTAGAAGTTGGTAAAATAAAAATGATCATTTTATTCATAAAGTTAGAGAACAAGAACTGCCTGTAGCCGACAGAAAAAATAGAAAAATATTGTAGAAAAATGGAAGTCTTACAAAAAGATGGAATGTCTCAATGATGTAAGAGTTTTAACACTAAAGACTTAATAGGAGATATTTATTTAAATGGAAAAAGACAAAATGTTCTACTGAAGAGCACATTTGCAATGCACAAAGAGCTCCGAGTGTCTCAAGATGCTCTTTCAAACAAATGTTGAGAAGGATGGCTGTAGAGAATGGTTTAATAATTTGCCTTGCAATATCAAGGGAAGTGTACTCAATATTAAATTGCTCAAAAGAGAAAGAACTCAAGCAGATATTGCAGGCGCTAAAAAAAAGACACTTATGAAATTGTAAGTTGTTTGACAAACATCCTTCAGAATTACTCTAACAAATAAGACAAAGAAAATTCAGACAAGGAAACAACAGTTTACACTAAGATAAATTTATTTTATTTCTGTGTTTACTGCCTTGAAAATAATTTGAGAATAATAGGGAAATAAAGATTATTCCTTCCCCAATTACATAGATCCTTCTCTTTTCCCATTTTCCCCCCTCACTGGCACTCAAAATCTCAACCAATTATTTTTATCTTAGCTTCATGTTTGGCAACCAGCATCGATCAGTACATCACAAGCAACTGTGGACAACCCTTGAAATAAATCTTCACCCTAATGCACACAGGCAACTTTCATGGAATAAGAGGCAGCCAACGCATAGTATAGGGGAAGACACCTATGGAACGAACATAAAGAAAGCAGAGGGAAATGTGATCTTGTTTAGTTAAAATTCTTCAAATGTCTGATTTCTGTTACACGGGTGGTGAGACTCTTCCCAGGATGTGAAGTCACCTTGTGCGGGGCTCGAACAAACATAGAGCTACTCCCACGCAAGGACTAGATGCAGCCTGCCATGCGACTCAGGACAGGTGGCAGTGGTAGAGCGGTGATTTAAGCCCTCCGACTCTGCCCGTTCGGAGAAGTTAACGTATTTGCAGATTCCTGCATTATAGAAAAAATGTCTGAAACTTCTATGGAGTCTCACGATACAGCATTACCCACAGTTAACTGATGGCCGGGCAGCTTTAATGCACCCACTCATCACACGGATCGAGTGTTTTCATGGAAGACAGAAGAGAGCTGTGTAAATTGCAGGTGGGACTACAGGGTAACTTAAGGCAACATGGATTTTTTGCTGGTAAACAACATACTCCACCGTTAAGTTTAACTTGACTTAACTGAAAAAGAAGATGGTAAGAGCTTGGAAAGAGGCAATTTTCTTCAACTTTTCTCAATATCTCAAGAGCAGACAAAAATAGCCACTCCAGAAGTAATGCCAGTAAAAGAAGGCAAGTTGTTTGACTGCAGGTCAGCTGGTAAGAGAAAAGGCAACAGTGGTGTAGCAGAACGGCAGAAGACCAAGCGAGAAGACAGGCATGGCATGGCGCCACTTCCTGACAGACCTCTTTCCTCACCTCCTCTACAATTCCCAGAAAAGCCTTCAAGCAGACGTATGTTGACTTTAATGCAAGCTTGCTCATAGGAACAGGACTGAGATTAAATTCCCTTGGTTTGGAAACACCACTTGGTTAGGTAGGCAAAGATAACTGCAGAACTGAGAGTCAAGCCGTGAGACATTTTATTTCTCTCGCGGTGGCCTGTGAAGGAAAGCCACCACATCTCAGCACATGGACTACACCCTCCAACGTCCATACCACACATCCTCCATCATAACCAGGTTAGAAAAAAAAGGGCAAGTAGTGAGGACAGGTCTTTGCTGCTGGGATGCCCGTGTGCCCAAACAGTGAGCAGCCCAGCAAGGACCAGGCAACTGACTTGTATGCTGACAATGGTTGTCAACAACGCAGCGGGAATCTTAACATGGCCTTAGACAAAGCCATAAAATCAGTTATATGGCAGCAAAAAGGGGCATGAAACTTGCCTTGGCAGTGAGGAGCATGGTTGACTGGATGAGGAGATGGGAGGAGAGCACTGTGAAACCAATCAAGTTAGCCTCTTACAGCGAGTCACCTGCCCAAGAGAGCCTTGAGAAGCTGCTTCATTTGAGAGTTGGAGTGAATCAAAAGCAATGTGGAAAAGGCCCATTATTTGGAAGAGTCCCATCATATGGAAAAGGTCATCAGAACAATGTAGTAAGTCCCTTACATACCAAGGGACCCCACTGGTGTGCTATGGAGAAGGGTGGACCTAATGTACTGGAAGCAAGTGACCACCTTGGCCACCGGCATGTCACAGCTCCCAGCTCTTGAGCTGGATGCCCAAGAGCCATGAACTGCTATGGGGGCAAGCTGATCTGCTGTCCACGAGTCCGTCAGCCACTCCTTGTGGGGACACTTTCACCCTGGCCAGGCCACCCTGCACCTGTGTGTGTGCTGAACAACACTCCGAGGCTCCCAGTCCAGCTGGGGGCCTCTTCCCTGCTGGGGATTTCGCACTTTCTTGGCCAATCGCTTTACAAACAAAAGGAAAAAGTAAAGGCTGAGTTAAATACACAAGTTTCCGAGGACACCTTATGCAACCGCAGAGGCGACAAGTACACAGTCTTGTCCCTCTGCAGGGGTGGAGTGTTTACCCGCCCTCAGCGGCAGCGCTGGAACCGCAGCTGCATTATTAATTAATCATCAGCTTCGCTCCCAGGATGAGCCCACGAAGGCTGGAGTCTGACATTGGCTCCCAACTCACTGCAAAGTTGCTAAAAACATATAGAAACTTCTCCATGTTTTAGAAACTCCATGTATTTAGAACTGCATTAAAAAGCACAAATTAAAGAAAAAGCTTCTAAAAACGAAGATATATTTGCATTTCCAAAGCAGAATCACACGTAAAATCCCCTGTACTATCTATAACCGCATGAGAAAAGGCAAACAAATCATTGAGATGAAAAGACACCGTATCACTATGGGACCACCTACAGAGAGCAACCAAGTGCATGCAACCTGAAAAGCAAAAGGTAAGCAGGCACCTTCCCTCAACTTTTCTATACCCAGTCCATGCTCCTCTTCTTCTGGGAACTGGGTTTCGTAACATTGGTGATACGTTTCAGTTTCTATCTTTTCTTGCAGTCCGACACTCCTCAGATTTAGCTCTTCAGAGAATGGGAAAACCAGCACCAGTAGCAAGAGGGGCAGTGAGACCCCTGCCCTGAAGCAGCAGGACATGAGAGTTATAGTGAGAGATACCCACAGAATCAACAAGCTAGATCACCTTAAAAAAAAAAACAGGGGAGAGGAGGGTGGCAAGAGGTCCAGAAATTCAAGCAATAGGAAAGAATGATGCCCCGGCATCCCAGTAACAAAAAAAAAAAACTTTTATTTTTGCTGAAGGGCTCTCTGCCCGCTCCACCCGGTATTAGGAAGCTTCCAGAAGATCTAGCAAAAATAGCAAGAAGTACAAAGCAGTTACATTTATCTCAAATGGTAGCTTACAGAATTAGGCAGCTAAATCACGGTTATGAGAAAAGATAAGACACATTAGGATGTCTTATTACCTTCCTTGAATGCTATATTCATCTAAGTACTAGAATATGTGATTGTGGTCTTGAGAGTGCTTATACCTTCTCAATACTCTGGTGAAGGAGCGGATAATTATTCTCTTCCTTAAGACAGATTCAGCACCAACTAAATAAAACTCTAGGTTAATCTCAAATTAAAATACTGCCTCTAGGTTTTGCAAAGCGTGTATCTGTGACTTTCAGGGGAACACACACACCGGACTCCCTACCATTTCTTACACTGCAATGACATTGTCAGTGTATTCCGATGTCCACGGTACCTGTCTTCATCAATGTCACGAGTAGATGCGGTGATACCAACCTCAATTACATGACCACATCTACTATTTTACACAACTTTCTCTCCCAGACAAATAGGCAGTCGAATGGTGTTTCTTTTAACCCTGACAGTCAGTGGGTAGTAGTACTCTAACGCACGTTCATCTATCTCCTGGCCTGAATGCAAGTTATTCATCTCCTCTTGGGCCTATCCATAGGGCTTGCTCTATAGGATCACATTAGGAACGGCTCTGTTAAAATTATTAATGGATTTCTCTGTCATCTTGTGAGACCAGATATCATTACTCCCACTCTACGCAGAATAAATTGAGACCAAATACGGTTAAAGAGCTGAGAAGTGCCTGCAGGTTTTGGATGCAGATCTCTGCCCTCCTCCCACTTTGCCGCTGCCTCTGCATGGCACATGCAGGTATTCCAGTAGACTCCTATTGCTCTTGGGTTTTGGGAGTTCAACCACCTAAGGGCTAGTGGTGAAGATGCCAGTTTTGGGGACTCACTCACTGATCTCCAGAGCAGCAGTGAACATCTGACCAGGAGGCCACCTCCTGCCAGCTCTGCCACTGCCTGCCTCACTTGCTGCACCAGCACCCTTTGGATGGAGACCTGCCCCACTCCACATGCTATCCCCTCTCCCGAAAGCTGTCTGTGACATTCACCCACCGAGGCAGAGGAAAATACAAGGCTGGAAGGCAGTGCACACTAAGGTTACCTGGACAGCATGCCTCCAACACATCTTCCTCAACTCTTGACTTTTACCCAGTTCACCTGGGCAAGCTCCCACCTTGTCCCCACTCTCCTCTCCCTCTGCCTTTCCTCACCTTCAGCATCGCCTCTTCCCCACTCCCGGTACCAGCACGTGACACCAGACGGACCAAACGCAGAGCATGCTGTGCTCGGTCCTTGGTCTGAAGCCAGCTCAGCGCGTACAGAGCCTGTCTGATCTGCACACCAGCCCGCACACGGCCTCTGCTAGGCATGCATAAATGGCAAGTTTTCACACTTACAAAATGACCAAATTTGGTTGAAATTTCACAAAAATAGCATAAGGCAAATCACTGATATCAGAGCGAACCTTCTGGTATTAGATCTCAAGGTTCAGCTGTAAACAATGAGAAATCAAGTTCATTATTGAACCAGTTTTAAGAAACGCTTAAGAAGGAAAAACAAGGTATTTGTGTCTCGGCTGTTTCTCAAAAATGGTTGCAGTGTTTCACCAAAACTTTAAATAAACACTCTGAGTCAGTCACTCATATGTTTCAGCACAGATAATTGCATTTTTGAGAGACTTACAAACCACAGAAAAGGAGGATATTATTTGGAAAGCGGTGGGCAAGATTAAATCCAGGTGATGAAGATGGCACACTGTTGGTAATAAAACACTCATGCATGCCTCATCAACACACCCGACCAAAAGCTAATGATCATAGGAACTGTAAGCACTTACGGAGAAATAAAAGTATTTAAACACAACAACAGTAAACAAAACTTTCACTAACATGTTAAAAATGAAATCTGCTGGACCATTTGTCCAGAAATACTTTAACGCAAGTAGTCATTACACATCCCAGCTGAGGCACTCCACAGACAGAATAAAGAGTTACCAAACGGCATTTTGGAGAATACAATGCCTATAAGCATATAAATGTCATTTCAAGGCAAACTCTTTGTTATATTTCAAATTGCATCGAAAGGGACTGTGTACTAGTGTAGCAAGTCTTTCTAGTGTCACAGCAAAGCCCTGATGATCTATGCAGAAAGAAAAAAAAGTCACAACCATTTGACCTGAACAAGGACCTCTTCTCTGATTTGTTTTCTTGAGAATTTTGAAGACAATACCTTCCCACCCTAACTCTTAGCAGGTAAAAAAAGTTCTTCAAGTATTGACAGGCTATTACAAGATCTACTATAAAATGTGCAAGCCAACTTGGATAAAGGAACCACCTTTGTGACTTGTTCTGCCTTCCCCTTAAATTTTCTACAGGAGACAAGCAGGCTCCCCTGCAACAGTGACAAACTGACTGCTTTCAGTGTCTATCTCCTGAAAGCCTTCACAGGTTTGGCACCACTCTCATCTGTTTCTCAGGAGAAACTAACACAGGGTCCGAAATACGGTTCTCCAAACAGGAACCAAAGGACCACATAATTTATGACTTTCCTTTGTGGCTAAAGTGTTTTCACTGCCTGTACCTTATCTGAACAGCAGTCACAAGACGGTGATTCCCATCAAACATCTTTTTGTCAAATGCTTCCCTTTGTTTGGGTGCCAAGGAGGAAGAGGCAGGATGCGGTCAGAAGCCAAGGGCACAGCCAAGGCTTCCATCATTTCTCTTTATGCCAAAGTGGCAACAACAACAAAGTGAGAAGCTCTTGGTGAAGATTACACCACCTGCGGCT
>NW_009646761.1:1608897-1619979 GCF_000708025.1 Charadrius vociferus | reverse complement strand
GCAGGAATGGAGATAACAGAAGCACTGAGAACTTTCCTCTCTGGAGCAGGAAGGAGGAGAAGACTACAACCACCAAGTCCTCAAAACTGCACACAGACTTTGAGAAGGTATCCAGCTCACCAACTGGCCTGGCAGCATGGCCAAACTGTGTCTTCATCATTCCCAGGAGAATCATTCATCACAGCTACATTGCAGGACTTGGGTCTAAATAGTCTTTATAAATGTCACAAGGCTGAAGAACATACTAAACTAAAACTCCACAAACCAAAACAAAATTTTATGGAAGAAAAAAAATGCATAATGATCTCATGCTTTTCATAAGACTGGCTCTTTCACAGCCAGGAACCATGAAGTATTTGTTTCTATTTTCTATTTTTATTTGTCTGATACGCACATCATAAAGTGATTACAATTGCTGTGGCACATCAAATTCAATCTGGAGGACATTCAGGTAGTATGGTATGAAATGTTCATCATAATTGAAACAATCTTGATTCAGATTTTTCAAAAAGCCTTTGTAATTGCAGACAATATGGAATAGAAGTATTTAAATGGCCAAATCAGTGTTTTCTTCCATCCTGCTGCTTTTTAGCGAAGAAAAATTGTGATGGATGAGTACCATTCATCAGGAGAAATAGTCAAAACATGAGATCACTAACCAGCATCTAGACAGGGTTTAACCAACACCCTTGTTTAATCATTGGGGATTCAGTGTCTGGAAGGAGAGCGGGCAGGAGGGAGCTTAGATGATTCTACGAATTTAACACTAACATACTAAAAATATTTTAAAACATTTTAACCAGCCTGTAGTACCTAGCAGTATTCATCACGGCTTTCCAGCACAGCAGAGAGAGGAATCTCTTAACCAACAGTGACCACATGAAGGTTGGCGTATGTAGCACTAAGAGCTATTTTGCCATGTTAGCAAAACAATGACTAGAGTGAGGCTTTCTTTGTCAAATGTAATGTAAAATCATGCCCAAAAGATACAGCTCCTGATACAAGCTGTCACTTACCTCCTACCACTCATTCACAAGGCAATCTACAAAATATCACTCTTCAGGCTATTAAATCCCTACTCTATACTACTTCGTAAATAAATAAAACAACGAAAGCAAAAAGAAAGGTCTACTTTCAGAGATGTTTTCATATCTTCAGGCCAGTCTTGGGGCCACAGAAGCTGCTCTGCAGGGGCAAGTATCATGGTATCCACAAACACAGTTTGGAAACCTAAAGCTCATTAGGGATCCTCTGGAAGACCTATGAGCCAGATGGAGCATTTTCATACAAGGGCAATGCTCTGACCCCAGGCACTGTCAAATAGATTGCAAGCAAACAGATAAACGATGCAGGAGGTTGGAAGGACTGTACTCATCTCCACTCATCTGTAGGCAAGCCGTACACTACAGGATATGTGGATTATATACAGACGGACCAACTGCATACAAAAAGTGAGGTTTTTATAAGGATACCTCTAAAGATATGGCCTCTGATGGAGCGATTGCTTTGGAGATGAGTTAAACATGAACACACCCCAAGCACATTGTTGTTAGCTTTACAATTATTTAGTTCCATTTGTTTTCACAGATTTTTAGATAACTTAAAAGCAGACTGATTAGAAGCATCTTGCCTTCCTATGGCAGGTCATGTGGAATATAACAAATAATCTCAATCTTCCTTGGCAAGTAACTTCAGTAGAAAAGAAGAAACTGCCATTGGGGAAAACGTCTTTTAATGAATTTTAAATTGACATTAAGACTACAGCAATGCTGTTAACATTTTTAAAGAAAATTGTCTCCTGCATTAGATGTCACTGGGCTTTTTATTTATTTTACTTTACCATCCCACACTGAAAGCCCAATGTTTCACCAGCAAGTATTTATCCAAGTTCTCAGCAATGGAAGTCCCAGTCTCAAAGTTTCAGCTAATAGAGAATGCCAAATTAGCTTTAAATGTCAACTCTGCTTTGAGAAGAAGAAACACAGTGAATTTTAAAGGTATTGAGGCCTCAATAGAAGGTTGATCATATGTACAGCCACCCACCATACTGTAGACCACGCTTCATTAGTTTTCCCATGCTATAATCCTTAGAACAATGAAATAGAGAGACAGCAAAGAATGGAGATGCACGCCTGAAGGATTCTCTTGGCTGGCTGTATTTAACAAATAAAGTGTTCAGTTTTAACTAGTTAAAAGCATTTGATTAGCATAGCATAGCAAAACCAAAGAAAAGGTAAGAGCTATGAAAAACCTTTTCACACATCAAACAGAAATGAAACAAGCTTATAAATAGAGTTGCCTGCAAGCAAACAATTTCTGGAATGTACTGGGGGAAGCAAAGGAGAATCCCACAACAAAGAAGATTGCAAAAGCCAACCCAGTTTAACAAGTGGAATTACCAGTTTGGAGACTACAGGGAAACAATGCAAAAACACCAGCAAGTCTGATACAAAGAACTTTTCTCAGCATTTAACAAAAACCCCAACATAAAGGCCAATGTAAAGGCCAATCATTAGGTACTTAAATATGTCTCTTTGGAAAAACAAAGCCTTACACAGAGTTGTTAACCACTCATGGAGTACTAGAATTAATGAGGAACTGAAGGTCTCTTGGAGTAAAGCTAAACAATTTCAGATACATCTGATCACAGCTGGAATACGTGAAGCTATTTGAGTACTAGACAACGAATTATGTATTATCAAACAGCTGTCTGCCAATTTATCATGTACTTCTTGCAGACACACAATGAGCTGATAACCTATAAAGACCTCTAAAATATGATTCTAATGCTTTATATCTACCTTTTATGCTTGCTATTAAAAACAAACTCACACACACTAGACCCTAGATATCCAAAGTATTTTTCAGAGATCTCTAATTGCAGTTAAGAGGATGATGACAATACTGCCATGATGGAAGCATGATGGCTACCACTGCTCTCCGATACTCTAAAAAACCCCACAAACCCCCTAATGCTGTAGGGGTGTACAGGTTAACTGAGCATTCACCAGTCTGGGAATGACAAAGTAATTTTGTGACATTTCTCTGTACCCGTACGTGGCCCAAGCAGACACCATGGCTCAAGGATCCAAGCAGCGAGTAGTCTGCAGAGGCTGGTGGGGTCCCTCAGCTGTTGGACACCACACCGTACTCCACACCAATATTCGGTGCTCTCAGCTCCCACTTCCTCTTCCCACATGGACAGAGGGATTATCCAGGATGCCTTTGAGTAGCTTCACTGGGAGGTGTGTGGTTGCTGGTGCTGTCTATGGCCAATGCCCATCTCTGAGGACCCAGCAGCAACAACAGCGAAGAACCCTATCCAACCGAACCCCCTTCACCTGGCAGATCCCACAAAACACGGCGTAGGCCAGCCTGAGCTTGTGTGTGCAAATAATTAGCTATACATAAGCACCTATTTCACGGTCTTCAGATAAACATCATCTTGCATTTGGAAAGGTAACTTACATACAAAACAAACTGCATCCGGTCTTTTCTTTTGCTCATGTTCATGAGTAGATTAGGGGCTAACACTAATATTCCTACATCTCTTTAGCTGCCCTGTAGTTAGAAAAAATAAATTCATATTCCAGAAGTTTAAATTTTTCTTTGTTTAAACCTAGAATAAAAATACACGTTGGCATTCCTTAAAATGAAAGTGCTCCAAGGACAGTGGAGTCAGATAAAAATATATTGCCTGTTGGCTAGTTCACCATCACTGGAGAAGTGAAAACTCCTGTTCTAAGTACCGCAGCCAGGAAGTATTTAGAACAGATATTCAGCCAACTTTAACTAACTCCTGAGCAAAAGTCAACAAAGCCCAGTATCTGAAAATGCACTGACGATTTATAACATAAAAATAAGGGTCAAGGTTTTCAAAATTTCTAGTTCCTTTAAAAAATATAAAAAAGAACATACAGGTAGAAGGTGAATGCATCAGACGATAACATTTTCAGCAAAAACAGTCTGTGAAAAACAATAACCTTGGGGAAAACAATTAAATCAGATGATAGAGCACGTAATTATAAAACCAGTTCTGATGACTAAATGGGTAAACGTATAGTGAAAGCGAAGTAGAAGTCTAACTTTGATGTTCAAATGTAGAATTTGCTTGAAAATTCTGTGAATACAAATCCTAATCCCAAGAAAACAGGAAAGCTTTCACCTTTACATACAGCCACGTAGGCAGACAAGATTAATGCCCAGGAATCTTATAAGACCTCACTCCAAGGCTACCATTGCAAGACTATCTTCATTAGTCCAGTGTCATTAATAACAGTATTACTATGATTCTCAGCCATATCTGGCTCTCTGCAGCATACCACGAACCTGTTACTGACTTCAGTGGTATATGAGTTAGGAGTACAAAAGAAATTAACATTATAAGGCAACAGAGCTCACATGTCTGCTTCTTATAAAAACCCAAACAAACCGAACACAGTAACTTTTTATTATTATTACATATTAAAAGGAAAAAGTATTTAAGGATTAAAATTAATGTTAAAACATAGAAGTGTCAAAAAGAATGTGTGAAAGTTGTAGTTACAGGCCCTTAAAGTTTTGCTAAACTATTTAATGAAACTTTTACCCTCTACTGTTATGAGAAATTATTATGGAATTTGGAAAACTCCCCAGTTCTCTCCTATTCTCCTTCCCGAGCAGCGGCAACAACAGCTACCAAGACTTCAGTAGATTCTGTTCTCCTCTGACATCCCTTTTCTCTTTCCCTGCTGTTGGGGTCTCTGCTTTTCTCCTTCTCAAACACCCAGACTTTCTGCAAGTTGCACATTTTATTGCAATACACAATTACTGCCACTGCACTCAGCAGAAGGTTACAATTAGGAACACTTCTGTAATTACTTAGATGAGCTGTTGAACACCTCTGAATTTGTCTTCTGATACTCAAGAGCAAACCGCAGACTCCGCTTCTCAAGAGCCGCTGCAGCTGCATACAAGTAAATAAATAAAAATCACTTTTTCTGACAAATGATTCAGCGTTTAAAAAAATAAAAACAGCTGTACTGTGTTAGACCAAGGTCCATCCAGCCCAGTATCCTGTTTCCAAAAGCAGTCAGCAGCAGATGCCTAGGGAGTAGTATAAGAACAAGGAAGCCATTTAATGATATATATTGAAAATATTTTTCACATATCCTTGATGGAAAACAGAGATGGAATTTTGACAGAAGAGGGGAAAAAAAAGCAAAAGAAAACAAAGAGTCCAAGACACACACCCTTTGCAAAAGCATGAAACATTCCTTTCAAAATATAAAGAGAACTGAGGGGAAGATAAATCTTACAAATTTCCTTTTTTTTTTTTTTTTTTTAAAAGAAGCCCACAGGAGCAAGAAAAAAAAACAGAATCTCACTTGCTAGTCACAGAAACAGTGTAAGCACATACTGATGCACATCATCGGCTAGACAATTTTTAAGAAGCCTTGACTGCAAGCGCCAATGGCTTTTCTCTTGCAAAAGTGTCCTCGTGGAAACCTACAGGTAGGTTTTTGTGTCGTGATATCTCAGCTCCCAAAGTATTTAGATTTATAAATACAGCTTCAAAAAGTATATACCTCAGACAGAGGGAAAGCATGTTCCACTTGGTTGCCCAGATAAGGGAACAACCATTAAGGCACCATACTGGAAACAGGCTGCACTTAGAAAGGTACAGAAAACCTGGGGACATTGAAGTGCTCCACGAAAACAACTGGAGGTTTATGACTGGCTTAGTTGGACATGGGAACAGTCCCATGAGAAGTCATCCACGGGGACATAGGCTGGAGGGGCTATAAAGTCTCAGATGCAGAAACCAACTGCTTTGATTACAGTGTTAAGCTTCGTGTCTCTGGGACACCAGATCTGTGTTTTTCAGAAGCTCCAGAGAAGCTAATGAAATGTGTTGATGACTCAAGCTCAGTTGGCAATGGGAAGAGAGAAGAATCAGGGTATGACAGAAGACGATAACCTTGAAATCTGGAGAATGAGAACAGAATAAGAACAAAGTATTTCTAGTCAGCGACATGAGTCCCATGCATCAGTTCAGACACAGGTAGGAAGGTATTTAGCTACAACCTGGGCATGGAGCTGGCCGCACCAGAGGAGAACATCATGGATGCTTTGATCAACCACTGACTGACGGTGGAGACAACAGCGTGACAAACCGTGGAAAAGGCAATCACAACCCCAAGGATGTATCAAACAAGAATTGTCTAGAAAAGGCAGCAAGCTTCTGTGGCAAGGCTTCTTCTATTGCTGTGAATCTCTACTTGCAATGCTGCGCGTGCTTCTGGTCACCAACATCCAAATAAGATGGATTCAGCCTGGAGCAGGCACAGGTGAGGGCTGCCAAGGTGACTCAAGGATAGGAAAGCCTGTCTTACAAGCAGACAAATAGAGTGTGGTGGGGTTTTTTGGCTGAATAAAACAAAGGTTGGGGGGGAGAGGGGTATGTCTATTTCCAGTGAATGTTCTGGGAGAAGTTGAGGCAACAGGGAAGGGTGGCGGGATGGGAGAATGCCGTTGCTTCAGCTGCAGACTGACAGTGGCATTCAGCTGAATGGAGGGAAACTGGCAGTGAATAAATCCAGGCTGGAAATGAGAAGAAGAATGCACACGGAAGTGAAGCTACAGGAAAGTCTTCCCATGGAAGCAGAAAAGAAAAAACCTCCAAAAAACCCCACCCACGTTTAGTATGGAGATTAGTAAATAACTTTAGCGAAGAGGTGCCTTGGCTGCCCCTGATAAAAAACAGTACAGAAATCTCTGACTTTCACAACTCCCTCAAAGCTGTCTTTCTAACCTGTCATTGGTAAAATAGGCATCTGCTAACGTACAGGGAATGGTGTCAGGAATTCAAGAAATCCACGCTTAATAAAGCACTAATAAGCAAAGTACTTGAGTGGACTCAGGTCCCTCCTGCCTCTGCAAAGCACTGTGAGTAAAACACTGCAGCGGGATGCTTAAGGGAAAACCTTTGCTGAGCAGCAGGCGAAGTGAAGGAGATATATATATAAAAATAAAATAGATATCACACATCTATATAATATACAGCATATATATGAGATAGGTATTAAAAAATAAACAATCAACCTCACTGGATTTTTGAGCCTCCAATTTGACACCGAAAAGCTGCATTACAGGCAAAAATTCAAAAAGGTGTGGAAAGAGTACATTTAGATGTTATCGTATACCTTTCAAGGGTCAGTTTTGATGACTAGAGAAAACCTCATCAAAAAAGCCCACTTTCCCACTCAGAAGTTAACAGAGAAGATTACATCAAGCTTCAGCAGATACTCTAGCATGAAAAGAAAAAATACTGTGTGCTTGATTGGTTTTGAGAATTTCTGGCATGCCTTGTTTTTAAAAAACCTGGAAATGAAGTCTCACTCCCTGTGGGAACAGACATTAAGACTCTTCCAGTGCAAATCAGCACTTGCAACCCACTCTCTGCACAGCTTTCAGCGTAGTGCCGGGCTGTGGGTGCAGCTGCGAGGCAGCTAGGAGATGTCCCTTGCTCAAGGGGCTTCTCATGCAAACTGCCTCTGCTTTGGGGAGCCCAGATTTAAACACCTGAGCCAACAGCTCAAAAGGGAGAAACCTGACACTAGGTACTACATCCAGAGGACCTAAATTAATGACCCGCTTTTCCCCTGAGCGTTGGATTCCAACTGAGACTTCAACCACCAAGCTGCTAGAGGTAGACAAAGGTCCCTCCATAATTTTGGGTTCTTCTCTGAGCTGCAGAAGCAATCTGCGGTGCTCTTAATTCCACTGCTTCACCCTAATCTACCATTTTTGGGGGTGTCAGTAACTTGTGGGCAAATTGCCATTGACCTGCAGAAATGACTCTATGTCCAATGTACTTTGGATCCACCAACCTAGTGCACAGCACGTGCTAAATATTCTGCATCTCTCTCTTTGTATATGTATAACGCAACCTCTCCCAGATACTATAAAATGTATTTTTTTTTGATGAGTGAATATTGACAGACATGGTCTGTATTTCCAAGACACTCTATAATTACCTAGAAATATGACCTAAAGAAGGGCTTCTGACCATGAAAGTTTGTCAGGTTTTTTTCCAGCTATGTTAGCAGGTCTAATAGAAAGTATTATCTCTCCCTACTAACCTCGAACAGCTTATTATTTTCTCCTACATCTAAAAGAAAAAGAGACTATAAGTTAAAAAAACACAAACAACCAAAACCCAACAGAGTTGCAACCTTTTCACAAAAGGGAAAACAAAGACACAAAGATGTTAAACAACTTGCTTCAAATAACATAGCACGTCATGTCAAAAGCCACCATTTAAATAAACATCTTCCAAAATCCAAGGTTATCTATTTATTAACCAATAGAGATCTGCTATGACATGAGTAGTTACTATGACTTGTAGACTGAAGACTTATTATTTCTGCTCAAAACAGGCAGACGCAAGTATTTTACAAGTAGAGGTGTGCCTAAATATACATATAAAGATTAATATATTCTGATTTACCACTCACTAATTTTAAGATTGGTATAAGAGAAAGCCATACCTGCGGCAGATCTATAACTAAGAAAAGATTTACAAATATTGTAAATTTTACACAGATTTTTAACAGAGGCCTGCACTGCAACATCAGACAAATGCAACCTTATAGAGAAAACAGAAAAAAAATATCACATTTAGGAAACTCTAATTAAATAAAATTTAAGCACGTCCCCTCCACATGCTTTGGGGAAGAGAAAGCATGTTAAAGTTACTGTATTTATATTGATAAATTACAGTTTTCTATTTAAACTAGAGTCTTAACTGCACACAGTATGCACACAAGAAGTATGCAAAGTAAAAAAAAAGATCAAGTTAATACATTTTAATAACGATCCTGCAGATGCCATATCAGAAAGTTTCAGTCCTCCTTTCAGATCACTTAAGGTCTTTTTTCATTTTTGTTTATAGTTGCACAGCAAATTTTTATTCTGTAGATAACACTGTTCTGCAAGCCAGTATGAATTAAACAGCCAAGCCAAGGAACATGTGATACCGTCTGAACACCCTTGCAACAACATCGTCACTCCTGTACTCTCTATACCTGCTAGTTTTTATCACCATCCCAGAACAAAATGAGTTTGGGGAGAATGTGCCTTCATGTTACGTGCAACAGCAGCACACGGTTCTACTCGCAGCTTTCCCCTTTCTACATCCTTGCTTTATTCTTACAAGTATCACTGAAAACAGCCCAGCATTTCCCAAACTGCATTGTCCTCTCTGTGGTCTCCTCCTGGCATCCACAGTAATGCAGGCCACCAGTGTCTGCAACTGGGCTGTGCTACCTCAGCAGGGCCACCTTCTACCTTTGGGCTGCTCTAGTCGCACCTTGGTTCAAGCAATAAAGCAGTCTAAGATCACAAGCGTGGCAGGACCAACAAAACCTGTTAGGTATATCAGTTAATTAACTTCTGTTGAACTGAACTAAAAATCAATTTGCCATCATTTCTCTACAGCGTCTAAAGAAGCTATACATTTAGTAACTTATTGCACTACTTTTCCATTTAATGTTTCTATGTCTATATTGATAAGCAAACCCACTAAGTAGAACTGGGTCATGTACACAGGTATGTTAGGAATTATTTGACCTTCACTTGCTACTTAATTAGCCCATGATAACATTTCACATAAAAAACTCACTGGCTGCTTTCAGACCCCTGATTCTCACGTGCGTTGCTGCAATGCACAGCTGATTTATAGCAAATCAAAACACACCAGGATACAATTGACATGCATCACAGCGGATCTTTTTGCAACATTCAGGACTGAAAGGCAAATAACTAATTAGAAAGAACAGCCTTATTCAATTACCTAATAATAAACTCCCTTGCTCATTAAACACATTACATACATTGTAACAGCTGGCATGCTCAAATATCTGATAAAGGAAAACCTGCTTATAGTATTGTTGGCGCTTTAGGGGAAGCTGGCTAAATCTGTTGTTTGGTTGGTTGTTTTTTTTTTTTATAGTAGTACTTGTTTAAAAGATCATCTACACATGGAACAGTGGAGGACTTAATTATACTGAAAAAAATGTCAAGTTTGGGGGAAGAAAGACAGAGCAAACATCTCTTAGGCCAGCCTTGAGTCATGCCAAAGACCAGCTTACTCCTGTACTGGGATACAGGAAGAGCCCTGTGGGCTGCTACCCTGAAAAGAAAATGAGATGCTAAAAGCTCCGGACAAAATGGCATATGGTTCTTACATAAAATGTAGTCACCTCTGCTTCTAGGACATTTTTCACTTTTTTTTTTTTTTCATCAAGTGGCTATCTAAGGCAAAAATGCCTCAAGAAACCCAGCAGCAGAGTTGGTAACGGCAAACTCCCTCCTTCCAGCTGAGCTCTAACCACATATTCCAGAGTTACACCTTTTCTTGCTCTCTCTTACTGCCCTTTACAATTTCTGTGGTGCTTTCTATACAATAGCTGGCTTCTTTGAGGAGTATCATCGCTGACCTTCCCCCCCCCATCATCTGAGATCCTTTCATTGCCTTGCACACCCATCTAAAATAAGATCTAAACATGCATTCCTAATGGAAATTTCCTTCTCCCTGAAGAAATGAAGAAAAGGTAAGTACCAACGACTCAGTAAGATAGAACTGCTATTTGAAAAGGTCAAGAAAGGAAAATATCATGAAAATTATGCTTAACAAGCAAGCAGAGGCTAAAGGTAAGAGGGAATGACTGCAAGCAGTCCTCTGCAACAGCTGCTCCTCAGTACAAAGACCGGTAGCATCACTGGACGGGAAGTGCTGTGAGCACTGGCACAAGTGAAGGTGGGGGTTTTACAAATTCGACTGCAAATCCAAAAAGCCAGCTTTCTTGTGGTTAACTGAATTTTAAGGATCTCCTCTTGCCTGCACTCTCTGAGAACCTCCTCTTTCATTTGAGAGGGCTTATAGGTCTCTCTCTCTCTTCCTCCACCCTACTATTTGGCTGCCTGTTTTTACAAAACTTGTAGGAACGTAATTATCCTCGAGACTATGATCTCTTTGTCAAATTTGCCTGAAATTGGCCAGTGGGTTCACAAGTTAGCGGGGGCGGAGGTAAAGAGAGG
>NW_009646761.1:1577078-1608864 GCF_000708025.1 Charadrius vociferus | reverse complement strand
GGGAAAGAGAGGCAGCCTGACTGCATAAGCCTCATTTCTTCAAGAATCCAGGCTAAAAACAATTATAGCCAGAAGGTTCAATTAGAGAAAGAGAACCGTAGACTTTTCCTGCGCTTCAAACACAAACCGGTTCATGCATACTAATCAGCTAACACTACTCTTACTGAAGTAATGAGTTTTGCAGGAAATTAATATTTTTATTGATTTATACCGAGGACCGTCACAGACTGGAACTTCAATGGCATCAACGTGTTCAGCACGAAGCACAAAATCACCTTCACACCAACACCGTAATTTACAGATGCTCACAGGTGCAGTATCTCCATAGCTCTATCCACACACCTCCATCTCTGCACATGCAAACCCCATGCCTCCACTTTTAGTAACACTGACATATATTGTATGACCAGTGCTACAAAGCACACAGGTAAGGCAAGACGCACTTGGGGAGTAGGCTGCATTTTCATGACATTCATTATTACCCGCTACCTTAGGCAAAATACTATTAAGATACTCTTTGAAAAGCAAATATTTTTCCCCATTTTGTATCAGAAACCAACTACATACATATTTGATGGCACTTGACATATGTTAACATCTGTGAATGAAGTAATGGAGAATTGTATTTCAGGGGAACGGGGTTTCTTTGTTTTAACTTTCATGATTTTTCAAATGCATAGACCGTATTCTCGTTAATGTCTAGCTTTAAAATCTTCACGAAGAGGTAGTTATGGTTGCTATTCAATTTAAATTTGCAAGAGGTCACTTATTTTTTTATTTTTAAATAAACTGAGTTCGCTGTCGTAATATGCCACTGCCTAGAAAGACTATCTCATGTCATAGATAGCAAAAGATGAACCCAGTTACATGGGTCACACCTATTTCAAATTAATGAGTTTACATCAGCTGTTAGCATTACTAATGGTGAACTATAACATACACGTTGAAAATGTTCATCGAGGGTGATGTTCTCCACGAGGGCATTTTTCTGCTACAGAAGATAGCTTCTTACGGGTTTGGCCTATGCCCCAGCTTTCCTCTTAGCCAGGTCATAACTGCGGCAAATGCATCATCCACCTTTTTACTCAAAGCAGTTGACGTCAGAGTCTCCAGTTAGTACAACAGCTAACATTGCCTCCTGAGAAGGGCTTCACTCTGTTGCCATAGAGAAGTCAGCAGGACCATTTGGAGCACCCTGGGACGTCCTGGTCCTCTGCATGGTGCCAGCAGATATGACACACTCCTCTGACATGTCACTGGAAAGCCATCAAGAGCACTCTAGGGCACCTCAAACAGTATCAGATGCCTCTGGGCAGCTGAATCAAGCCCAAAGACTCAGGTCCTACCCACAGCAAATAAATACATACTAATTTCAAAGCGATGGCCTAATCTAGAAAGTGATCTTACAAAAAAAAAAAAAAAAAAAGCACTATTACATGTCTCTTGACTTTCACATGTTACATCTAGCTCAAAAAGTTGGCTTGTGTAGAGATTTTTTTATGTGGCTGAACGTGGGGGCAGGGGAGAATGCTTAACAACAGCCACTGGGGCTTACGCTAGCGTCAAACAAACTGGGTTTTATTTTTCAGCTCGCTTTGAACCAACAGTGAAGGTCCTTGCAGCTCTACTAGCTTCCCAATTACAACTGAGCTTTTCTTACAGCCACTGTGTTACCTTCACAGGTGCCACCAGACTGACGCTCAGTAAGCTCCTCTCTTGACAACGTGTAAGATGGTACACAAACCTGTTCAGTCAGAGGTACAGTTTCACTGCAGAATGCTTAAGGCTCAAACTGAATTTCAAACAACAGTAAATAAATTAGGTTTTTACAAAGTTTAGAAGATGTCTGGCCTATGGCACATGCAGGTGAGGGGCAGCAGCACACCTGATGGGCTGCTGGCCCAGGCCATCCACGCAGCTGCCATGGCACTGCGCACCCTGCATCCCCTCTCATTCGAGCCAAACATACCCGGGAGGAAGCAAGGGCTGAGAACTTGCAACAGCTCATGAAAAAAGGTACATCTACACTGCGGTGATGGCACCAAGTCATCTTTCAGTCAGGAGCGTGGCACCACACAGTGCCACGTTGGGTGGCAATGCGTGAGCCTGCGGGGTTACAGCTGCCCACAGGGAACAGGACGGCTCCGTCGGCCCCTCAAGTGCACATAAGGGTGTTGCTCCACAGCTGGTACACCTCTCATACATTTTCATGCAGTTTTCCACTGATGGTCTACTTCTTTCTTTTTACCACTCAGTGATTTGTCTTTCCAAGCATTGGGGCTATCTGACTTTTGGGGCATTGTTCACAACACTTTACCATGCAGCTCATGGACAAAGCTGATAAGAAGCCAGTTTCTTTTTCCCATTATTAATTTTTTTCTTTGTTGCGGTCAAGACCTTGCAGGAATCTAATCCTGGGTGGCACAGGATGCCCACAGCCACAAGAAACACATCAATGTAGAAGAAAACAGAGACTTATGATTTCCTCTTGAATTTCAGTTGTGGGACGAGTACCTCACCCTCACAAAAGGTTTTCAATGATATGTTCCAACGTCTCCAAAACCACAACAGCTTTCCTTTTTTTTTTTTTTTTTTTGGCAATGGGTTTCCAGTATAATCCACCTCCTCAAAAACAAGGTGGCAGTCTTCATATGAGGAGATACGAGTTGGGAAGGGGGGCAGGGGTTGTCAAACAGACTTGCAAATAAACTCCCTTGGTTTTCTAGATTTAAATTATCTTTCCAGTGTTGGGGATGACCTGGACTAATAGCAACATGAGTCTTGTCTCTGCTAGGCTTTTACATCAGGAAACTCCTGCATCCAAACACAACCCTGTCTTGTATTGATGATGCAGTCTAAGTATAACAGCTTGGGAAGAACAGCTGACGCCTGAGCTAAGAGAAAGCTACATACACAAGGCCAAGGGAAAAAAAAGAGCCTGGAATGAAAGAGGAACCACCTGCCAGAAGAATAAAGGAGTAGGTGGGGAGACCTGGAGAGAGCAAGCCTGTGGGAACAGTGACCCGAGTTAATAGGGAGTGTGGGGGAGGAGTGGGCAGCGAGCAATTGCTCTTGTGTTCAAAATCCTAGTGATGGGATGAGTCAGAGACTCTGATTGAATTCTGCCTTCACTACACCCACAGACTGGTTATTATAAAGCTTAGGGGAGCACAGTTTGGTGCAGCAACAAAAACTACACTGTGAATCGGCAGGTATATGAAGGACCCCCGAGTGCCTGAAAATCTGGAGAGCATCTGCCGAACCCCGTGCCCTTCCACACAAGGTTTCCTGCAGCTCTAACCAGTCTGCCTAGCTGTTCTTCTTCGTGTAATCAGACTTAGACTGATAGCTGAGTGGCGGCTGCATCTGAGATGAAGGGGTATGGCAGACTACCTGGGAATGCTCTTCGCGAGTCTCTGCTGGAAATTCTGGAAGCAGCAAGTTCCAGGAGTTAATTCAGCCCAGCAAGACCACTGCCCTTGTCTACAAGAATAATGGGAGTCCCTCAGGACAGCACGATTCAGTGAACAAAAAGATGTATTTTATTACATCCTTCAGTTACTGTTCTTTAACTGCTCCCAGTGCTCATCCTCCTCCCCAGGCCAGGGGCCATGCAACCTGCTCAGCAAGTTCTACCACACCAAAAATGACAGTGAAAACTGCCGGTTAACACCCACTCCTTCACATCAGGCAGTCATAAGGGCCAAGGGAGGCACAAGCTGTTGCGACAGGTCTCCTGCTTGTGAAAGGCATCTACTCTGATGACCGAGAGCCTTTGCCACTGAACCGTGAGACTGAGAAGAGGAGCTTCCCATGTCTTCAGTGGGAAGAAGGGTCTGAGTAGCTCAGCGATCAGGGGTCCAACCAGGCTCTCCTTCAAGAATGTAACTTACGTCAAGTTAAAAAAAGGTGTGCAGGTTTAAAATCTGTCAGGTCAGGTGGTGACAGGGGAAACAGTGACAGCCAGGACAGCTTTGTGCTCTCAGTGCTGCTGCTGAGAGAGACAAATGAGGAAACAAAAGAGGGCCTGGAGGAGGCTAGATAAGGCTGTTTTCTAACAGCCTACATAATGAACTTCAACTGGTTCAACTTCTCTGCTTTTCAGAGTTTCAGTTTGAGGGCAGAGACAGTGGCAGCAGATTAGGACTCACTCCTCCGAGTTGACCTGATGGCTAGTGCCCCTCTGCTGCAGGGGCCGGCCCCCGGCTCAGCCCTGGCAGCCCGCCCGGGAACCTGCCCCTGCGGGCACCCACCAGTCAGACCCCACGGGTGGCGGGGCTGAGCTGCGCCTCCGGACTCTGCTCCGAAACACAGGAGAAATGTCCCTCTTGGAAGAGGGACAAATCCTAGTGAACAGCACAGCCCACTCTGCAGTGAACAAATGTCCACAGCTTCTTTTTTTTTTTTTTAATATTTTATTTATTTTTTAAAAAGCTAAACGCCGTGTAACACAACAGTTAAGGGCTTATTTCAGTTTTGGTGACTCTCTTCTAACCAATTTAAGTCAAGCTCATGGATTTTTAAGGGTGTCTGCCCAGCAGTTCAGCTAGTTGGTTTTTACCCCTACCTATAGTTAAGCCAGAAGAGTCGGCATGGAGACAGCTATGTGAATAAACGGGACTGAAGCAAACAGGAAAAAGGAAGTGTTAAAGGAACTTGTGCATCCTGGGAGCGCTACAGGAGACAACCAGAAAATAAAAATAGAGGGCCTTGCAGAAAAACAAGAACAGGTGATCAACAACACAGGGAATACTGAGTCCCTAAACTCAGAGATGGGGAGGGGGGTGTCCTCAGAAGGAGATTCTCCTTTCTTAAACCCCACTGTATCTCAATTTACACTAGATTTTGCTGCCTAAATTAATAGTTGCAAATTGTATTTAACGCAGTTCTCCCCTTTCCTTTGGAACAGCTCAAACAATTTGTATGGCTGCATGATCACTTGAACAGAAATTAAAAAGGGGAGCTAGCTGTGACAGGACACAGGACTGGGTGTAACCACCTCTTTTTAGCAGCAGCTCACAGTTGCACAGGTTGGGTACAAGGTGAAATACAGTCTCAGGAAATAGGGTGGCATAATTTCATGCAACATCTCACCCCTTGTACTTCATTCTGAGCCACAAAATTCCCATAGCCTGGAAAAGCAGGGCCTTCAGGAGGCATATGTGTCCCAGAACAGTATTTCATAGAGTAGATTTAAAACAGAGTCTGACCCAGGGCGGCCACTGCTATTCTCAATACAGAGGAAGCCTACAGACTTAGTTTGCAGTCATCTAAAACCAGCCTTGATCGACACTTTCTCTTCATGCCCACACTTTCATAGAATCATAGAATGGTTTAGGTTGGGGAGGGACTTTGAAGATCATTGAGTTCCAACCCCCCTGCCACGGGCAGGGACACCTCCCACTAGACCAGGCTGCTCAAAGCCCCATCCAGCCTCGCCTTAAACACCTCCAGGGATGGGGTATCCACAACTTCTCTGGGCAACCTTTTCAAACATCTCACCACCCTCACATTAAAAAAATTCTTCGCAATATCTAATCTAAATCTACCCTCTTTCAGTTTAAAACTGTTACCTCTTATCCTATCGCTACACTCCCTGATAAAGAGTCCGTCCCCATCTTTCCTGTAGCCCTCTTTAAGTACTGAAAGGCCACTATAAGGTCTCCCCGGAGCCTCCTCTTCTCCAGGCTGAACAATCCCAACTCTCTCAGCCTGCCCTCATCAGAGAAGTGCTCCAGCCCTCTGATCATCTTGATGGCCCTCCTTTGGACACTTTGCAGCAACTCAGACACAAGAAAGCTTCTGCCAAGTGGTGTTCTCAGACTACCTGTAATTTATTGCACTTTTTAAAATTAAAAACAGAGATAGGTGAAAAAGAAGAGATGCAACCGAACTCATTGCATTGATGGAAGAGGGAGCTCTGGATTCTGTGTCACCAACCTGGAAGGTTTCAGTCTGTAACTTCACATCCCCAGAGCCCACTCCTACTGAAAGGGGCAGCCAACTCCCCTATCCTGCCAAAATCGGGTCACTGTGCAGCAAGACAGGCAAAATCACGGGCCCAGAAGGAATATGCCATTCTGTCACCCAGGAGAAATGAGTTTGCTCGTTTCAGTCATTCTTCCCCACCAGCTGTAGGCACAGCCCTTGAACTCACCTTGTCTTTGAACAGTATCACACCATGTAACTGGGTGACGGGCAGAAATTCAGCCAGCTAGGACATTATAAACACCCAGTTAAATACTTCCAAGTATAGACAAAACCAGCCAACCCACTCTGCGTATGGTGCTCACCTACAGTCTGTCCAGACTGCCTCACCTGCCAAGTGAGAGCAGGTATCACCCACTTCAAAGTGTGAGAGGATCCTGAGTCCTTGACATTTGTAAAACATTTAGAGACCCACAAAAAAAAAAAAAAATCACAGGAAGGCAAATGACTACCTACTGCTTCCCAACCCTGAGCTCACTCTCTTACAAACAGCCTGCTCACTTTACAAAGACTTTGTTTTCCTTTTTCTAAATAAAGCTGAGTCCATCTTAAACAGATTCTTTTCAGTTCCAGATATTTCAACAAAGTGGATGTTCCTAAAATTTCTTTTTTTCCTGGAACCCTTTTAACTTGGTAAACAGGTCTCTGTACAGCTTTCAATTACCTTTTATTCTGTGGTGCCAAATGAGACCAGATAGGCATATTCTTAAAAGGCTTTCATGAAAATGCAAATGAACAGTTCACACTAGTCTGCTGGCTCAATAAACGGAACAATTCGAAGTGTTTAGACACTAGTAAATAGATAAAAAAATACAGAAAAAGCCATCTGTAGCCCTAAAGAAGCTTTCGTTTTCTTGTTTACCACCATAAAACTTGCAATGACAGTATCTTCAAGATACTTCCTCTGTTATCTGTATTAGCTTAGACAACATATCCTTCCAGTAGCTGACCTGCAGAAAGGGTATAAATCAGAGTCAAGAGAAATAAGACCAGAATCTAAAATCCAGACTTGCCTGCGAACAAGAAAGTCAACTCCCACTGAAATGCACATGATCATATTTTCTTATCTGCCAAGCTTTTCCCTTCTACCGCTCCTAGACGTCACCATTCATTTTAATGTTTTTGTTTGTTTGTTTGTTTTTTAAATTCAGCTCAAATACAGCAGTGTTGCATGTTCTTGTCCCAAGACATTACATTATATATTAGTATTCCTTTAAAAGGATTTTGTTCTTTACTACTATCTGGACAAGAAAGCCTTGAAAACAGGTTTGCTTGGAGGGATCTAAACACGATATTTTAAATGTTATATATTCAGGTTCTTCAATTTTAAATTAAGCTACTTGAACCCGGTGAGAAGCATAAAAATATAAAGAGAGCACCTCCTGAAATTCAAACTTTCTACTCAGACAGGCCTCTTCACAGAACCTTCCCACTGCAAAAACACTGCAGCATCGAAACAGGAACCTGGTAAGGGCTCCAAAAAGTCTTCAGGAGAGTTTAAGGCAGCAGACAAGGCTCCAGTTCTGGCAGTGCTTCCCCAGCATCCTCTATCTCTTCACCCACTGGTGGGGCTCTGGGCCTTGTCATGGAAGTACCCCTTCATTCACCTCAGGCACAGTCAACCAGCTTATCTCAGACACACTTTCATCCTCACATTATGCTCACTGAGGTCACTTGCCCAGTACAGTTTTGGGTGTGCCCACCTGGCCACACCGGCTAGCTGAGTCACAGGGGTCTTTCTCCTGGAGATAACCTCACCACTGGAGGCCATGCTATGACCAGCTAACAAGCGTGCATCTGGCTGACTGCCGCATCTGCCATCCATCGGGTGCAGAGGAATGACCCATCTGCACTCTCCTGACTCTCCCAAAATGCCCTGTGCAGAACAGACCAGGCTCTGTCCTTCACCAAGAAGCCCATGAGGCAGAACCTGGCTTGAAATCAGCAACTTTCTGGCCTGAATCTGAACTAGGCTCATTAGTCTTTAGCTATTTCTGTCTAGCCTGGAGCATCTCACAGATGAAGGATATTCAGAGCCCAGACAATCTTCAACAGTGAGCATTTTGGATCCTCAAAACTGTAATCAGTCCAATGGGCTGCTGTTGCAACTTTTGCCGGGTTTAAAGTCAAGTATTGCAAGGACAGGTATTCAGAGCCAAAAATCCCTTTTGAGTTAAAAAGCAAACAGGGTCCATTAAATTCTGTTGACCTTTTACTTGGAACCAACGGACCTACAAATATACTTCTTTAATACAGGAAAATTTGGATTCTGATGCAATCATGTTACTCCAGAAGCTTGGCCTAAGGCCACAGCACTATCACTGGCAGAAGTGACCCAGCGCTCTGCTGGTGCCACGCAGCCCCTCTCCCATGGGTCAGCAGCAACTACACCATCAATTCCCTAAGCTGGTGCACCACGCAACCACAAAAACAGCAGTGGGAGCACAAAGGAGGACATGGCACAGCATGGAGGCAGGTATCCCTGGATGAGATTATTTCCTTCAGTCCCAACACCAGCTTTTGCTAGCTTAGAACAACCCTGAGGCTACAGGGGAGTCAGCATGAAGTTGCTTCTGGTCAAACAATCACAGGATGGTTGAAGTTGGAAGGAACCTCTGGAGGTCATCTGGTCCAAACCCCTGCTCAAGCAGGGCCACATAGAGCTGGTTGCCAAAGGACCATGTCCAGACAGCTTTTGAATATTCCAAGGATGGAGACTCCACAACCTTCCTAGGCAACCTGTGCCAGTGCTCAGTCACCCTTGCTGTGAAAGTGTTTCCTGACGTTCAGATAAAACCTCCCACGTTTCAGTTTGTGCCCATTGCCTCTGGTCCTGTCACTGGGCACCACTGAGCACAGCCTAACTGTCCTCTTTTCACCCTCCCTTCAGGTATTGTTATGAATTGATGAGATCTCCCTAAGCCTTCTCTTCTCCAGTCCCAGCTCTCTCAGCCTCTCCTCATAGAAGAGATGCTCTAGTCCCTTCATCATCTTTGTGGTCCTTTGCTGGACTCTCTCCAGTGGGTCCATACTGGTGCTTTGGCAGTCTGACCCACCTGGCAGATACCAATACCACGCTACCTCATCTACCCATACAGGAGAGCGCATGCCCCTTCCCCAAACAGGGGCTCTTCTGATCAATCAGCAGGTAAAGGAGAGCCTGTTTCACAGTGCTGTATCTTGTGTTTGACCGACTTCTTAGGGAGCAGCTGTAACTACCAGGCACCACCTAAATGTAACACATACCTCAATCTGAGACTAAAAAAATTCTCTGTCTTCTCTGGGTAGGAAGATGTTTATTCAAAGAGACTCAACATACTAGCTATAATTTATTTTTACAGCAGGTACACCAAACCAAGACAGTTAAAACGCTAAGTCTCCAAAGCTCTAGATATTATGTAAATAAACTCCAAATAATTGCCTGCATTAAAGTGTGGTTCAGTGTTCAGCAAGGAAAACAGCTCTTGTTTTTTTTAATTAAATTCTGATTTTATCTATAATTCTAG
Organism: Charadrius vociferus; assembly: GCF_000708025.1. Lineage (NCBI taxonomy): Eukaryota > Metazoa > Chordata > Aves > Charadriiformes > Charadriidae > Charadrius > Charadrius vociferus. The sequence continues at coordinate 1,599,370 of NW_009646761.1, read as the reverse complement.
ACTGTTCTGTTTGTTTATTTACATGAAACATTATTCTGCTTGTGGAGTGCCAAAGCCTTATTCTGAAACTGTATGATTAATACCACTGTTTCCGAAAGCTACGCATCAAATAGATTTATGTGACTAATGACTTAAGTCCCTCAACCTGCAGTATAAGCAAACTGAGCTAACCAGGCACGTTCTTGCTGTACACATGGCGATTTACAAACACTCTTCTGAATAACTGAGATAATGGCTGCGAGGATGCCAGTTGATACAGCCAAGAGCCATGCACTCGCAATGATCCCTAAAATCTTTTTATGCACCGAGGGGTCAGGCAGCACACCAAAACGCACGGCTCCGACCCATGCTCAGCAGCGAGGAGCTGCGGCAATTGACAATGTTACTGTCCCCTTATTGAATCTCCCTCTGCCTGCAGCAGGGTCGGCGGGAAGAAACCCATACCTCCACCTCCACTGCTTCAGGCCACAGTTTGGTTTCTTGGTATAATTCCATCTTTCCTGGCAATTTAACGCAACAGACTCAACTAAAAAATGGAAGATGGGAGGCCCAGGAGCATGCTCCCTTCCACTGACTGGGAAGAGGGCGATATTGGGCAGCGGGATGGAGCAGCATTGCTTCAGCCACCAGATCTCGCCTGGAGCAAGCTGGCTCCTCTAAGCAGATGCCCTCCCACACTAGGACAAAACATGCCTGCTTGATTTGACTACATTTTTAACATGGTTTTGGACTTCTCTCCACTGAGCAATGATGCTGGTTGTCAGTAAGTTATCCACAGCGATCCCTCAGGATTTCTCTTCACGGTATTATTAGCTTAGGCTGCGACTCTGGTTTCAATTCGTGGGCAATAACCATCCCTGCACAAACCTCTCCAGCTCAAATAGCTGGCACCTCCGCTGCGAGCTCCCTACGCTGCCAGAGAGCGATGCTGTCCTCAGGCAGCGAGGACAGGCACATCACCGCTTTGGCCGGGGTGATGCAGCAGCGGCAACACCTCTTGCGCTGCAAACCCACTGCCCTGCCAGCTCGGGGGTGACTGAGCCCTGCTGCCTGCTGCCTGCCTCCAGCCTCCTGGCCGCAGCCCCGAGTCTTTACAATGGTTAAAAACTGTATTTAAAAAAACTGCTACTGACTTGCTTATTTTTTTTGCAAAAGCTACTTACTGCCCATTTGCTGCAGATGCTAGCCTGCCTGTTAAAAAAAAAAAAAAAAAATCCCATTGGCAAGCAACCAATATATGAGAACCTCTACAAGGAAGCTGTTACAGTTTATCGTGCAGTAATCCATGGATTAAGGTCATTAATAGCACTTGATGACATACTGCAATGACTCCAAAGGTCTTGTTCTGGCTTGCAGGTTATACACAATGTAACCCCCTCACAAACATTTCCCCTGAGTTACTTTCTTCTAAATCTTCAAAGGAAGAGAAGAAACAAGAAAATCCAGACGAAAGATGCCTAGCACAGTATCTCGCATTTCATAAAAAAAAAGTGTAATAAAAATAAATTCACATTTTCCAATAACACTGAATTTTCTTCTTATTCACACTGATGTTTTCACAGTAAGAGAGTTGTTGGTGAGTAACCAAAATTTTGATCTACAGAGCTAAATTTAAAAAGAAATCCAAGACATTCTCCCATGCTCAAAAGACCAAGCCACAACTAAAACTTTCAAAATAAAATCTGAAATGCTCAATTTTCCCCTTTAATTATTTATATGAAATAAGCTTTTTCATTTTGTTGACATGAGAACGCAAATGTATCACCACAGAAAACACTGTGTACTCCCCAAATCCCACAGGGTCATTAAATTTCTTTTATGCAGTACATGAAGTATTTTCACAGAACTTCTAAAATAGTTTTCTAAAGCATGCATGATGTCATTAGCAACTCAGAAGTTGATGGCCTAACAACATAATTGCTAAATATGTTCCAAAGGAGAGAATCCCTTCACTCTGTTCTAAACTTACGCTGTTATCTGCACTATCCATACATGTAATTATCAATGCTATTAATTTATCTGAGAGTCCCCAATACCAAGGGTAAACAACCCGTTACGGTGTCAAAATTGAAGTAAGGGATAGACTTCTCTTACTTCTGTTGATTTAAATGAAAGAAACTGTACTCTTTCCATATGATTTTTTTGATTAGGACTCCGTTAATGGCCTAGTACTGTGCTACTGTGTATTTTCATTTGCCATGAAACAATAATAATTCACAAAATGTACTCTGAGGAATACAATTGTCCCACCAGCTGTAAGCAATCCTGTATCCCACAGTCATACGCAATTTTTGTAAACAACATATTGACACTGGAAAAGAAAATTCTTAGAAAGAAATCTTTTCAAAGCTTCAATAAATAAAAGTTATGACAAATAGTATTTGTATTAATACACATCTTACCAAGAACAAATCACTTTCTGATTAACCTGGTTTAGTTGCAACTCATCATTTCACATTTTCCTTTCAGTACAATGTAGTAGCATTTTCATTACACGCGTAATTTTTTTTTTTCTTACCTTTAAGGAATCAAAGCAGGCAATTACTCTTCCATTTTCAACCTGGCAACTTTTAGGGGGGTGTGCAAATTTGCATTCTTCATCAGAGCGCGAACAAGTTCCCCTCTGAAATTGTCTGCACACTTCTAATGTTAGCCATTTTGTATCTCTTACAGGAGCAACATTCAGAGCCATGGTGAAAATCTGATTTCAGACTTGTAAATTGCTGTCAAACAAATTATGCCAAAGAAATTTCCAGAACTAACGATGAAGGGAAGGGTGAGAAAAAGAAAAAACAAACAAACAAACAATAACCAGAAAAAAATAATTTCAAATCCAATTGAAAAGAAAGTTGAAAAAAAAAAAAAAGTGGGGGATGATTAACGGTATCCAACACACACAAAGCAGAATAAACAGAGAAAGTTTATCAGCAAGCAGTCACTCATCAATCATTAAGTCCCGCTTGTAGACTTTTGGCTGGGAAAAAACATGCTCAGACGCATTTCTGTCTGTAAAACATGTGAGCCTGTTGATTGTATCACGGATGCACCAGCTTTAAGCTAAGGTCCTTCAGTGCAATGGCACTCCTTGATAGAATGTTAATTCTCTGATGGTTGCTTGCTGGTATTGATTACGCAAGAAAAGCAATGCAGTCATTTGTTCATGTCCCAGGAATAATAATTATTCTTCTTCCTCTTTTTCTGCTTTCAGTTTCCCATCAACTAATTGGCAAATGGAGACAGCTGAGGTATCTTCCACCAGGAGTAAGGTGAAGGCAATGTCTGGCTGGCAAAGACGGGCTTTTGAGAACACGGGCGTAGCAGTCCTCGCTCATAAAAGTGACTTGACAAAGGCACTTTTTAAGTCACTCACCTGACAAAACAAATACAGTATCAGTTCACATGCAACGCATTCAAATGAACATTAGAAAACCTATAATCCCTTTTTATCAGATATTATAAACATTCTGCCAGTGCTCACTCATACTTCTTTTTTTCCAAACAAAATCAGCCTCCTTCATGAAGTTACACATGACAAGGGAATAACCAGTTGAAACATGTATTGCAGTCATATTCTAGGCAGCAATCCAAAAGTTTGGAATGATTTAAATAGATGAATGTGGCAGACACAATAATTAGGCATGCTGGTTGTGAAACAATTCAATCTAATGTGTTTAGTCTCCAAAACAATATACAAGAACCCGTTTCCATTAATTTATCATTTGGCCCTTTAGATTGTGTTACTACACTATAAGCTGTTACTTGTTATTTGTTCTTCCTTAGAAATGAGGACAGTAGTATTCTGTTCAGATTTTTTGTCTCTCCCTCTGTTTCTCAAGGGAAAAAAGTACAAGACAAAAAATTGCCATTCCAAAACTACAGGGAAAAAAACCTTCCATATCCAGAAATAGAGTTAGTTTCCCTGTTAAGCTGAAGGCTGTTTCAAAAAGGCGTCATGAAAGGGCTCACCACTAAGTCATCATCCTCTAATGAGTTCTTTCTAATATGAAGCAGTCTTTTTCTAAATTTTCCCTTGATTAACTTGGCTTTCATGTACCTTTACAAACACATGGTTCAGCATCAAAATCTAAGACTTAAATATGAAACTTAAGCTATTTGGTGACTATAAAATACCTGGGATATCTGATAGATCAATAGATCTGAAAATCAAAGGGTTAGATATTTTAAATATTGTTTAATAAAGGACTATATTTTAAATGCAGACGGGGAAACCACGGTCATGATGTTTCCTTCTATTCAGCTTCAAAGAAACACAACTTTCACTTTGTAGATACCGGCCAGAAACAGTTGATGGATTATTTTTGTGCAAGAATAAAGAAAGAGGGAAGGACTGGAATAAGTGAGGTTTTAAAATGCATCAGTAAAAATAGCTCTAAAAACACTGTCAGCTTTCCCATGCCAGAATAATTACCATTCTGTGCTTGAATCCATCTGACTTAATTGAAGTCAGTAATGTGAGTAAGAATTACTCACACACAGTTTCAGGAACAGATCCCAGTTTTGACTTCCAGGTCTTCACATCAAAAGGCTTTTCTATTACTTAGTAATGCTACCAGAAGGGGTTTTACTACATGACCAATACCTACACCAAAATTTGCTACTGCTAGCCTGAGTAAGGGTAATGCAATACTAATCGCTCAAAAATTCATTTTCAAGTCCAACATGCAATAAGATGGGTCTGGATGACACTTAGCTAGCTCTACCTAGCTATCACGAATAACGAGTTGCAAGAGTTAATACATTTTTAAATAATTCTACACAATTGTAGCATAGTACAGTATGTGAACTAAATATTCCTCAAATTAAATATTCCATCAGTGTTGTCCCACAGCATCAATGGAGAGCGAGGTTAAGCTGAAAACGTACAAAGAGGTGAAAAAATACTCATAAATGATGAAAAGGAAAGAGAGGGGGAAAGGCAAGGAGAGAGCCTCTCCAAAAGAGCTTGTTGAGATGATAGCCTGTTGGGCTGATGATTTAGCTGGCTAAATGTAAAAGAGGAAATACTGTCCCTAGAGCCACCCCTTCCAATTCAGAAATGTCAGTAACAGTTTTCAGTAATAGATGTAGGAGACAGACGGAAGTTTTGGGAAAAGGGTAAATGTTATACCACACACTGCTGAAAGTCACAAGTAGTAATACTCTACTGGGCTGCATACTACTAAAAATGACAAAATCGTTTCTCAAGTAGAAGGTGTTAAGACTGAAGAAAACCAGACATTGCACATGGCGGCACAGCAAACAGCATGCAGTTTACAAATGGTAGTAGCCATGGTTTTAAAAAAATGCGCACAACAGAATCACATATGAGATTCATCAGACTGCAGCACAAATTAATACCAAAAAAGCATTTGGGGACTATCAGGTAGAACAGGGGTGAAATACAACGTCATCCTATCTTCTTACTACATGAACATTTTCTTTAGAAAGAGAAGCATGAGTAGTTCATCTCAAAAATCCGCATCTTGTCAAAAATAACAACACTATCTGATTTCTCAAGAGGCGTCGAGTGCTTCAACAGTTTCTACTGACGCGGGCTTAGGAGAGACAGAGCCAAGACCTTTCTGAAGGAGGTCACACCTTCAGTAGAAGGCAGGAGCACACATGGTGGGGACAGAAGAATTTAGAGCACTTTACCCCTACCACTTACACAGCCTGTGTGTTCACAGCCACATCCTAGGCAGCTGCCACACCTCCTCTGCCCACCACCTCCAGCAGGAGAGTTAAGGAAGAGATGCCACTGGGAAAGCTTGAACGTGAGAGGTAAGCAATGCAAGAAGGGAGAGAAGAAAGACAAACTAGGGAAAAAAATTATGGAAGGAACCAGGGAAAGGAGAGTTCAAGATATGAGGAAAGAGCTCAAGAGAAGGAAAAAATGGGAGTAGAAGGTAGGAAAATGAAATGGCTGGTTGTTGAAGAGGAAGGAAAATAACACAAATAAAATAATAGTAGTAAAAAAGCCTCAGTAAAATGCCTCTGAGGCCACAGCCCATTACTAACATCACAGCCCACTCTGACCTTATATATTGCAAAGCTCACACATATGGAGAGCACCAGGACCTCCAGCAAGTGTGAGCTCTGCTCTTCTTTCCACTGCTTCTTAACTTCTATTTGTGTCCCAATGTACCAGCCAAAGTTAGCTGTCCTGCCAAAACCAACAGGATGTCACCAGCCTAGAGCCCTCAGCACCAACAGGGTCCTTTATCCCTGCAAAAGGTTTGCTTTTCGGTTTGCTTGGGGGTTTTGTTCAGTTGTTTTGTTGTTGTTGTTATTAATGATTCCAGTTTGAGCCTACACTCCCTACTGTAGCTAAACAAGCTACCAAAACTTCCACATTGACAACTGAGATACAAAATGTTCTTATTGAAGCTGAAGAAAACAAAACATAACAAGTATAAAAGAACTAATTTTGGTTGGTCAGTTTTTTACAACTATTGCAATTTATTTTCAGTCTCTCGCATACTTGGATCAATGGAATTGATCCAGAATACACATCTACAAATGCAGCTTTTCATATGCTAAGTGAAAGAAATTCATGGACAAGTATTTGTAAAACCCATTTAGCTTTAGACCCCTCTTTGCAGTTAAGCATCACTCCCCTTTTGCAAGAAGCTAACAAGGCATAGAGGAGTAGGAGGCTTTTGCCAATCTCATGTTCTCTTGAGTGAGCAGGGAAGAGCCTGTGTTAGGCTCCAGATCTTCTTTCTGTTCTAAACCACACAATCATTTCTCCTTTTCCAAGCAAGCAAGCAAGCAAAAAAAAAAAAAAAGCAAAAAACCCCAAACAAAACAAAAAAAAACATTCCCAGGAAAAAAAAAAAATCTTAAATTATTAAACAAGGCAGAGCCCACAGACCCTAGAAGCACCCAGAAATGTTCTTATTCTGAGGAACACTAGCCAGCCAGCATTTTTAGGACTGCAAGTGAGCACAAAGCCCTGCCCTATTACAAACCAACTGGATCTCTCAGCTGGAAAATAGGAGCTCCTGCAATATACAAAATATATGTGGCAACAGATTATGCAGTATCTGTCTAATGGAGAAGCTGAGGCTTCCTGGACATGTTGTATTCATGCTTCAGCAGATAACGTGTAGTAACGAGCAAAGACTTCATCTTCAAAAAGTCAACTCTGCAGGTGATAATTTCCAGTAAAGGAGCAGAGTTCTCTACACAGTCCCAACACAGAGCTCTAGTGGAGCCACTAAGCTAACTCAAAAGGTGCTAAAACAGTTTTTCACTTTACTCTTAGAGAATTAAGCGCTCTGTATTATTCATCACATTAAAATCTTCAGTAAGAGATGTCAGGACTGGGGGTTAATTTGTTGCTCCTACTGTCAACATTTATCAATATGATCTATATATTTCTTCCATATATACACCAGAAACTCAAGAATTAAGAAGTCAAAAACCCCTCAGGTGTACCTAAAAGGGATTGCGGTTTAAAGGATACAAATTCTTCTCTCCCAGCAAGCCAGAAGAGAAGCACAAAGTATACACAGCTTCACAAGTTTGATCATTTACAAAGGTCTGTTTTAAAAATAAGGAATAAAAAAATAAATAAATCAAAAGACTCACTCTGCTGTGGAAGCAGGGTGTTCCTCCTTTAGGTCACTAGCAGGGCAGAAACCTGTTGACCGTCAGGACAGATCTCTGCTGCCCAAACTCAGTTAAACACCTGAACTCAGGTGGGATAAAACTCATCCTCAGGACCTATCTACAGTTACCAAAACTGACCTGCTGGATACTCTAATGCCAAGAGAATGCCTGGAGAACTTAGTTTTCAAACCCAGTATGCATATACCGCAACTCTTCAGAGAGAGACTGTTAGCTTAGCCAAACATGGAAACACTTTCAAGAGGACCAAATTCACATCTCTAATCCCAGGGAAATGGTAATGCCCAATTTTAAGCTCTTGAGACAAAGCAGGTTGGTGCTACAACTTGTATACGCTTACACATAAACACAAATTCATGTTGCTTACTTCCAGAAAATCACGTCCACAGTCTTAAATTCACTTCAGGAATCTTTTAACAAAGAAACAAAGCAATGACGCTGCAGTAGACACCAGGCACAAAGAATTCCAGGTTGAAAATTTAAGCTCTTGCTGAGAGTTGTAAGCAGCGGAAAACAGGCTTTTTACCCTTAGATACAGTTAACCGTAAGCTTCACTGGTTTCATGCTCCACAATACAAGTTCATGAACCAGTAAGGTCTTAACCACGTATTACCTTAACTCAGATTCTCATGACGTTCATATTTGTTGAGGAGATAAACTAATCTCTAAGAAATAATACCCTCAGTTTAGCCACTCCCTTCAGCCTGGATTTACTAGTTTTAAGTCAGTGATTTTACCTGGGGCAGGCAATGTAGGACAAAATACAACCATTCCCAGATGTCCCAGGACATCCTATGACATCCAAACACATGGATTAACCAATGTGCCCCACTCTCCAGATGCATCTTCAAACCATTGACAGGCATTGTGTTCCTTCAAAAAGCTGCCTCTCCTTCAGCAGCCGACCACATTTGCAAAGGAAACTTGTGTCACGGTTCACTATGTTTAGAGCCAAAACCTAGTGAAAAGATTCCCTGTAAAAGTCTAAAACATAGAGATCCTTCTATAACCAAATTCAGTTAAGTATCTTGAACATTCACAATAGAAATACAGATATCCGAAGACTGACAACTACTGAACGCTCACCCTTAAGGCCAAGAAAAGGCACCTAAATCCCACTAAGTCATACCTCTTGTTTGCAGCTGCTCACTGGACTCCACTTTCAAAGCACTCGGGACACAGCCACACACTTAGGAGACACTGGCAGGTGCTTTAGTCCAAAAGATGGTGCAACTTCACTTCAGTTTTTCAACTAAACCTCCCTGCTGCATTCTTTTAAATGTTATGTTTTTCCCCATTGTTTGTGCTTTAAATAGCCTTCAAGGCCTCCAAACGAAAAAGAAGCTGCACGCCAAAGGACCTCCACGACCCCACAAGCACACTCCAGCATCGCTTTCAATTCCAGCTACCTGCATTTCCTTGACTCCCCCGCGCTGCTTTCTCTTGCCCTCCCTCAGACTCCCTGCCGAGAAAAGCAAGGCTGCAGCCTAATCCTAGGCTAAAGCTGCATCCCTTACGATCTGCCTCCCCAGGTGCAGAATAAAGCCAACGCAGCAGCATAAAGCACCCCGCGTCACACGTGCTGCCCAACTCAACTGAGACGTGCCCATGCCCCACACCTGATGGGGCAGAGAGCAGAGCAGGCGTGGTGGGGCACGACAGCATGGGCTGCAGCCCCGCTCCCTCCCCGGCACCCCACCTGCGGCAGGTCCGGCTCCTCGTTGCAAGTTCCTGTAATTATGATGCTGTATCCCATGGGACGTGCTCTCTGTCCCTAGAAAGCAAGGCTGACTCTCAGTCATCGCACGCTAATTTAAGCCTCACTGTGAAAAATCCCCCACTAACCAATATAGAGAGAATCTTATGTCAAAAGATGCTAATGTGAATAATAATAAAAAAGTAATTTTACAGACAAATTATGTGAAAGTCGTCATGCTTTTAATCACATTGGAATAAATTACATTCTTAAAGGGAGAACATACATGAGGCTTTTCTCACTCCATCAGCCCACCAGATTAGGAAACAGGACCAGAACGAGATGTGATAGCACAGAGGTATCATTCATCAGTGAGTACTATGACAGCTTCGTATTAATCTCTTCAACCAATTTCTAATATTCATATTTTTGATATGTAACCAAAATACTAGATGTCTAGTAAGACTGGACAATGTATAATACAGTATAGTAATACCTTTGCATAGTTCAGTAAAATTATAGCATTAAAACCAGAATTAGGCTTCCGGCTCTTTTCCAAACTGTTGTAAAGTCACAAAACCAATATTTGTTATATTCAAGAAACAAGAGAAAACAAGACAGTCTTCCAGGAAACATCATCCGTTATTTGATGGCAAATAAGAATGGAAAACCTTTCTGACACCGTAACATTTTTAAGAAAAAACATTCAATTACAGTAGAAAGTGATGAAGGCATTTTCTTCCACAAATCTCAAATGAAACTTGCAAACATTGCTTTAATCCTTTTGAGTTTTTTTTCCGGTTTCTTCCACTTTGTTAAGATGTTAAGCAGACTCCATTTGGTATTGGGCAAACCGGCGTTGCTCAAATGAGGAAGAAGCCAGAACTGCCCTATCAGAGAAGCTGCCCGCTAGTTTGACCAGGTGGCTGGGAGCCAAAAATACTAAAATCTAATCCCGTTTCTTGTATTAATTCAGCCTGAACCCTGCTGAAGTCAAAAGTGTCCTGACTTACAAAAGAACCACTATTTATTTTATTTGCTTGACTTGGAGATAACTATTGCAACATCGCTCTTTGCCTGTTATACAACCAGAGATGAATACTTGTCAACTGCAATTCAGCTGAAGACTTTTACCCAGGGTCGATCCTAAGTATTTTAGTTAAGTCGAGAGAAATCCAGGGACAGGTTAGAAAACACCAGTTTGTTTTATTTAAACTGAGCATGAGCTCCAAATATCGGTTTTGCTAAATGAGCCATATTCTCCTTGTCAAGATCACTAATGTGCCAGGTTCAGCCGTTTCCGTATGTCCCACGCTATTTACAGTATGGCAATGAGCTTCTTATTAAAACCTGCCGGTTCACTTTGAAGCTGGCTTTACAATATAATAACACTAATGTCCTTTGTCCCCGGGGAAGCAGGTGAGGAGGAAGGTGTACCACTGACTGCAAAACAACAGACACAGCCTGGGACCTTTTCAGCGATCCACTGTACTACTTTGCTAATGGACCATGAAATATTTCTGCTGAACTTTAAGTCTGTAGATGACTGGAGCCCACAAGAGTATATTCGAACATCAAAGTGCTTCGAAGTCATGCTGATAAAACTAATGCTTATTATGCTTCAGTTAAAATGCAATTGCAGAAAACAGTCTTCTAGCAAACTTTTTTTTTTTTACAGTGATATTCAGCCTACTCCACTTAACCTTCTCCTCCTCTCTTGGTCCGTACCTTCTCTCACAGTCTGTAACTTAAACACTTCTTGTTTCTAAGTCCGAAGAAAATCTGATTTCATCCTCTAGGTGTATGAATTTCATACACAAAAATTCTTCTCCCACCTTGACAAGAGGGCAAAAGCAATTTCTGTTTCTGTGCCTCCGTGAGCAGAGTTAATCATCCCCGGCAGCAATGACGTTATCGCTTGGCCTCTTGTGGTCACAAATGTTTTGCTTTTGGCAGAGTGCACCACATAATAGCTATTAATCAAACCCAGTTCCCCAGGGAAGGGTACCCCAGTGCATTAGGAGCATCTACTCACACCCAGCTGCAAACATGCATTGTATTTATTTATTTTATTTTTTAGGTCTGTAAAAATATTTATAGAAAAGTGTGCTTATGTACTGTGAAATTTTTATAGACTGGCATGGAGGGAATGCGTGATCAAATGACTGTTCTCACCTGCCAAAGGACCGATAATGTGCTGTTACACAGGAGCACAATTTAAAAGAGCTCAGGCTGTTGTCAATTTTCTATTTTCTCTACTCCGGTTTCACACTAAGCCCAGAAGGCAGAACTCTTACCGAGGTATTTGTTTATGTGACAAACAGCATCCCTTTGCACTGAAAGACAAGGATAGGCCTGAATAAACCAAGGACTCCATGTAAATTAAGATATGTTGAACTTGCAAGCTGAAAATATATTTAAGACCACCACCAGCATTATTAATAATATACTCCTACAAATTACCCACCTCAGGGAAGTTGCATGGCACATCCAAACAAAGCTCCTGAGGCGAGGGCAGCAAGAGCACTACCTAATGCTATTAACTCCGACCGCCTCTTAAGCGCTAAACCCATTCTGCTGAACAGATTCCCTGCACAAAATCCAAGCAGCATCACTGTACTGACATTAAATACCTGCATTTCTGTGCTGTTTTCTCCATTTGCATTTCACCTGAGAACAGGATATCAAAGTACACAAGGATGATGTCAGCAAGACAGCCAAGAAGTCCATCTTGCCCTATAGCCAGTCTCCAGCCATGGCCAATACCAGTTGTCTACAGAAAAGTGCAAAACCAGGGTAGGTAGAGCACAATAATTTCCATTAATCTTCTCCCAGCAACCTGTAATTGATGTATTTGTATTTAAAAGGTCTCACTGGATTTTTCTTCCATGGATTTGCCTGCTCCCTTTTTGAACGCTGCTCTGTCAGAAGTGTCTTTCATCATCATGAGCATGGAAAGTAGATTCCAAGAGGAAGCCTGGCTGGTTGTCACAATTGTTGACAAAAGCTTGGACTCTCAGGAGAGGAGCATGGATATGGAAGAAAACACTTCAGGACTTCAGAGATTTACAAAGATTTGAAAACACCAAATGGAGCTGGGGAGTGAAATGACTGATTACAAAACCCCTTAAGTCAATCTGTGTTGTTACTGTCTTTTTATTACTCCTGAAGGGGTTAAACTAGAAGACAGAATGTACCTTTTCCCTCCAGTGAAAGTGGAGCTTAGAGAAAAGTACTTTTAAAACCTACCAGAAGAGGAAGAAACACCAAGACCCCTTCTTCTGCACCCCAAACTGCACCACCTATGAGCGTTCCCAGAAGCAATGCTTTCTTAGCAATCCAATGGAAAAGGAGGTACACCCAAGAGTGTGCCCAAAGGACCCCAAGCAAGGCATGCCCATCGCATTCTGCCAGACCTGGAGCATTTCACAACCATTTCAAACACATTTTGGAAGCAGAAACTCATCACGACGGGAAAGTGCTTCCACCAGGGAAAAGAAAAAACCTCAATAATATCTTTACTTCTCAGAGGGTTGCCCAACCAAGCCTTCATCTGCGTCCATGTTATCGCAAGGATTCAATTCCCCTTTCTCTCTTCATTAGTAGCGTGCAAGTTACACGCAACAACAGTTTTATTTACTTCCAAACCTAAAGAAATCCTCGTGAAGCAGAACATATGCAAGTGCTTTACTTCTTACGTATCTCACGGGACGTACTGCAAAGCCAGATTAAGCATCTATGTCAGAATACTTTATATCTTACAGCAGTTAAAAAGACAGAACAGCAACCTAACTTTAAAGTCACTTATGGAATAGCAGATTGTTATGAAGTACCTTCAAAGGCAATTTAATTTTATTTTTTTTAAATATTTTTTTTATGCTAGCATTCAGACAGCAAATGTTTTATATAGCAGAAGCTGAAATCTTCCACTAAAAGCCATTATTCAAAGACCAGTAACATTTTTTTTGACACAGCCCTGGAGAAAAAAAAAAAGAAGTAGTGTTCAACAGGTTATTGGTCCCTTCTGAAGGCAGGTTGCTGTTTTGTGTTTTGAACAGAGATTGTTTCCTGCCTGATTAGCTTTGGTCCTCCAAGGCAAATAAAGAAAATATCTTATCGAGCTCAACGTGAATATGACAGTAAAAGACTTTCTTTTCAAAATTCAGGCCATTTATTTGTCCACAAAAAAAATCCCAACATTTAAAACTTAAGAGGCTACCTGTATTGTGTTTGACAATACATAATGGAAATTTATTCTCCCTGGAATAAAATAAATTTGCATTTACTGAACCACTATTCTGTTATCAAATAGGTATCATGAATTTAGAAAGAGAATGCTTTTTCTCTAAAATTGTTTTTGCAACTGGTGGCAGAGAAACAAAGAAGAGCTCTTCTCAGTGTACTTGCAAGTTCTGGTGAATTTCTGTTTTCCTGGAAATATTGAAAACTACTATTTAATCCTGAGGCAAATAACAGAGTTACAAGTGGAAGGAATGTGCAGTAACTGTCTGCAGATACTGCCTACCAGAGTGAGAACTTTTTTTTTTTTCTGATCTCTAGGATGATGAATTTTGGGTTTGGTGTGCAGTACTGCTACTGACCTTCCTTTTTGCTTGAGCACTGATTAAGAAGCACTGACCCAATAAAAATGGGTCATATTGATCTGTTGTTTTAATTTGTGTAACACTTCTCCCTCTGCCCAAAAAGCTCACCACCCGTTGCCACTTGAAGAAAGTTATTGTTTAACCCAGTTTCATTTTAGAAAATAAACTTTCTTTTTTTTTTTTTTAATAAGTAACAGGAGACAAAGTACTTAACGCACAGACAGGATGCACAGGAACAAACTCGGGAAGTTTATTAGCATACTGTAATGACATCGTATAAGTTCATACGTATTTTTCTGCCATGTGCATAGTTCAGTTGTCTGCAACAGTAAAAGGGGACATAAACTACATTCAGATTTCTGGAAGGAAAAAACCCAAATCTGGCAGTATCTCGTAAAAGCAATTTTAATGTACAGAGCCTTCATTTTAATTTCTGTTAGTTTAAAAGTTGAAAAGGGAATGGATGTAGGCAGCAATACTGACTGGTTAGGCAGCATTAGTCCAGTACTCCTGTGTCCCAGACCCAGGCATGTCCCTGCCTTAAATCAAAAAATTTTCTCAATAGTTACATGACAATCCTTCTCTATTTTAACTCAGCTATTTAATATGGAAAGAGAGCAACAGGGAAAAATCCTTCCTACTCTCACTACGTCTTGTTGAAAACTTTCCTGAAGGAAATTTAAGTATCTCAATGCCTCCTCAGACTGAAAGGTGAAAAGACTGGGGGGAGGGGGGGAGTAGAAGTATTTGATCAATACTGAAACAATTCCACCTCAACCCTTTTTTATCATATTGTTGAATAATTTTATTGTAACGTAAATATTATCACGGATAAGCACACAGTTATTCAGGAATACATTGTAAATTGTGCTTCAATAGGAAAGTGGAAAAAGAGTTCTTCCATCCTTTGACACAACAAATTGCAATACTTTTGCAGTGAGAACTGAATACATTTCCCAGAAATGTTTTGACAGAGCACTTTTCCAGACCTTTTTCTACCATCTTTGCTTACCTGCACCCGCAGAGATTTCTCCCTTCTGCTGGGGACAGCAGTACTGCTAAGCGCAGCCTGGTGGTCACCAGTGCTTCCGAAGCAATGGATACGCTTGTGACACTGAGTACAACAAGCAACTGGCTTTTGGCAAGAGAGAGTTTTCTGCTCACATTGCAGCGGAAAATTTGGACCGGTTAAAATAAGTCTCGACAGTTTTGTCCTTTTCAAAGGTTTAATTCTTTTGTTGTACTTGAAGCTTAGTCCCAAATGGGTATTTAAAGCCACATTTTGTTTTGTACTGTATGATTTGCATTGCCTTGCAAAACTTCTGTGTTAAATTGTAATTCAAAAACCTCCCAGCATAAATCTCACCTTAATAGACAGGACTGGTTTTGAAAGATAACGTCAAACTTTCTGTGTCACAAAATCAATAAGTAGCACAAAAAATATGATGGATTTGGTCAAATAAACAACATCAACAACAATATTCAGAGATAAAAAATTGTCCATTTATAAATAAAAATTGGACCGCTGCCGTTATGCTTACACACATTTCTATTCCAAAAAACAACTTCGCAAAAAATGAATTAACAGATTTCTGTGTTGAATGTGCTTCATTTTAATTCAATCTTTGCTTAGCTTGTAAATAAGATTTTATATCCTCTAAACTCCAGCCTATGTGCACACACTGGCGCCTGACACTTGATAGGACTTCTTTCCATTTCATACAACATTTCCAGGACAAAGCAGGTGAGACAAAATCAAACCAGACCAGAAAAAAAAAACAAAACAAAACAAAACAAACCCCACACAAATTAACCAACCCTCCCTTAGTCAAAACTATGCCCTCCAGTAATCCTCTGCAACTTTATGGATTGCAAAGTATACATTTGTAATATTTGGCTTTCACAGAGATACCCATTTTGTTACAATGCACAGACTCTAGAAATCTTGAAAATCTACTTGAACGGCCCTTTTCCACGTTTATCCCTCTGCCCATCATCTGAAATAGTAGTAACCATGGCACTACTTCACAGCAACTGAACAGTACTGCCTGTCCACTACCAAAAAAGCACTATTATACTCTGAAAAGACAGAAAAGGGAGAGACTAAAAAGATGTGGTGGTATTCTAGTTTTATGCTTTTAGGATTTCTTACAAATAAAGTTCACTCAATTTACTTATTAAGAGGGTTTGGTTGGTTTTGGGGGTTTTTTTTGGTGTGGTTTTTTTTTTCCAATTTATTTGCTAATTATGGTTCTGTAAAGTTGGATAGAAATCCACAATTTAAGGTCCCAGGTTTTTTCTGGCTTCATTATTGCCAAACATTCACCAGATGAGCAAGGTCCACCAGGAAAAATTTAAAGAACAACCCTGCTGACGCTCAAGGCACAATGCAATTTAAATTTCCTAACTGCAGCACTGGAGTCAATACAAGCATAAAAATTTAAAAAGTTTAGTATTTTTAAATCAGAAAAGTAGACATTCGCGTGCTGTTTCTAAAGTCCCGTTTCAGGGCAATCACTTTCACCTTGCAGTGAAGCACTCCAAAGATGAAAGCCATCACATTTACCTTTCCCCTAAATGAAACGTTTGCTAACATTTTGGTGTCTGGAAGCCAAGAGGGTTGAGATACAGGTGGTCATCTTTACCAAAGCAGACCATTACTACTAAGTCTGTTTTAATTTCATTGCCCTTAGGAAAAAAAAACACCACCACAACTCTATATTGATTCCTATGACAAGAATCCTCAAGTTTAAGGAGCCACTACTTAATCCTAATGCAGCACAGCTACCTCTCACGGATTTCACTGAAAGCCTGAGAACAACAAGTGCATTTCATAAAGCCTTATCAGCCACGGGTATGTTTACAAGGAACTGTCAGATTTTATTAGAGACTACAATTCTGACAACCGTAGAAAAGAGCTAGAAAATACAAATCCTAAAAGCTTAAAATTAAGCAAAATGAAAGCAAATGAATCATCTCACCTTTGTAGACTGATGATTTTTGTGGGACCTAGTTCTCTTGATGACATAAGTCTTATGGATGTTAAAAGAAATCTAATTAAAACGGGTAGCCAAAAGTGCATTTGCAGACAGCATGAAGACTGAAGTCAGAGTAGTTGTTCATGGTCAGCAAATTCTACAAAGCCCCCAAATCCAACAAAGTCACATGGTTAAATAGTATGCTTTTACTTCTAATAATCTACAGTAATCTTCATAATGAAGTTTACCAACAGAGTTATCCTCCTCTGCTTTGCGACATAACCATAAACAATAAAAGACAGTTTGCAGTTAACATAAAATTTTTGCAAAGTCATACCTGCAGCCAACCGTGAAGAGTTACAAAAGGATCTCATGACAATGAGTACACTGGATGATAAAATGACATAGGAGTTTAAGATAAAGATAGGCAAAATAATGCAGACGAGAGGAAAAAACCAAAAAGCAATAAATAGTACACACACAACACTAGGTCCAAAAAAGACACTGCTACAGAGGAAAGATCTTGTGGACATTACAGGCAATTCAATGAAAACTTCAGCAAAATAGTCAGCAGTTGATGGAGTATAAAGCAAGCAGAACATTTGGCAATATCACAGGAAAACAGAAAATAATTAGGCTACTAAGCATAGTCACGGAGCTACTACGCATAGTCAGAAAGAATATGACATTCACACAGACTGACAATGAGGGCCACTAAATCCTGACTAGGAGGCAGGGGGCACTCAGTGAATCGCCAGTCGGGAAGCCGTGCCACAGTTACCTTTGCACATGGCAAACAGCTAGAGCGTGAAGCTGAATGGCAGCCGATGTACTGAAGGTCAAGAATACGAGTAAATTTAAAATAACTTTTCAACTTGAAAATCAGATTATTTAAATAGTCGTCAGAATCACCAATGGCTACTAAATTCCATGGTTGAGAAGGAAAGTGCTCCTCAGAAAGCCTCTCACCCCTGGCGACTAACAACTAGTCATGCGCCAGTCAAGGCACATACTCCTGTCCTCAGCTTAGCTTTGTGCCTTCTCTGCCTTGGGACGGCAGCTCCTTACGAGCAGCCTCGTCCTGCAGCCAGGGCTGGCTACTGATCCATACGGACATGCTGATCCTCAAGTCCTCCCATGAGAAACTCAACACTTTCATCTCCTATTTCAAACAAACAGATTTCAGAGATGGCGGACTCATTCCACCTTTCTTCAGGCACTTAAATGAGACACTGGCAACCAAAAAGCACAATCTCCTTCACCCTCCTCACGTCAAAGGGGAAACAGGCACCTCCTAAGGACATGAAAGCACAGCTTTATCTCCTGGGGCCACCACAAAACCATTGACCTAACTGGGCAGACACATGCCCACAAGGATCAGCAGATCAAACGAGCGTTTGTGCCACCTGCTCTGCACTCCAGAGGGATGATTTACCAACTTGGGACAGCAAAAAAAAACCAACCAACTCGCAGAAACATGTGTTTGTTCTCAGGCCTCGCTCCCTTGCCCTTCAGTGGTTGTGTCTTGCTCCTCAAGAGACAGGGGAGGGAAGGGAGGACAGAAGACAGTGGGAAAACAGAGAGAGGAGGAGGACTGGATCCCTCGCACCCCATGGAAGTGTCCAACCACTTCCAGCTCTGTCACAGTTGAGGTCCAGGTCCAGAAGATGGATTTAGTTCCAGGTACTGCTCTCCAGCTTCACCCCTTGAGATAGATGTGGTGGCTTCTTACTACTTAGGACCTTTTACACCAAGGATTAAGCTGCCGGCTTGTCCCCCGCTGGCGTTTCCACTTCAAAGAGCTGCTACTGTGGATACCAAAGCCTTTGAAAGTGGCCTCACTGCACAAAGTTGTGAGCATTAAATGAGGTCATTAAGAAAAAAAAAAGGGGGGGGGGGGGAAGCACTGGCTTTATAAACACATCAGTGCAGCCACTTTCAAAGCCTTTCATGCCTTCCCACTGTAGCAAAGAAACTCTTAGGGTGTTTTTGGCTTCTCCCCAACCCCTTAAAATTATGGCGATGAAGCAATCCAGCCCCAAAATGTGTCCCAGGATTAGCAGAGGGGGACAAAAATACACAAGGAAACAGGGGGGAGTGGGACAAAAAAAAAAATTGTGAAGAGAAAAGTTTTTAAACGCAAGGGTTCGAGCTGCAGGACAACGGCGCGCTGCCGGTGCACGTTCAGCATGCCAATAAGGACTGCAGCACTGCAATCCCTGGCAGAAGCAGCAGCCCACACGCCGGCCTCCTCCTCCTCTGCACAAGCCTCCTGCCAGCCTGAGGAGGTGCCCCCAGGTCCCGCTGCTTTTTGGGCTGTGGTGTGAGGAGATGAAGGTGAGAAAGGGTGGCCTTGGTCTCCTCGCAGCAGTCGGAGGCTGTAGCTGGGGATGCTGTGCCATAGGGGAACACAGCCCTCAGGGAAATCCCGTAGGTGTTACCACAGCCTTTTAAACAAATAAAACACAGGGCCATGCTGAAGTCCTGAATCATTAACCGGGTGCAGAAGTATGCTCCTGCCAGCGATGGTCCTGCCAGTCCCACCAGAGGCACAGCCAGAGGTGGCTGCTGACAAACCGGTGCGGCTGCAGGCTTGAAATATGCATAGAGCTGCTGGTAACAGCAGCGCAGACTGCCTGAAAAGAGGGAAGGAGTACCCCAAAAAGATAAAAATGGAGTAAAACTAGGCTTTGATATCCAACGAGGCAGCCACTTCCCCTGCCTCAATGTCAGGAGTCTCCCACAGAGGAGCTGCGGGAGAAGAGTGTTAAGGTATAAACCCACGACACTGAAACCCAGCATTGAAAATCATCCTTCTGAGCACTTAAAAATAAACAGAAGTCTTGCCGCTTTGCAATTTCAGGTTAGTCTAAGTTCTTTTAGTCTAAGTTCAGAACACTGCCCATAATACCTATGAAGTGCAAAAATCACGATGGATTCAGAAAAATGCGGGGCAGAGGGCTGAGCCATTTGGAATACCTTGAAGCATATATAATAGAGCATTTAATAACAAAAAAAAAACCCACCATAAAAATCCTCAGAAACCCAGGAAAAAAAACTATTCAGTCTAGATAGGAGAGAATGCTAGAGGGTTAAAAAAAAAAAAACAAAGAAAAAAAATCACCTGCTAGGCCTATGTCTTAAAAGCGATCACACAAAACACATACTGAAAAGTTGCCTTCAGAATTCACAAAACGAAACAAAAAAAAAAGGCATTTCTAAACAAACCCTAGCTTCCTTCCATAAAACTACAGGGGGAACACAATTCTGTATTTTTCCTTACCTGTATTCTGTAATTCTGCCTATTGTCAGAGGCGCTGTACTCTCAGCAGGAGAGATTTTGCAGCACGTGAACCTCCAGACCGACCTTGTCTCTATTTGTGAGTTCAGCAACGTGCAACATTCAGACCTTCCTGAAACGCTGTTTATCATCCACTCAGAAACTGATAACAAATTATTGATCTAAAATTGAAAAAAATTAACAGACTCTGATATGAACCATCTGTTACTGCTTCTTGATTCATTTATTTACGCAACAACTGCACCACTAAACCCTTCCTACTATCTTTATTAGCTATTGGTTTTGTATTGCAGAAATACAAAAATGAAAAACCATATTTTTATAAGCGTGTGTGTATTACATATATGTGTATGCATTTGTGGACATATAGGTGTAAAAAGGCAGGGGGTGGGGAGAGTGCAAACGCATACGTTTATCGCTTTCGTTTATCAGAAGTACAGTTGAGCTCTTCTGACTCGCAAAGCTTAAGGTGTCGCAAGCCCACCAGGTCCTTTGCCAGACTTATGACTCCAGGAATCCTACAGGTCTGCAGAAGTGGCAAGCTGCACACTGGCAGTTCTCAACAGCTTTAATAATCATCACTAGCACAGGAAGTCCCCTACATAACTAGTATTTCTTCGTCTTAGTTATAAGGATTTTGCATTTAATCTCCTGCTGGGTATGCTCTTCAATTTTCACCGCCCCAAAATTTTCATTTTTTAGCATGCCCAAAATACTAAACTAAGCACTTTACATCGCCAATGTTGTCAGAGGGAGAGCTTGGTGTTTTAACAGCCTTATTAAAAATAAATAATTTAAAAAACTGGGGAGATTAAGAAGTTGGCAGATTCTAGAAAAAGGCCGCATGATTTCTTTCTCTTCGTGCACCCTCCATCCCAAATACAGCCAAAAAGTTTTTTTTTTTTAAAAGGAGACTTTGGACTCCATATATCAATAACCAACAACTGTCACTGCATTTGCTAATAATGTATAAGAAGATTAGTTTAATTAGTCAAGCAGTTAATACTACTATTATTTGAACTAGTTTTCAGCATTGACACCCTCTTGAAATGAGTTTTGTTTTTCTCAGACTATAATTTCAGCCTGTTTACAGACTAGTCACGCAGCACTGGTTCACACTAGTTAACTATAATACATTGTATTAAACATATCAAATTAGCTTCACAATCAAAGGCTGGAAAATGGTTTTAAAAAGAAAATATATATTAACAAATTCTAAAGCAAGCGACTTTATTTTCTTTTGATACAATTTTGTAACAGCCATGTGGTTCTAGTCACAAAGGGGGGAAAAACATATATGTTTCTCCCCCTAAAAGAGAAAAAAAATAATCCCCAAAGTCAGAATTTTCCTGTAACATTAGAAAACAAGATATCACTAATAGCTATTAAGTGAAATTTAAATCTTAGCAATGTGTCTAACTAATGATTTAGGAAATTAAAACCGTTATGTGAAATCACTGATGAGGAATTTCATTTGAACAAAGTCTTTTTCTCATCTCTCAATACTATGAAAACTGAAAATTTTACACAGCTTTTTACAAATAAACACAGCACAGATTATTCCTGACACACTTGTAAGCAAGAGAACAACATTCATTCACAGCAGAAACAAGTTACCAGACCCGAGTGCCTGAAATCCCAAATAACATTAAGAGCCACTTTTCTTTCTCAAAAAAAAAAACCCTAAAAAAACCAAAAAATAATTGCAGCACACAATTATTTTAGATTTCTATAAAATATATGCTGACTAAGAACTTCATTTTGCTTTATAAACACTCTGCAGTCACAACACTGTACTTCAGGACAAGTAACTCATTAGCAAACCCTACCTTAGGAAAATGAAGAAACTAATTCTAAACAGAGTAATTATTCCTTGAAAACAGACAGACTGCACACAGTAAGACGTTACTGCGCTGATAGCTCTGATGAGATCCACAGAGCAATTAAGAATAAAAGACACTACTAAACGAAAAGAGGTACCAGAATCTGGTCCCCAGAATCTGGTCCAAAATACTTTTATTACAAACTATTTACGTAACAATTGTAAATACAGAGTTTACTGCCACCTCTACCCTCCAAGA
>NW_009646761.1:1576624-1577037 GCF_000708025.1 Charadrius vociferus | reverse complement strand
ATGAATTGTTTTTAATTCCTTTGTTGCTTGATTGTCTGTCAATAATTTGATACAAACCATCTGATTGAGTGATGAATGCAAATTTACACTTTGTGATGTATAGTATTATCCTCCTTACGCCTAACT
This sequence comes from Charadrius vociferus, assembly GCF_000708025.1. Taxonomy (NCBI): domain Eukaryota; kingdom Metazoa; phylum Chordata; class Aves; order Charadriiformes; family Charadriidae; genus Charadrius; species Charadrius vociferus. Next base: position 1,576,911 of record NW_009646761.1, on the reverse strand, counting down.
GCCAATCTCAAATGTATGAAAAGGATCCACTTAAATTATTTGAAAGAGACAGCCTCAAAAACATGAGACTGAAAAGTTTTCTCTGTAAGCTGTGCATGAAAATTATTTTATTTGCAAAAATGAAAAATTTAGCTCACATTTTATAGCCTAGAAAAGATTATTTTGACTTTTAACACCACACTTAATCATTGAAAGTGACAGATATTTAAACATACATATCCATACCCCATGGATTTTTAATAATAATGCTCTATACCCTGACATGTGTTTCAGTTGTTAAGAGCGGT
>NW_009646761.1:1558831-1576612 GCF_000708025.1 Charadrius vociferus | reverse complement strand
GAAGACACGAGGTTGAGTTTACTTAGAAGAGCATAGCACTTAAAAATAACTGGTTCATAAACTGAAGATGTGCCAACAACCTAGCTGCAGGTCTTAAGCAAGTATTTAGCCAGGGAACAGGGAATCTGAATCAACATCCTCTGAGCAGAGTCAGCTGCGAGGAGCCGGGAGGTGACATCGGGAGTTCTGAGCCCGTGCCCTGTACTTCTCCTTGGAAAAGGGGAGGGACAGTTGGTCTAGAAGGGCCTATTTAATGCAATACTTCTAAAACTAGCTTAACTTGCTCCTGGGGCAGGAGGGGGGGAGAAATTTTAAAAGTTTCCCCAAAATTACACCATCGAAAGCTTTTCTAGGCAGTGAAAGGTTCTTTTACTTAATTTCTTCTCTAAGACATTGTATCTTTAGTCCTCCTCAGCTGATACACTTAATTTTTCTGCCCACATCCTATTTGAATACAAATGTTTATATACGATGTTCATGGCTATTACAGGAAAAATAAGTTAAGAACATTTGCTTGCTGTCTCGCCATTTGTCTTGAAAGAAAAAGAAGAAAAATCTTAAAAACCTGTATTATATACTATACCTATACACGATGCTGCTATAACGCAACTGAAGAGAGCATGCTAATTTGGGTTGCTAATTGGGTGGGATCCAAAAGGTACTGAGCACCAGCAGTACATATGGCAGTCTAAGAAAGTTGAAGAGGCTTCAGGCCGCCACAGGATGAGGCCATGTCCTCAGATCCCTCCCACAATATGACAGTAAAGTTTGCTTCCAGTCTAATAAAAAAATAGTAATTAATAACTCCTCTATTCTTCCAGAATTTTACAGACTTCTGCCTAAATAACCCTCCTCCTTCTCTCCAGAGCATTTAACATAAATCTTCTCCATTCCTTCCTGAGGCTCCTCCTTAGCAAGAAAGTTGATGTGCCTCAGCACAGTGAAATCATTGCACTAAAAGCCAGCCTGCTCATTAAATTATTCTGCTAGCTGTGTGTTTTCTCATTAAAAATGTATAAAGATCAGATAATTGCAGCACGTATTATTAACCTTGTTTTCGTGTACAGATTCTGTTTTGCTGCCGAAACAAAGACCTGGAAAGGGCAGGGGAAACACTCAGCTAAACTACAACACACACAAGTCTCCCGGCTTGCCTTCCAGAGCACAGGGAATCATGGTGCAGTCAAAAACGCCCATACTTTTATAACAGGGTAAAATATTGTAATCTCATTGTACAGCTCCTACAAGTCTAAGGCAGGCAGTCTTGGCTTTAGTTAAAGCCTCCGATAGGGAATTATTTAGATCAGCCAGTCTAATTCACCTAAATCTTCAAACATACCTGCTATAAACTTCACAGATTTTCAGGTTGACTCCTTCTCTTTCTTAAAGCTAGGAAGCACTACCAGACAACAACCCAGCTAAAAATCCAATTAGGGTTAACAGCAGTTCTGAAACACACTGACCTATTTCTTTTTTTTACTTGCGTTATTTTAATATGCGTATACTCACGTTCTATTTCTGAAGAGAGCTATTTACACTGGAAATTAATTCCCTTTGAAAACAAGTTACCATAAAATCCACCTATCGCACCCATGAAGAATTAATTCCCCGGGGAAACAACGTTTCCCCGACTCCCCCAAGCAACACATACAGTATGCAGCATACTGCAGCAAACTCTTTAAACATTCAATAAAAGACAACGATCCTCCTACCTTGTTTAGCCCTGTCTATTCAGCACATTCCCAACGTGAAAAGGAACATCCGATATAAACAAACAGCCATATCTTTCCCATCGCATCATGGTAAGTAATTTTCACATAAAACGATGAGCAGCCCGTATATTTTTTTTTTTTTTTTTTTGGCGCTTAGAAAGCCTTGTGCCTTATCTGGGGATTTTTCCTCAGATGATGAAGCAAAGACACAGCCTAAACTCTGTTGCTGAAAGACTGCAGCCCTTCCTTCTCCCAGAGCCCTCCCAGCATATGGCAGCCAATCACACCCGGCTTCGTCAGCCCTACTGCTCTTAAACTGATCCTAACGGGATGATTGACACGGCAACACAGCACTTCTAATGTGTAAAAACAATGCATCCATACTGATGAACCAGGAATTTCCCTCGCGCAGGGAAGGAGTTTTACTGGCGAGGTAAAGCGATACCTCCATGAAATGGCATATGCAGCAAAAGCAAACAACTCCCTTCCCCTCCACTGCAAAAGCAGCTACACCATTTCTTGCACAAGAATTTCCGAAGCTTTTGCTAATCATAAATGCTTGCACAAACAGCGTTTCCGAAATTGCAGAACTGTAATGATGCTGTTTTGGTTGTATAGGTGAGCTGTACACCATACCCCAAACAATCTGGCTTTTATTTTAACACACAGCCGAAACACGCTCCGATTCAGGCAGTAATATTCGCATTTTAATACTGCATAATCTTATTGTGCAGCGTTTGCATTTAACAGCAATATACGCATAATGTCTTTCCGAGTATTTGAGACCAGTTGTCAGGGACTGCAGGTACAGGATACTTCTCGATGAAAACATAAACTATATGATGGTGTTTTAATATCCTTGGCAGCCAAATCACAACAGCAGCATCCAAACTGCAGTTCCTGTGATTAGCTTGTAACTGATGTTCATTTGTACCAAGGTTCTGGCATAAAGACTATGATACCAGTTGCCATTTTCAAGTCAAACTGTGGGCAGCTCGATACACTGGGTACACAAGACTGCTGTCAATCAGTTTTCCCACAATTTTTGCTGAAGTTTTAAAACAAGAGAACAAAGCAGCCAAGGATTATTGAACAAGAGTTGCAATTAAGAAAAATACAAAAAGGAGTTTAAACGGAAAGTCAATCTTCATCCAAAACAGGATAAAGATTGCAGTGCAATACTACTTTAGACAACAGTTCATGCAATTCAAGTCACTACATAAAAATGTGTAAAATTTATTTTAAATGCCACTAGTTTAGAAATATGAATAGACAAGAGGAAACAAAGCTCTCATTCACTGGCAGCTCTGTCCCAAGGCCCCATTGTTTCCTATGGACTGTTTTGCATATTATAAATGTGGCTTCCCAAAAATCCATTATTCCTCTATCCCACAAGCAAAAACTCTCCTTCCCCACCACCATCTCTCTCCACCATCTCCCACCCAATTTGCGAAAACCCTCCCTTCCCTGGCACAGCTGAAATGCGCTCCTGCCAGCCAGCCCTCACTCTGCTCAATCACCCCCTGCACTCTGTTCTATTCTGCCCTATTTAAAAAAAAAAAAAAAAAAAAAAAAGAAACAAAACAAAATCCAAACCAAAATAACCCCCCAAATAGTTGATTCTGGTGGGTATTGAGCGACTCCAGGGACAGGGGTGGTAACTCCATCTGTTATTAAGGTGGCCTAGTGCTTCTTGTCCGTATTTTCCACATTCTTTTGACTTTGCCAAACTCAAGCTGCCCGTGTTAAAAATTTTCCATGCTGGACATCTGCTGCAGGATTTACTTTTCTGCCAAAACACAGTTTGCCCATTTCTGAGATAGCCTAGACAAAAATGTGTTGCTCTGCCACCCTTGTAACTCACTCACCAGGGAACTCTGGGTCCCCCGCCCACGTTGAGGCAGTCTTGAAATTTGGCAGGGTGCTGATCCCTTGCCTTTTGTGTTGGTTTTCTTGTTAAATCAAGGTTATGGTTCTTTTTCTATACTTATGAAAATATTTTCGTATTTGACAAAGCTTTAAACCCTGCTAGAATTCAGCTGATACGCACCATCTTTTTACTTTTTTTCCCCTGATCCCTACAGTGCAAACCTCAGAAAATGTGCTGCAGTAAGTGTCCACCGCCTCCTCCAGCCGTCCATCCGTATGTGGCTGGAAAGGCACCAGCCCCACAGTACGACTGAGCATGTAATGGGCTCAAGTTACAGGAGATTAGCAGGATTTCCCCTGTAACTGCTGCTCCCATCTGCCAGAGACCAGACATTGGAGCTGACAGCAGGAAGACAACCTCGCCTGTTGCTTCCATGACCCTTCGGCTGGTGCCCCACGGACATGCACGAGAGCTCACTGCAGAGGGAGTGTGAGAAAAGGTCGGGTGGACCAAAACATGACACAAAGCTGGGCAGAAGACGGAGAGACAGCAACGAGAGGGAGAGGGAGGATGAGACACAAGAGAGTCTGGAAACCCTGGGTCTGGTCGAATACGAGGTTACAAGGAAAGTGGTGGTGCCCAAGCCACATGAGGAGCCGAGGAGAGTAAGCAGCACAGGCATCACCACTCCACAAGAGCCAGCCATCCTCCCCATGGACCACATGCACGTTCATAAGACAACACGCACCAAGAGCTTTTGTGGTCTGTTAGTTTGCTTCTAAAGAGGGAGGAAAATTGCAAGTTACCTCAAAAAAAAACCAACAACCAAACCACAAACCCAAGACAAGTCACTAACATAACCCCCCAAAGGCGAGGGTTCAGTGCTGCCTGTGCAACCCTGTTTCAGCACCACCACTTCACAGCACATACACTAGACTTTGACCACTGCAGAACTTCAACTGCAGCTAAACGGGGTTGAGGTGGTTGCAGGTTATCATTGCTAGGACTCTCGAATCACAAAACTAGCAGCCATGCGTCCACTCAGCTCCTCAAGTACGTTATGATGTTTTAGTTCCTCCTTTGCTAAAGGATCAGAAGCCCCTCAACTCAAAAGGGCGTGCTGAAAATAAATCATGGCACGTTTGTGAACCCTTCGGCTAGACCCCATCAAAAAGCTCAAGAGAAAATGTATGATCTTTCTCAAAAATGGTGCTTGAGTAGTGTGTACCAAATAAGGCATGAGTTCACGGACTGGAGAAAAAAAAAAAAAAAATTTTAAAAATACCTGCTCTGTACATTGAGGAGTGAAGAGTTTCAAAGTGACTGATCTCAGATTGAGATGTGCCCATGCGCCCATTCATTTTTCACATCACTTACAAAGAAAAAGGGCAGCATTTCAATTTTCAGGACAATTTATACAATCCTATTATATATGTAATTGCAAAATGACATTGTCTTAGAGAAGCTGAAAAATTCAGATGTCAAACACAACAAAGAATAACAAATCAAGGTAAATCCCCAACTCAGAAAGTGCCATCTGCTCTGCTTGACATGCTCCTATAATTAATGAATCAAGGGGAAAATGCTGCTAAAGACAACTATTACACACAATTTTCTGAAGGGTGTAGATATACCTTTTGGATAAAAGTGGACTATTTTCAAAGTAATAAAGAGGAGGAGAACTGGAACATGCAGAACCCGCACAACTGTTTTTCCTTCTTCACTCTTGAATCACAGCAATTAGGTCTAATCCCAGACACAACAAAACTTCCCAATTTAAAGGGAGCTTTGCAAGAAGCGTGGAATATATATAACACTAACATTGAAGCCACCAAGCAACTTCTGTGACACTCAGTACTGCAGAAAGATGATTTTGAGCCTTGCATAGATGACCTCTGGCAACAGTGACATTTTGGTAAGTTCAGCAATGGCAAGAAGAACTTCAAAACTATTTCTTGTGCCAGTAATAGACTCTTCCCTTAGTAACTTCCCACAACTGCTACTACCAGCAAAATTCAACCTTAGTAGCTATGGTCTGAATGACAGCATAAAGAACAGTCAAGGCAGCTGCCAAGATTTTAAAACTAGGCACCTAGACCTATCCATGCATAATACCACTGATGCCAACCTTTGCAAAATATGTCCCCCCTCTCTCTCTGTTGGGGCTGAAGTGAGGGTAGAAATCATTATAAGTTACAAAAATAAAGAATAGTACCAAAATTCAAGTTACTAACTGGAAGCAAGTATGCTGTTCTGAAAGGACACTGCGAGGTCTAATTTTGGTTTTAAAAATACGCTTATCAGAAGAACTTTAAGTCCAGGATTTCAATTATTTTAACTTCCTAGCACCCAGACATCCCAACATCTCCCTAACCTAGGAAAACTGGAGATTGATTGTGCACAGACATGAAAACAGACTAGTCTATTTTCATCATATATGCTGAGAGAAATAGGAAATGAAAACACAGCACAGAAGTAAGCATATATTCAAGTTACACGTTAGGATTCAATCTTACCAAAATTAAGGTGGCTTCTGGAGGCCTTCCAAATCCCTTCTCTCCTTCTGCTGGTTGCACAAGGAATTTAAGCCACATCTAAATTGTGAGATCCAAACACATGGGTTCAGGTACGTACCCAATCTGCATCCTGATTTTATTTTGGGATGACACCAATTCTCCATCAGGAATAAAACTGAGTACATCTGCACTGTTCCTTCACATGGTGGTCCCAGTTCGGAAGGGTGATGAAGGCACCAGCCAGAAGAGAGCTGCAACACACTCCAACCAGGCTTTGTAGCTGAACTTTTGAGACACGTACCCTGGGTGCCATGGAGAGCTGAGCTGCCTCTGGATTGTAGCCTTATGCACTTAGCTTGAAATATATTTGACCAAATATAAACAACCACATCTCACTGAGTCACTCTACTCCCCCTCTCTCTTTATAGTCACTGAAGAGAAACAGGCATTTGTGGGCTGTGATTCATCCTATCCCAAAGTAGCTATTCTAAGAGATTCTATCATATCCTAGAAGCATCTGTGTTTCTCTACTGGCTACCTCAGGCGGTCACTCATAGGCTTCTGCTATCATGTCCTTCGTTAAACATGTAAGAGGTGAAATCTTCCTACAGAAGAAGCTTTATTAGGAATATAAATATTTAGGCACTTAAGTTACACACACTGGATAGCACTTTTGATTTTCAAATTCATTTAAAATAACTAAAGACATTAACATATAGCTAAAGAACACCTGTATTTTGACAATGTACAGTTACAGCTTTGGTGTAAATCCTCAGCTTGCCATAAGCATGTTCCAGCTATGTTGCTATATAAGCTACATAAGCTTGTTCTCTAAGCTATGCTGAACATGTTCCAGGTTTTTTTTTCCCCTGACTGAACATCAATCCTTGCACTCACTCACGCTTTCTTCCTCTGAACAACTGATTGACACCAAATTAACCTAAGAGGAGCTGGACTGGGATCCTCCTCCTGATTTTCTTTTTGGTTTTGGAGGGAGGCATTTTTAGGGGGAGGGAAGGTTGGTAAAACAACCAGTATCTTGCTGACTCTGTCTACATAAGCTAGGTAATATAAACTGGCAAGATAGTAAGCTAGGTAAAATAAACTGGCAAACCACCTATATTGCCTTGCTCTTACAATGCAGACTTATACAAAAGTTTTTCCAGCAAAGTGAGTCTATTTTTCTTCATGACAGCTAAAAAAAGATGTTTGCAATTTGCTGATCTGAAATACCAAATCACACAAGTATTAAAACATTAACATTTAAATTTTAGTCATCTAAACCTGAACATCTAGTGCCTTCTTAGATGCCCTAGGGAATTCCTGTTGGCCTTCAGTGTCTACTGCTGGAAAGACTGGGTTACCGGTATGTCCTGGCTTATATCTGCCAGCCTCGTGCAGATGTCCCAGATATAAAATGGTCTAGTGTCATTTTAGATGCCATATATTTAGGTACCTGTACCCATCCAAAAATGTAAACCATTTCCGCAATACATATCAGAATAGATCTTCCCAACTCTTCTAGCAGAATGTAAAAGGGTTACATACAACCAGAAATCCTTTATCTTCAATTGCTGAACCCTACTCAGAATAGATGTTTTATGAATCACAACGAGCGATAGGGTAAAAGCACAAGCACTATTTAAGCCAGCAACATAAATGATAAATTCAAGATAAATCCTTCTCTTTGCTAACTGACTTCATGTCCCCCTATTCTGTACAGCATCCACCACAACCAAGGAATTATCTGATGGAAGTCTCCCAAGCCTCTCACTCTAGCTGAAATAAACACCAAATGCTTAAGTCTTCATAAAAATGTATTTTGAAACCACATGATTATAAAGAACGCTTTCCAAATGTGTCAAAGTAAGAAGAAAGCAAACATTTTACCCTTTAGTCTTTAATACCCAGTTGGAAACAATGCAAAGGTGCAAACCGCCACTACTCACTAATACCTAAATTATCTTTAGTGAGACCCCTGTGTATTGGGAAGTTCTTCCACTGCTGATAAAAACATGCTCCTTCCTCCTCAGATCCTTCCATGACTAATTTCCTCCATAGCTATTGTTCTGGCCTCAAATTTGGAGTGGCTCCTATTCAAACCCACAACAGGAAGAAACCATTTGATAAATCACTGTGTCAGAGAACCTACTAACCTCATCCACAAAGTCACATGGGCATAGGAAAACCCTCTTGTGTTTCAGGGAGCATAGGTGGAGGATGCATATACTAAACTTCTGCGCCTTATCTTGAGAATTTGCTGGCTTCTCATAACAGCCAACCAACTGGGAAGACACAGAAGCAAGACTTGTCCCCTAAGAAGTTCCTAAAAAATCAAAAATAATACTTCATATAACTACACAAGAGAATATTGTTTTCTGCAGGTAAACTAAATATTTTTAAATTTTCTACGAAGCTTCAGTTATCAGCCTCTAATGTACTCCAGATCCTGCAAATAATTCAAGCAATGGCTGCAAATAATAAATCTTCTGACCAGTGGTGTAATGAGGCCTCTAATTATCCTTTAAATCCAAAAGCTCTATTTTATTACTCCATTATAAACCCAAAGGGAAAAAGATGCCACTGAAACTAAGCTACACTTCTAATTTTCCCATCTTCAATTAGCACAAAAATAATTCAGCTCACTCTTTAAAATTATTTAAAATTATCCTATTGGTTTTGCACACTACTGCAATACAGGTGTAAAACATCCCATTGCTATTTAACAGGTGATGCAAGCTCCCCTTTCCCTACAAGCTGCCATTTAAGATCCTGAGCCCGTAGGGTAGATGCTCAGGGGCATGCAGCAAAATCAGCAAGCAATCTCCACTGTAAGCAGAGAAAATAGGCTCCAGGAGACTTCACAGAAAATAACAGCCAATTGGATAATTTTTGGGTTTTTTTAAAATGAGGAAGAGTAGGATTGAATCCCTCACGCTTTTACAGCAATTAATAAACTGCACGTGTAAGAGCAGAGGACTTCGTATAATTAACAAAGCATTACTTTGGCAAGGAGGGAAGGCCTGGAGTATGTAAGTACAGGGTTTTATTTCCTTCTGTGAAGTATGGATGACAGGTAGGAGAAAGCTATGCCAAATGAACTGCTGGCAAGCAACTAGTCTTTTGGTTAGCAGGCAGCTCTGTTTTGCGAAGTCTATGAGTTTGTGTTCACATAGGCAAGCTTTTCTTTAAACAGTGGAGTTACGTGCATTCAAACAGTCATGAGTTTTGCACCAAATTTCCATTTTCACCTCAAAAAAGGTTGCTTTGTTTCAGCTTGCTCTCTGATTACTGAGAAGTGCCACGAATACTTTTATTTGTATGTTTTTAAACATTACATGTAGATCTTTGCCCAATTACTCTGCCACATAATACTATATACATGATCACAAACCTGCATTTTTCCCCAATGTCATGTAACAGAAACCAAAAAATAAGTAGCTGTGTACACAGGAGGAAACAGGAATTATTTTCATTCAGGAAAAATAAGCAAACAAGTAAGAGTAATGAAGGACAAGAAACAAGGTCCTCTAGCAGAAGCACTAGGTGCAGGATAAAATGGCATCCAAAAGCCTGATCTCCAACGCCAGCAAGTTTCAAGCAGCACACATCAAGATTTAATCCCACCACCTCAAAAATGAAGTAAATCACAGAAAGAATGCCTCAAAAATCAAAATGCACACAGGACTTCATTCATCAGAGGTCCAAAGACAGAACGGAGAGTTTATTTGTAGGGAGAAATCTGTAAGTGGACAGCATCCAGCTTTCTAACACAGCATACTTCACCTCATCTGTATTTTTCTGACTCTCCTCTCCCCCCTCCCTCTCTCTCTCAAAAAAGTGTTATAAAATTGACAAAGCCATTCATTTGGCTATTCCCCCTCATGCCAACTCTAATAACAATAAAATATTAGCACTAATACATATTAGTGGAGCCAAAATAAGATTAGAAGGCATCCTGTCTGCTACCGTTAGCTTACTTGAAGGTAGTACTAGGCAAAAGGGACTGCAGAGGAAAACAGCAAGATGAAGACTACACAGATCTTTTGCTGTGGGGTATACAGTCTTACAAACTTAAGATTATAAAGCCAATTTCACTGCAGTCCACCTGCCCTCTTGGTGATCACAATGCCACCTCATCCCTTGAAGCCATCTTCATCGGGCCCTTGAGGAGGGGTTTGCCTGTTTGAGGGGTATTAACCATCAAGGAGTTCTGCCCCTTCCCTCTGGGCCAGGTAAGACCAGAAGAAACCTGTTGACAAAAATAACCTGCACGTTCTTGTGTCATAAATACTTAGGCCAACAATACTGATCTCAGTATTGGTCGCTGAAGCATTACTGTATGAACTACAAAAGCTGTATTGAGGACATGAAATTAAGTTTACCACCAAGTATCCCACAGTAGTTGGTCAGCTCAGTTCAAAGTTGCCTAAAAATTTTTTTCATCTGGGAGGAATCCGAGCTAGGCTCCTATAAACTTTGGTTGGAAGAAACCTCTAGAGGTTACCTAGTCCAGCCTCTGACTAAAAACAAGACTATCATCAACAGCCGATCAGGTCAGCTGTGGCTTTGCCTTGATGAATCCTGAAAAGCTCTGAGGACAGATATTAGCTTCTCTCGATGACCTGCTGTAGTGCTGCACTACCCTCCTAGTAACAGCATTTTCCCAACATCCAACCTGAATCTCCAAAGCAACAATTTGTTGTTATTGCCCCGCGATGCCATCTGGTACTACTAAGCAGACCTTGGCCCTATTATCTTCACAATCATCCTCCAGTAGCTGTAAACAGCTACTAGATTGTCCCTTAGCCTCCTTTTCATCCAAATAACGAAGCCCAGCTCCTTCAACCTACACCCCTGCTCATAATAGTAGCTCTTCACTGGATCTAGCCACGGTAATAGGACTTCACCTGAGCTGGAAGTTCTGCCTTTGACAAAAGCAGCGACCATGTGCTCAGTTCCCAATGGACAAGCTTAAGAGACTTCCATCTCTCTCTCTTCCCTTTACTGTTGGCAGTACATACAAGGGAATATCACTCAGATGTTTTGTATTTGCTTCTTTTGATTCTTCTTTGAACTGCTGACAGGAGGGGTAGGTTAAAAGCTCTGGACCCTGCACAGAAAGGTCCACAGAATTTTCAAGCTTACTATTTTGGTTCTTTCAGGTATTTTGCATATCAAATGCACTTCCATTTTACAAAGATATCTATGACCAAGCCAGCTATCAACAAAAAATGAAGTTACCATTGATTACTTTCTAGAAGAGTTCTTTACAGGTCCTTCAAAACACAAAATTTGATGCAGATGCTTTCAATTATGGCCATCTTCAAATATTTCTTTTTGAGGCAATGTAACTTTCAAGTGTATTGCCAGCTCAAAAAAACCCACCCCAAACCCAAAAACCTTTAAGGATATGCCATTCATTCTGCTCCTTTTTTCAGTCTATTATGCAGAAAGCAACAAATAACTATGAACCCACTGACAAAATCCTTTTTTTTTGCTGAAGTAAGCAAAGTGGAACTACAAAAGTTTCAATCATTTCTCCTGTTTAGAAAACTCAGAGTCTCAATCGTAAAAACCTTCTGCACAGTTCTACGCAAACCGACATTTCCCTCTTCCCACTCTTGTTTCCAGCAGCAGACGCCACCATGGACTCAGTAGCAGCAGCAGCAGCAGCAGGGACAGCTCTAGCAGGTTTGGCACTGCTGGTACCACATAAGAAAAATGCTTCAATCATCTTTGAAATTTGTAAAGAACAATGAGGTAAGCTTTCTAGAAAGTGAGAACAATGCTGTAATAATCCTCCTGTCAGCCCTAGGGCCATCGCCACAATTCAGATGACCAAACGGCTCTGCTGCTTCATGAGGGAGGAGTATTGAGCTCCACCCAGCTCTGGCCTCCAGTTATTGCCACACTATTAGTCAAGAGGCCTCTTTATAGCTCAGAAAGCGTATTGATTTCCCCCCCCTTCCTCTAATTCACAACAGCGAGGACAGGTTATTTCAAGAAAATGACTGACTGAACCCACCGACAACACCTCCTTCTGTTGGAATGTGCCCTAATCTTACCATTACGGCTATTACACCCTCACCCTTCCTGTCCACACTCAGCCCTGCTCCCACAGGATGCGTATCCAGGTCTAACCATTCCCAGGATTCAACAGCTCGCAGCTCCAGAAAGAAGCACAGGGTGTCCATGCCCCTCCTGCGGCACCCAGCAATCTGAATGGCACAGTCCACTTCATCTGCCATGGTATAAACTGGTAGGGGCTGTTCAATGAATTAGGAAAAGAACCAGAGAAATCAGATACCTTCTAAAAGCTGCAAGTAGCAGGAGAAACATACTCCATCACAAACAGGAAGCAAAGAGCATAAACCATTATGAAATTAAGTGAATGAATTGAGTAACATAAGACCTACCTCTAACTGCCAACAAGGCAATACACAATCCCAAGAGTGAAATACCTGATATGGATTGCATCACCCGAAGCTGTCCAGATGAGATGTAAATCCCATGTCTTTTTTTTGCCCCCCCTCACAATACTGAGTCAAAAAGTCAGGCACAAGCAGATGGCAGGAAGCACTTCGTTCACCTGTTCTGCAAACATGAGATCTAAGGTGCCTTTTGTAAGGCATCTTTATTAGATTTCATTAATCTGAAAAGCTAAAGCTAACATTTACTCCCTTAAAGACCACAATAAACAAACAGCTTTAGCAAGGCTCACACTAATACCTTTTAATGGAAGGTAGCAAAATGTCCTAGAATTATACATTTTGTGAATTTCAACAAATACATCAACAAGGCTAAACATGCAGAAATGCCCCAAAACTCATCTATCTGTGTTTTGTATGAAAAGCCAGTTTCCACTTAGTTCTTTTGGCACTTTCACAGGTCACCTCTGGTCCAACCTGTGGAGTTGGTCATATTTTGAACCTGACCCTTCAAGTTGAAGATTAAGGATATCACAATGGTACTACTGTTTTGGAAAGAGCATCACCTCATTCAAGCAAGTGAAAGAATGTCCATTTTCCCAGTACCTGGGGAAAGCCTCAGCAGAGCGAAGACCGAGAAACTCCAAAATCTTCTCCAGCTCACATGGCCAGCGGGGCAAGGGCCCGAGGGCTCAAGGAACCACTGACTGGTACCACCAGCAATGATCAAAAATACAGTCAGCTCCTAAGAACCACTGCTCCAGTAATGCACCCCAAAATCACCTTGATGTTTTCACATCTCACCACATATACACATCAAACAGAAATTCCAGATTTGAGAACAGCAAATAAAGGCTGAAATAAGTAATGCATGAAAGCCTATGCTAAGACCTTCAACGTTCAGAACTTATAACGTCCCTATAGTGATAGAGCACTGCAAGGAAATACTCTACTTCATGAAAACCTTGTGCACTTGGAAAGCCCTCTCAGTTAAGAAGAACACACCAAGCTTACACAACCCAAGTTTAGTACATTTAGATATCCCTGTACCCTAAAACAAGGTGGTTGTTTTGGATTTTTTTTTTCCTCTGAGATCTGAGAAGTCAACCTTCCAGACCTCCTTTTTGATACCATCAGGCATAAAATACCCGTCTCTCACCAGGGGGGCAGGGACACCTCATGAGGGCCCACAAAAACGTGATGAACAGTCTGTGGCCTTCCTGGACAAACTAGGAGCAATGGGGAAACAAGAAGCAGTACAATCTAGTAGCAGTGGGAAGCTGCTTCCCCATCACTCGATCCTTCCCCTGTAGAGACCTCTGAAGCTCAATTCCCTCCACACTGCTTTCTAACTTGAGTGTCAAACCAGCAGAAGAAACAGTCTCAAATTCTCTTAGTATGGAGACACAACACACCTATTTATCCTTCAGCACAAACAGCTGCAGCACCATCAAAATGATCCACTACTGAGGAGTAGCTGAAGTTAAACCTAAACCTGGAATTCAGTGGCAAGCAGAGGAAAACAGTGTCAAGAGTTTGCAGCCACAGACAGACCCTGGTTTTGTTGCTTTAAGATACATGATCCCAACTGGTCATAGGTCAGAAGTATTTCTGGACTTTACACTGACATTATACTTTCATACTGAAACATTACTCAGCGACAGTGTTGCTGTCTCAGCTCTATCTAGGCAAAGAGTGACCTGTGTCTCCAGTACGCTGCAGGCAGGTCATGAAGCCTTCCAGTCTAGGAAATCTCATTGCTCCAGAACATGCTATGTCTTTCCCCAGTAATACAGCCTGCATACCATCGTCCTCCCACCTTCCAGGCTGATACCTCACAGTGCTCAAACACCTACCTGCAATCTTACAGCTCTCTGTGGCCATGGCTAGGGCTACCTCAGGCTTCACAAAGGAACAGTCCCTGCCAATTGTCACTGTCATCAGTCGCCCAACGTGAGCCAAAAACGTGTGCAGCTGCAAGCCAGGATAAGCTGCTGAGTTATTCAACACTTCAAACTCTTTGAAGACATCTGCTCGTCCTTCATACCTGTAGTTGATTGAGCCATATTGACTCCATTTTTATTCCAAATTTAGTTGAGTGTTTCAGTATTGCATTTCTCTGAAGCCATAAGCGAATTGATTGTGTCAAACCCAGTTATCACAAATAATCCAACCACAATGATCAAGACAGCAAAAAGCACAGGGGAAATATCAGCAGTAGAAAAGAAAGATTGTTTTTGTTTTTAAAGGTTTATTCACCAGAAATGACTGACTTGAAACTGAAAAGCATTTTTGATCAACACTCTTCATGACTTTCACTTCAATGACATTTTAATGAGCACTTTCTAACTAGCTCTACTTACGTAAAGTTGCAAATGAACGTGGGAGAATATTGAAGAAAGGTAGGGGGGGGAGAAAATTCCACCAGGCATTTTATTTCTTGGATGCCTGTGAGAAAATGAATAATAATTCATCTGGGGAAAAGTGATCCAGCAAAGATTCAATTGGTAGAAGACATCTGGAAAGGAGTAGTAAGTAGACAGAAAGACTCTGAATTATGATAGAGGGACATGAAGAAAGATACAGTGAGATCTGGAAGCCAATTAGGTTACTTTGTAATTCTGCAAAGATGAAGGTAGCATGTTCACATCTGTCCCGAGTACTTCAGCCCCAGACAGCTAACAATAAACTGCCAGAAAAAAAAATTATAGAAGAGCAGTAAATGTGATTGTACGACTGGCTGGAGCCATCTGAAGTGAGATTTCTACCCTGATAACTGACAGTATGAAAATACCTCCTCCGATAACAGGTTTAATATGGTTCATAGTTCTTTATTTCTGTTTTTATTGGCAGGCTGGACCAAATTCTGAAACCTTCCAGTAGAACCACAATAAGACCTATGAGGGCCTATTAAAACTGGGGGAAAAGAAGGCAATATAAACAAGCAGCCTGTTCACTCACCTAGCATGGCATGAGTTTCAGTGACAACATGCCAAACCTAAATAAATTAGGCTGTATAATTTTACTCAGCAGTGTAAGGAGTAAAATAATCGTGCAGTGTTGCTGAGATTCCAAGAGCTACCCAGAGGATACAAAAACATCTAATGCTGTAATGCAGCAATGGGAATACCAATTTAATACACTTTTTCTTCTTCCTGCCATAAATTGTTTAACAGAACTTTTTTCTACTGTCTTGTAACAGAGCTTTTAACCCAAGAAAATGCAAGACTACGAAGGTTCCCAAAATGGCAGTCACATGCCACTGGTGGCAGGATTCACGTACCACTTTTGCTACAGTAGGTATACCACAGTTTAAGAATCCTTAGGTTAGTAGAAAAAGTAGTCTACTTAGCGCTGCACACTACAATTCTCAAGACTCTGCAACCAGCAGAGAAACTACAGAGCAGCTGTAGTAGAAGAGATGAAAATTTCACCCACCAAGTGTTAGCTGCAAGTAGACTATTTTTAATCTTCTTATGACAACTGTTATTCTATAAAAGCCAAATTTAAGAAAATGATGCTCAAATGAAGATTTCAGCATCACAATCCCAAACAAACCACCAAAGCAAAAGATTTGAGATTTTGGCAGGTCTGTTCATGTCTAAAACCAGGCCACTTCTTCAGAGGGCAGGCTGTTATATGATAAAGGAGCTAAATTTCTGAGGGAAAGTATGCTGAGGTGACACGTGTCATGTCATCCACCCACCTATCTGCACGATGCAGAAGTACCACTCCTATGGTGACAGAAGGGATACCACAACAAAACAGCCCATCTCTTCAGCTATAGGAAAACATTACTGTATAGCCACCACCTTGCAAGTTACCTTGGATGGACAGACAGACCCGTACACTAGTGCAAATCACTGCTGTAGCCCGCTGCTATCCCAAGTTTCACTTGCATGTAGGTGAGCCACAGGATACGCCAGCAACTGTGGCAAGTGCCAAAGACTGACATGCCCCAGCTCAGAGCTCCCGCCTGTGTCAGAAGTTTTGTTGCCAAGATCTACAGTGAGCAATACCAGCTGGCACCCCCCCTGCCGACCACCTTATCGCAGGAGGGAGAAACCACAGGGCTCAACCTGGGGTACATACACCCTTTAAAAGCATATGAGGTTGACACGACACAAAAGGGCCTTGTCCATAGCAGGAAGTATTACATACCTCCCAGCAGCAGTATCAGCTGTACTGGATGTATGCAAATAGCAGTAATGCCAAATACAAGTTACAAACTGGCATCACTGACACTGAGCAACTTTTTTTTTTTAAACATACTCAAAAAACTATGAAAGAAGCTTTCCACTAGTCCTTGACAGTAACTTTAGAGCATTTCCCAGAAGAGTTTAAATACGTATTTGGCCCTAAAGCCTACCACGGGTACCTTTTTCGTTTCTGCAGTGTGGTATGTGCACACACAAAGGGAAAAGGGAGGACAGATGGCTAAATCTATGCATATTTACCAAGGTATGAATACCACGTTAAAATCATAAGCGCTAGGCCAAGTCACATGTTTAAAATTAATTACACTTCCGCTACTATATACAAGTCCACACTGCTTTAAAAATCTACAAGTCTGAACAAGATACGTCAGTGTGACATGATCACTTAAGTATATTAATCCCACATGGATATGCTCTGTATCTGAATTAAAGGCAACACAAGTTGTTCCGTGCTACTGTTCAAATGCATATCCAGCAACACGACTGCTGTCTGTTCCCCTCCCAGCCGAAACGCAAAGGTGCCTACAAGAAACAGAAAACAAAACATCTGGAAACAGAAGCCTATAAGCAATGTTCTCATAGCTCAAAAAAATATGGGTATGTGTACACATAGGTAAGTGTATACATAGGTAAATATATATATGCGTGTATATACAAGGAATAAATACATAGGGTTTCTGCACAAAGCTAGTCGTAAGGAAAACATTTAGTTTCTGACAGTTTTTCCCCTCCTGTCACACAAAACATCTGGAAACAGAAGCCTATAAGCAATGTTCTCATAGCTCAAAAAAATATGGGTATGTGTACACATAGGTAAGTGTATACATAGGTAAATATATATATGCGTGTATATACAAGGAATAAATACATAGGGTTTCTGCACAAAGCTAGTCGTAAGGAAAACATTTAGTTTCTGACAGTTTTTCCCCTCCTGTCACACTCACCTTTAGGGGGGAAATCACACACCCCCCAAAAAAAAAAAAAAACTTGCCCAGCGTTATTCCCTGCCGATCACAGCGAACTGAAGCAGGGAGG
>NW_009646761.1:1520488-1558125 GCF_000708025.1 Charadrius vociferus | reverse complement strand
AGGCCGCGGCGGCGGTGCCGCCGTGTTTAACCGAGAGCCCGGGCCGGCCCGGGGGGAAAACCAGAGCTTTTCTTCCCCAAAAAGCACGGGGGAGAAGAGGGAATCGCTGCGGAGGGACCAAAATGTTGGGTTTGAGGCGTGTTGTTTGTTCGTGCTAGAGCCATGGGATTCATAGAAACATAGAATCGTCTAGGTTGGAAGGGGCCTTTGAGGCCATCGAGTCCAACCGTCAGCCGAACACTGCCAAAACCACCACTAAACCATGTCGCTCAGCACCACCTCTACCCGTCTTTTAAATAACCTCCAGGGATGGCAATTCCACCCCTTCCCTGGGCAGCCTGTTCCAATGCTTAACAACGCTTTCAGTGAAGAGATTTTTCCTAATATGCATCCTAAACCTCCCCTGGCGTAACTTGAGGCCATTTCCTCTTGTCCTATCACTTCTTACTTGGTAGAACAGACGGACCCCCACCTCGCTACAACCTCCAGGTAGTTGTAGAGAGCGATAAGGTCTCCCCTCAGCCTCCTTTTCTCCAGGCTGAACAACCCCAGTTCCCTCAGCCGCTCCTCAGAAGACTTGTTCTCCAGGCCCCTTGCCAGCTTCATTGTCCTTCTCTGGACACGCTCCAGAATCTGTGTCTTTCTTGTAGTGAGGGGCCCAAAACTGAACACAATATTCGAGGTGGGGCCTCCAATGCTGGAGTGTCACACCATTACTGTAGGCAATTTACTGGAGGGAACAAACGCAGGGTTTGGCTCTCAGAGCTCATTTCTCCCAGATTTTGACACAAATTCATGAACAGTTTCTGGTCCCCTGAAGTGAGGTTTACAGGCAAAAAAGCGCTCTTCCCCTCGTCCACAGCAGCCAGCACAGGCCCTTGGTGCCCCTTGGCCCCCCATGATATGATGCCAGCTAACCCCTGCGCTGTGGGCTGGAAGGGCTGAAGCCTCATTTGACAAACCCCACAATTCATTTCCAGGTGGTTTAGGTCCCCGAGAGCGGGGTCTCCAGAAAGTCAAGCAAGGAGGAGATGGTCAGGCATGGCCAGGAGTGAGGCCACAGCTGCCCCAGCCTTAGTCGATCTAAATTGCTGGAGCATCTCAGTGTAAGGGGTGATGGTGGGGGGAAAAAACGAGAAAGTATCTGCACCTCAGTTTCAACTAAATTTCTTTCGTCTGTCCCTGCGGTTTTCTGCAAAAAACAGTAACTGAACTTTCAGATTTCTGCTACTGCAAAATGTGTTAGTTTTGAGAAAGAAAGTGAGCCTTTCAACTTAGTCACCTCCTTTGGCGTTCAGAAGCTGAAAAAGAGACAAAATGAAAATCCCCCCGCCTTTTTTTTAAAAGTAACAAGCAGAGCTATGAATTAATATTTTAAGGCAAATTGGAAACCAGTTTTAACCAGTCTGTTCAAGGCGACCCCGTGGATAAAGGTGTTTGAATATAACCAATGAGAAAAAGTATGTTAATATTGCTCTACTTTGAAAGGGAAATATAATAAATGGAATAAATGCAAAGCCCAGCCAGAGCCTCGCTGAGGATGCCACCAGGTACAATAAGCACCTGCCCCCAGTTGGTAGGAGGAGAGAATGGCTTTTAAAAGGGGGGAGAAAAAATAAGAAAAAAAATCTGCTGCTGCTGCTCCAGCTTAAACCACTGCTGAAGACAGTAGTC
Source organism: Charadrius vociferus (assembly GCF_000708025.1). Taxonomy (NCBI): domain Eukaryota; kingdom Metazoa; phylum Chordata; class Aves; order Charadriiformes; family Charadriidae; genus Charadrius; species Charadrius vociferus. The sequence goes on along the minus strand of NW_009646761.1, from coordinate 1,556,451 downwards.
CCCAGGCGACCAGGAGCATCAACAGCAACATGTCTACCCATTCCTTCCCTCCATTTGTGCAGTTTTGGTCTCAGTGAATGGCAGTTCTGTGAAGGAAAATAAGCAATACTGTAAAAAATTTTCCTGGCACATTGTTTTTTAATCTTAATTAAAAGAGAGAAGGTAGAACCGAGAAAGGCATTGAATATGCAAAAAGCCTCAACAGGCAGTTCCATCAATAAGACTTTAGTACACAGCTGATATCATAAAATGCAGGCTCTCCTGAGGCTGCCTATTAGGCATCTACTCACAGGGAAGCAGGATTAAATATATTTCAGGCCCAATCTAACATGGTTTTTTTTACCCTGCTTTTAAAAACCTCAAGTGAAGTGCCCATTCTCTTCAGGCAACTTGTGCCCATTAACTGGTTTTGCGCAAGCCCCTCTTTCTGCAAACTAACCTGATTAAATTCTGTTTTCCTCTTGTGGTTGTGGAGGACAACTGATATTATCCTATTTATGTCAATCTTTTACCTACACCTCTAAAGCTATCATGAGCTATATTTTCCCTTCAGACTTCTCTTTTTGATTCACATTGTCATGTTTTCCCAAACTTTTATCATTCCTGTTGCTCTCTTCTAGACTCTTGAATGTAATGTCCACAATAGGACACTGTGGACCAGTCGATCCTCAACAGCAGTGAAGAAAGTAGAATATTTAATGGTGACTTACGTATAGCATGTTTGCCGGTAAATCCCTCAATGACATTTGTTCTTGTTGCAATGGCAACTTCAGGTTGACTCATAGAGTAGGGGGTCAGTGCCAACAGCACCCTTTCTTTGCCAGCGACTCCCTGTATGAATTTCATGCCTTCCTAACCGCCTACCCAGCACTTGCCCTCATCTTCTTCATTTTGGATACTCTCCACCGATGGAGAGTGGTTTTTAGGAGCAAGAGTTTATCAATGTACATTCTGAAGTAGCTTATTGATATTAGAACACGGATCATTAATTTTGCATTTTTCTTTAAAAAATAATTTCTAAATCAGTTTAATGAGGCTTGATCAATATTATCCTGCTTTGAAAGGTGCAGCCTAGAAAATTGATGAGAAAGCAAGACAAAGTAAAATACCATTAACTCTTTAATATTTGCAGGTTGGTTTTTTTTCTTATTTGTCTTATTCCTTTTTTTTTAAGAACATACCACAAAGACTGAAGGTATTTTATCATTAAAACAAGGTGTATGAATGGGGCCATTCGTAGTTCACAAAATGATACGATGATATTCAGAAATTTTGCATACACTTAAAACCGATCTGTCAAATCTTTTAACAGAGCATGAGATCCATTCTTCTTGTCTCCACTCTCCACTCCACTGGTGCACCACCTGCACCTCAGGGGCTTGCCCTGAGGCCACCAGCCATGTCCCCTGCCTGGAGTCCAGGAGCATCACACCAGCTAGCCTGCAGAAGGTGCCAGCACACATCGGTTTTCCACCAGCAGCCATCCCCCGCCCAGTGGTGCCCTCATGTGTCTCCACACGTGAATTTCAAACATTGGGATTCCAGGAATTTGTTCGACTTTGACATGACACTAGAAATCTGGCATACACAATCCGTGTGCTGTGCAGCCCCTTTCTCTGGAGCCTCAGATCCGTTTGGGAATTTCGCACAAGGAAAGATATGTAGAGTGAAATAACTTGAGCCCATACTGGCATAAGCTGTGCTTTTAATTTAATAATAGTGGTGAATAGTAGTATCAAGAAAATCCAACAACCTGGTTTAGATCATGGCAAACTCCTAAGTTCAGACATGAATTTTCTTTGCCACTTAATTTTCAGGGCTACCAGTAGAAAGAAACTTTACAAAAAACTCTTTTTAGTATCTATATGTTCACATGCTGCAGCAAGGGAAAGTTGGCATGCTTTCACTGACATTATGCCTGTCTACACAAGTTGAGATTAATTTGTTGTTTCAAAGGCAGTCAAGTCAGTTCAACCCTATCTCATTTTTCTAAAGAACAGAAAAATTCAGCTGAGTATGAAGTTTTCCTATATGTAGGCACCTATATGTACTATAGAGGCTATTAGGATTCATAGTCAGTGCTATAACTCATTTTTTTCTTTCCCTTTTTTTTTTTTAATGGTAAGGAGAAAACATGAAACTTAGCCTATGAAGTCATGCAAGTTAATTGAACAAATATTTTATTATTTAATGCTGGACCATCATAAACAATTCACCCAAAGTTTGTGCAATGTCATCATCCAAGGAAACAAAGTCTGCAAGCTGCTTCTTCTGCACAAGTTTCGCAACGCCTCTTTTCATGTATGCAACATTAAATTTGCTCATATGACAACTGGGGCATCTGCCCCACCTGTTCAAGATCCTTTTTGGAAATAATACTTCAAATACCTTCACAATACATTTATTAGGAAATTTCACAGACCTTCATTATTTCAGCACTTCAGGCCATCATGGATCGATAGATTACAAATGCTATGTGCCACATGCTTTAAATTTTCTCAAGACACAGCCATGGAGAGCCGGTCCAATGACTTTGTTACTCATCTTCAGCAGTCACAGCAGAAGCTATCTTATCCCACAGCAAACTGATCTTTGTGTGCCATACTCAAAGAAAAAGAGAAACTAAGGTTGGCCAAGGGCCTGGTAGGGGCTGGCTTCTTCTTTAGTCTGCAGTTGTGCCATATCTCCAGGTGATCCTAAGAGAGAATCCATGCCCTGGCTCCAAAGGAAGATAGGGTCTCCCTGACTTGGAAGCAAATTCTTTCCCGTTTATAAACTTGTTGAACGCTTTGGCACTTTGTTCACTGTGTGAAAAAGCCATAGCAGACAGACATCTGAGAACGAAGATTCTCCATATGATTTCAGAAAATGAGTGCTTTCCCACTGATGTTCCAGCTCCAGGAGAGACTCATTTCCAGTGTGTCAGAGGGACATAACCCTCCACCCACAAAATACAATTGGACTATTGTGCACGAGAGAGGAGCCTTTCCTTACTGTGACAGCCAACCAACTGAAGTCCAGACAAACACGATTTTAATACATTCTTTGTCTTAATGAAGAACTGCAAATGTAATGAACATGCTCAGGGCAATACAGTGCTTATATCCTCCGGCAGGACCACAGAGGGACATCTCTATACTACTACATATGACTCTTCTCTGACCCGATGGCCAAGTAACACAGTATGTGTTGCATGCACATGGCTAAACTTTCTTCTACGCCCAATAAAGCTGACTGCATCGGTGCTGCCTGGTGTTCACCGTTATTCCCTGAGCTTAGGGGATGGTGGTGTCTATTTGCGTCTTCAGTGCTGTCTGAAAGCCTGTTAGCTCTTGTGTAACTGTATCATGTGTTAGGTAGTCACTAAACAGTATGGACCAATGCAAATTGCCAACGCTGACCCCATACTCTTGCCCTGTGCAGTTTAATTGTATACATGTAACCTCAGAGTCCTCAACCAAAAGAAACATCAAGAAGAGTGCATCAAGAAGAATGTGGCAAGCAGGTCAAGAGAGGTTATCCTCCCCCTCTACTCTGCCCTGGTGAGGTCATGTCTGGAGTATTGTGTCTGGTTCTGGGCTCCCTGGCTCAAAAAGGACAGGGAACTGCTGGAGAGGGTCCAGCAAAGGGCTACAAAGATGATTGGGGGACTGGACCATCTTTCTGATGAGGAAAGGTTGAAGGACTTGGGTCTTTTTAGTCTAGAGAAAAGAAGACTGAAGGGGGATCTTATTAATGCTTATAAATACTTAAAGGGAGGGTGCCAGGGGGATGGGAACAGTCTTTTTTCAGTGGTGCCCAGTGATAGGACGAGAGGTAAAGGGCACAAACTTGAACATAGGAAGTTCCATCTGAACATGAGGAGGGACTTGTTTACTTTGAGGGTGGCAGAGCACTGGCACAGGCTGCCCAGAGATGTGGTGGAGTCTCCCACTCTGGAGACCTTCAAAACCCACCTGGACGCTGCCCTGTACAGCCTGTTGTAGGTGACCCTGCTCGGGCAGGGAGGTTGGACTAGATGATCTCCAGAGGTCCCTTCCAACCCTGACCATTCTGTGATTCTGTGAAACATGCAGCACTATGACTATCCATCCTGCAACTAGGCTAAACTATATGTGTGGAGAAGAATTGTGATTAGGTTTTCACCCGCTTAGTAAGCATGAGCCCTCCAACTTCCCCAATAACCTATTCCGATAGTTATGTTTGCTGCTAGCACGCTGTCTCTCATTTCAAGTTTGTTTTTAGTCAACTTCGAATTTCCAGCCATCAAATAGTGTTGTAACTTTGATGCCCCGGTTCAAAAGCCAGCCCTGACTGAGATCTCTCCTTTGCTCATTGCTATACCCAGCAGTCAGTTTAATTCTCTTCAGTCTTTGATAAACAAAACTCACTGCATTTCTCAAGCCTCAGATTGGAAAACTCCTTTCTGACCTCAAATCTCCTGCCCTGCAGATAGGGCTAGTCTTGTCTGATCCCTCATGGAATACACTGGTTTTGGCCCTTTTAGTTTGCCTTTTGGTTGAATTGTGACTCTCAATCAGATGATTCAGCCCCACTGGCAAAAGTAGTACATGCTCTTCAATATTTACTATCATCTGCAAACTTACCACGATATTTTTGTTGTCTAGATCATTGATAAAAGTATTAGGCAAAACAAATAGATCTCTGGGAAAAAAACCCTCATCACAATAATTTTCTTTGTTTATGTCTTTTTCATTAACAGTGACATCTGGAGATCAACCAGTGAGTCAGTTTTTAATCCATGTAACGTTAATTTCATATAATGGAAGTTCTTTTGAATCAGTGTTACTGTGGTATTGACTAGAAAGCTTTGAAGGAATCAATGGCTGTTACGTGAACATGGTTGTTTTTAGCTCTCAGAATTACACACTTTTCAAAGCAAACAAAGAAGCATGGACACCTTCCCCAGCAAAAGAACTGTAGTAAGATCTACCTTCTGGGATGCCATCTTGAGTGATTTTAAGGATATTTTTAATCTCTAGTTTTTGTTTATAAGATCCCAAATGAGCAATCTCTCTGCTACGGTTTTGAGTGATGTCATTAATTATTCAATAGGTCCTTTCAAGCTTTTCAAAAATGAGGCAACTTTGGCAGTACTCTTCTGGAATTAGGCATGACCTAGGGAAATGCCTTTATTAGCAGTTGAAGACAGGTACTCATCTAGCTCTGTTAAGACCAAAGTTTAATTTGAACAGGTGCCAGCATGCTTGCTTTCTTGCAGGTGATGTTTATTCTTTCTGCCACTTTCTCACATGGATACATAATTCCTTTGCTCCAAATACCAAACAGAAATCTATTGGACTTTTTTTTTTGCTGTTCTTGTACTGTTTACCCACCATACTTCACATATCCTTGATTTAGGATTCTTACTTTTTTTTCCTTCTCCCACTTATTAAAGGTGCCTTTTTACTGCATTTAATCCAGCTGCCCACTAGTAGTCCAGCAAAGTAACTTTTTTTTATCATCTTGTTACTTTTAATCCTTGTCATTAATTTCCTTTTTCCCCACTTGAGTCTATACGAATTGATTTTATATTTTCTCATTTCCTCATTTAATTTTTTAACCAGGGTGGCTTTCTGCCCCGTAAAAGCCTTACATGCTAATGAAATTGTGGCTACCTACTTATTCAACTGGCTATCTTTGAACAACTGGCAGTTTCTCTTAACGCTTCCTACTTCAAAGCCGTGTTCTCTGTCCGTTATGCCGACAATTAGTCAAAGCTTTGGGTAATTAGCTCTTTTAGAGTTTCATAGATGAATATTGGTGCTAGCTTTACATGTTTACGCAAATGGAGTGTAATCAGATTCTAATCAGAAATACATAAACAACAGAGTAATTTTTAGAGTGACAATTAACTGTTCTTTGTCAAAAGAAGGTCTGATAATGAGTCATTCCTTTTGGGAGCAAGGCATACGGCATTAAGAAGCTTTAAAATGAAAATAACCCATTTCCTTGAAGTTTATCACTTATTTTTTTCATACAAGCTATCCAGCAAACATTCCCTAGGTTGAATTAACCAATGGTATGTAGTTTCCATCTTGATGTTTTGTATGTAGTTCATAAGCTTTAGCATAAAACAGTTTGTCATTAGGTAAGATCCAAATGTTTTGACAATTCATATATAGGAGAACATATTTTATGTGTTTTATCCTATAGGTTTTTAAGGCTAGTAGAGACTGCAACAATAATCCAATCAGGTCTGCATTAAAATAGGACCTACATCCAGGCCATATCCCCCTAAACTCATAGCATCGAGGGGTCGGATGTTGCACCAGTTATTCCTACTGCCGTGACATTGTGTAAATCCAGGCAAAATTTAACACTGCAAATGCTTATCTGCTAGGAAAGTTGTATTTTTAAAATAATATTCTTTTTGTTTTTATACAAAACGCCATCCTGTATCTGTTTCTACACGTTTTTAAAATATCGTTTTTTGTACCTAAATGTAACCGAACTGTATAACTCTGTAAAAGGATAGCACACATATTTTTAACTATTGTTAGTTCCCTACCAGAGAAGTTTTCTCAGACTCCTTAGTAAGGTTGCTAAAGTTCATACTTTTAAAAAAAGTTCATCTGTTTAATAATTTACAAGATGGGAATTGCGTCACAACTTTGAGCATTTGTTTAAGTTCATCACTATTTGTCAGGCCACTTAAGTATGTCTTGAAGTTCCAGTGGAACCTTGGTATGTTTAAATGGTTTGCTGAGTAGAGAAGAATTTAAGTACACACGTTTGGTTTTTTGCAGGGTTTTTTTATTTCTGAAATAGAGTCTTATTCTGCAATTTAGTATACACTTTCAGTGTTTCTCCTACTAAATGTCTAAGAATGATAGCTGTTTAAGACCTTTTATTTTAAAATTACGTAGGAAAAATATGCTTTTTTTTTTTTATAGTTTATCCTTTGAAACACAGAACAAAGTGCTGAAATATCCAGTGGCTTATAAGCTATTGTAAATTTTTAAAATGTGCAAATGATTGTTATAGGGATATGCTCAATGAATACTTTACAGATCCCTAAAGCTACTGGCGCAACTTCACAGAAGTTATGTCAGAGTTTTATACCCACGCAGCACTGCTGCAAATGGATAATGTTTAAATAATTCAGTTCCTTCTACATGCAATGCATTGACAAGCATAGGTGCCCTCCTCGCTACCTGAGCCTCAGTTGTGGTGTGAAAAACAGCTGAGAGTTTCTGGAAACTTTAGGGGTTGGACTAGATGATCTCCAGAGGTCCCTTCCAACCCTGACCATTCTGTGATTCTGTGGAAGCACAAAGGTGCAAAAGTAACATAATGAAGTAAGTTGTGGAAATTCTGACATGAAAAATGAGCGTTGAAAAGAACGTTCATCTAATCCATTTAAATTTTTAAAAAATCAATTCAAATAAATTAATAATAATAATAATAATAATAATTAAAAGGTAAACTAGAATTGTCCCAACTGCAACAAGGTGGGTTCACAACCAAGCGATACTGAGTGCCCCAGATCTGACTGCCATCTGAGTTGGGTATCGACACACACTCGGAGCAATCAGAGAGCAAAGGCTCGGAGAGGCCAGCCAGGAGCTGCAGATGAGACAATCACCTTGGGTGACCCTGGCAGAACATGGAACTGGAACGGAGCAACCGATCAGAGCAAAACCAGAAGGGTTATTATTTCCAAATTAATAGAAAGAGCAATACAAAGTGAAGTTGCAGATGGGAAAATGATACATGCTTTCACATCTACATTATTCACCACTAATGTATGATTCATATAAATGCTTTCTTGTGGATAAATCCAGCGCCGCACTGCGAAGAAGCAAATGCATCTGTAGGTTACTAGTAGGGTATCTGGCACTGAATGGGGAAATCTTGTACTTGATTTTTACATTTTGTACTGATGTTACATACGGAGTAAAACCCTGATTTGGCAGCATCCTATTTTTAATTGTGATTTGGTTAGCCTGGACCAAATTTAGAGCCTGTAGGGTACAAACGGCATCTTAAGTATGTTGAATATATGCTTTTACACTTAAATGGGTGTGTATACTGTGTTTTACAAATCTGAAGAGGCACATGTGTTGGGTGTAATCCCCATTATTTTATCTTTGGCTTTTCTCTCCTATGATTTATTGAGTGCCCTTTTTTTTTTAACCAACGTAACTCAAAAGAACTTGATGGTGGATGTCCTCTGCCTACCCAGGTTAGAGTCTTCTTTATTTTAAAAACTTAAATAGAGCTTTATTTGGAAAAAAAAAACCCAACTTTAAAACATGAAGCTGTGAAACCTGTTTCACCTGGAAACGTTATGGAAACATAGTACTTCACCACTGGAAGTTCAGTTGTGCTTTGTGACACTAGAAGAAGTTATGTTAGATAGTGTATAAATATACAATATAAATTCATTTTACCTAATCTTATGGATAAAACACCCATCTTTAAAAGTCTTGTTTTTTTAAAGCAACCCATCTTAAGGGAGCTGGGTAGGGTTGAAATTATGTGAGAATATTTCTGTTCCGTTTTGATGGATTTTGAACTGGATTCCGAAAACCAGCTGCAGCTAAAAATTGCAACCATATGAATTCCTAGGTAATAACAAAGGTCAGCAGGATTTAGCCCTTCTTATTTTGTTATTTTTCCTACCATTATCTGCCTTTAACTGTACCACTGCTGGGGCACTTGAGTTCTCCGCAAAGCAAATTCAATTCAGTGGAACTATAATACAAAGTAAGAGTGGCACCATAGAAAAAATGAGTCAGGCAAAATGGATATGAAATCACTGGATAATAAAAAAGTGCACTGTGTATAAATTGAGGGGGTTGTTGCTGAACTATTTTTGTTAGCGATCTTTCTAATAAATTTGGAAAACCAGAGGAATACACAGAATAATTAACTCAGTGGAAATCTCCATTTTGGGCTTCAAATTCTCATTGCCAAAAACAAGAGCTGGGAGACTGATACAGTCTTTTCAACCCCCAAGAAAAACTACCACAGTCTTTTTAAATACTCAATAACATCTTTTTGCTGCATGATCAATACTTCACAGCACTTTGCCTCTTCAAAGTGCAACATAAGTGCTATGAATTCAATATAATGTTAGACTAAAGTTTAATAGGCTAAGGATTATATTCATTTAAGAGAATGCTATCAAGTCAGAAATTACATTAAAGTAAGTCCTCTTATTTGTGTTATTGATTAGAACTAGCTACATTTTCTTTTAAGTCTCAATGCTGTTTTAACACAAGACTAACACCAATCCTTAACTGCCTTATTTCTTTTACCCTTTCCCTGCCTGAGCCATCATAGGGTTTGTACGCTTCATACCAATACTGCAATATAAATTAAGTCCCTGTACCTTTCGAGAGGCAAAGGCGCACGCCTTAATAGTCTGCACTGAACTTAATTCTTTGTATTGAATATGTATTAACAGATTGTCTGTCACAACATCCATTTTTTTGGTCTTTTTTTGTCTTTTAATTATGGATATATCTCTCTATACTAGGGGATTTTCCTATTTGCTCCCATTGTGCCTGCAATAAATTCAGTAAAGATTAGTGGTAAATATTACTGTTTTGAAAATACATCTTATGTATAGGTTTCCTGAGATGGTGCCTCGTATGTTAGGGAGAAAAGGCAGCAACGGCACATTCCCCCTTAGGACAAAACGTAAAGGCTGCTTGGATGATGGCCAAACAGCCTTGGCACACACACCACAGGTATATATTCTCAGTGCATCAGGCTGCCTGGGCTCAAGAGCAGTCTAAGCAAAAGGAAGACTTTATTTCTAGGCCCTGCAATGAAGCTAACAAGCAATATACTAATCCAGAGCCAGAGCACATGGAGAAAATGATGTTTTTGAGAAAACGTGGCTTCTCTGGGGTTAAGATGACTGTGGGTGACAGAGGCTCTGGAAAGAAAACAGTTTTGTCCAGATCCCAAAACAAGCTGGGCTGTCTTAAGGATGGAAACTGGATCTGTTCCTTTCCTGGCTCTGAAGAGGGCCACCCCAGTAATTAGATGAAATGAAAATGTGTGTAGGTTGTTTGCTAAAGAAAAAAATTTTAAGCATCACTTTACTCAATTTGCTAATAATTTTCCACTTGCTTCCAGAAGGCTCTTTTCTCATCTCAACCTCTCATGACAATGAGAGGTTGACCCAGGAGATACAGAACCATCTGATTCCATTCAAAGGGGAGGAACGCTATGAAATTCCACACCTACCCATGAAAGGGACTAAGACCTAATGCTTAAAAGCTCGCACTCATTTGCTCTTCCAAATCACATGCCACTGCTTTCCTGTATTTTATAAAATCATTGCACACCATATGGAATTAAAATAGCATCTGGGAATTGGCTCATAATTCCAAGTTTCCGTATAATCCTCAGCCATATCTTTCCTATTCATACACATACCATGGATATCTTCCAAATTATTTATAATATCTACTTTTTAGATGACAAAAAAGGCTTTCTATGTGGTTCGTCAGGAATTTCTTGGCCTGCTGTATTTTTTATTCCAACACACAAGATTGGAATTTTATGTCCCTCTTTACTTATAGCAATCTGTACACCATCATCACTACCATTTTGTCCTTGCATTTAAATCCCCATCCAAAAGATTTTCTCTGATAATCTTTTTATTAGTATGGAAAGCAGCACCCATATAGCTGTGTGTTTCCACTCTGGCAGATAATGCTGAAGACCCTTACATGCGTTTTGCAGCTGTGTACCAGCACTGCAATGCTTCCAGCAGATCCTTCCACACTCGGCGCACACACACATATAGAGAGAGTCTGATTAATATTCTCCATCCTTTATAATGATGGGTTTTGGGCAAACGGAGAAGTGGATGTCTACAACCATTTCAGCTTCCCAAAGAGACGTGTAAATGAAGCCTGTTGTACAAGTTCTTATTTCTCATCAGATAGATCCAGAAAGAAACAACAGAGAAAGGAATAGATTTGGACACATCGTTTTATTACACTGGAATTCCTTACAAGAGGAGCTGTGATACCACAATCTTCTTCAAATTGTCTTCTGGAGCATGTGAAATGGCAATGAGCAGTGACTGATATTACACTTGCATTATTTACAACTCTTTAAAAGGCAGATTTAAATTATTCTTTTAGTTACTATGGTAATCTAGGAGACCTTTGCAGCCTCCAGCTTTTCTGAGTAAGGAATGAACTGTTGCTTCAAAGCACTTTCAATATTGCTACAGAAGATTATTTATGAAGCTTTTTTTTTTTTTTTAATCTTTTCCTTTTATATTCGTTTGGCTGGTAACACATTAGATTGCTGTCATGTGGAGTGGTGACTTCAATATAATAATTCTGGCACCAGATCTGTAGACAGCATGGGTTAAAGATGCTCAGACTTTTATCCTCATGTGTAATGAAGTAAACCTAGATTTGCCCCATGTCAGATCATAGAGGTACTCCTGATTAATAAAATCTGAGGTAAAAATTTGGGATTTATTTTTTTATAATGTTGCATAGACTTTTTCTTTTTTGTGTGTGTGTTTTCATTGGAGAATTTACATTGGAGGTAAGATTTAAGTTACACTTACAGATGGTCTCTTTCTGTGGAGACTTATGAGAAATGTTTACAACTACTACCTCTGAACTTCACTGAATAGTACTAAGCATTGGTAAACTGCTTTAAAATATTGCTCTATTACTCAGTTTTCATAGAATCGTAGAATGGTTTAAGTTGGAAGGGACCTTCAAGATCATCTAGTTCCAACCCCCTGCCATGGGCAGGGGACACCTCCCACTAGACCAGGTTGCTCAAAGCCCCATCCAGCCTGGCCTTGAACACTTCCAGGGTTGGGGCATCCACAACTTCCCTGGGCAACCTGTTCCAGTGTCTCACTACCCTCATAGTGAAAAATCTATTCCTAATATCTAATCTAAATCTACCCTCTTCCGTTTGAAGCCATTCCCCCTCGTCCTGTCACTACATGCCCTTGTAAAAAGTCCCTCTCCAGCTTTCTTGTAGGTGCCCTTCAGATACTGGAAAGCTGCTATAGGGTCTCCTCAGAGCCTTCTCTCTTCTCCAGGCTGAACAACCCCAACTCTCTCAGCCTGTCTTCATAGAAGGGGTGCTCCAGCCCTCTGATCATCTTTGTGGCCCTCCTCTGGACCCACTCCAGCAGGTCCCTATCTTTCTTATGTTGGGGGCACCAGAGCTGGATGCCGTACTCCAGGTGGGGTCTCACAAGAGCAGAGTAGAGGGGTAGAATCGCCTCTCTCAACCTGCTGGCTATGCTTTCATCCAACATGTACGCAAATAAACAGATTTTTAAAAATAATTACATAGCTATGAAAGGTGATGGACTGAGAGAGCCCTGAGATTTTAACTGGCAGAGAAGGTGCAATGCCAAGTAGTGCAATAGGGCAGGTTTGCATACGTTGTCTCACTATTCTGCTAAAACACCAAATGAAAGCAGCAACGGGCTTAAGAAGGCATTTCTGTCTCTATGCTCCTCCACCTGCTTACTGCCCAGCTATCGGAGTTATTTGTTAGGTCTGGTGGAAGTGTGGTGGAGAGTTTTGTGATACACCCACCAGTCTTCAGGGAAATCAGCCTGACATCCCCTCAACTGTTTTAGGGAATGGTCATCCTGATGATAACAGCTTTCAGTTATTACTGACCTGGATTTGATTTGAATCACAGATCAAAAGATTAGCTTTAAACTTAATTTATAGTTGATTTTTTCTTGTTTGAATGTCAGTGGATATAATAGTTATTCCTTTTATCCCGGGCACAACTCCCAATGTTGATTATATATTATAATTTCAATTAAAAAATATATTTTTTAATTTTCTCCTGCTGCATTTTTCCCAAGTTTGTAAAAGTAGAGGCACCTAAGCATTCAAGAGATTCAGGTAGGCTTTGCATTCAAATCACTTTCTTTGTCCAACCTCCTGTATACACCACATGGAAAATTTCACAAAAATATAACATAACTTACAAGTTTGTGTAAACAATCACGTTGTAGTGGTAGCCACCATCTCAGGACTTCTGATAGCTTAACTTGTTTCTCTGGTGTTTAAATCCATTATCTATGCAGCTTCACAACGTAAGTAAAATTCATACTGATAAAACTCATGCTTCTTTCCAGAGGAAGCCATTGAAATAAAAAATTTGGATTTTTCCACCTCATTATAGCCCATTCTTCAATTTCAAGCTACTTTTACATGCTCTTTCAAGAGAAGGCATATGGAAGGACACTGTTTTTAAGTTACATGAATTGCACTCATCATGTTGATCTGAAGGAAATGTTGAACAAATCACCAAATATAATTAGAAAATTAATTAGGCTGTGTCTACGTTGACATTTTGGCTTGGACCTTTAAAGCAGTTTTGAATCAAATCCCCCAGTTGTTCACACTTAATGCACATTGTTGCGTAAAAGGAATGGGGTTTGTATATACAAACTAAATTTCTTCCAGAGAAACTAAATCTCGAGCCCCACACCAGGTGCTCCCCAAATGTGCTCCATCCCCATGCGGGAGTCCAAACCACAATGCCCAGACCAAACGTCAGACAGTTTCTAACTGCATGTGTGCCAGAGACATTTGGTCCAGAGCACCACATTAGACCTATTCTGAGTCAAAACTTCAGGCCGCATTTATTGAAGACGTAGGAGGCTCTGCATCTAACAGTACATCTATTGATCCGCTCCTAATGCATCAAATTGCTGGCTGACGTACACATAGCCTCCGTTTTCTCTGCGTGTGTAGGCCTGGTGTAGCTAGAAGGAGGGACGTCTCTGCACGCTTTTTGCAAACCGTTGTGCAACCCCATGTGCTGAGACAGCCATCGTTGTGGTTGACTGAATCACAGCTACTAATCCTTGCAATGAGACGTGCCGAGCATCGCACTAATGCTACTGCATGGCTACTGTGCGGCTCGGCGTGCAGGCCAGCTCATGCCTGCCCACCAAAGACTGCATGCCTATCCTCAGGGCATTTCTGCACATGTGCTGGACGTGATTCTGCACGGAGCTTCCTTAAGAGCAGGAAGATCACCCAAAGATGCCGCTCCCAGGCTTGGGGCCTGTTCCGGTGCCCCTCGGAGGAATGTTCTAATGATGGCATGCAAAATTATACAACACTATCAGATTTCAGCCAAATCAGACCATAGGTCACGTACAACACAGAGATGTCTGGAAAACAGATGCTCCTCATAGCTCTGGTTATCTAAAAGTATGTGGTTGATTGCCTTTTTCATGTTAATAAATAGAAATCATAGGAAGCCTTCAGATAAGAGATTACAATAATCACAACTGCAGCGGGTCCAAGAGGTTCAAAAATATTTTGCAAACACACTTAAAAACGCAACAGCTCTGAAACTACAGTGAACACTTGACACAAAGAGTCATCTCTGTCAATATGTGTAATGTTCCCCTTATTGTTGTTGATGAGATATTCAGAATAAAATTCTGAGGCTTATTTTTAAGCCTATTTGTGGATTACTTCCAGCAAGTCGGTTTTACAAAACAATCCTAACACAAAGCACACGGTGTAGCTCTTTATAGAAATAGATTTCTTATTCCTCTTTTTTATAGATACTTTATAGTCCGCCCATCTTATCACATAAAAGGAAAAACACTTTCATTACTGAGAACTGGCGTTCATATGAAATAGCATAGCTAGGTCGGCAAATGAATCCTTCCTTGTTAAAAAAAAAATATCTGTTTTCATTTCACTCTTTTCTCTTTATCAACCAAAGTAAGATGAGCAAACTTCAAACATATGTTCGGTACTTCGGCTAAAAATCCACCAGTATATTTGAAAAAGGCAAACTTTAAACAGGCCAGAAGACAGCTTCTCCCTTGTGACACAACTTCGAAGAACACCAGAACACTTACCTGCTTGGCCATAAAACCTTTTAGTTACCGGAAATGACAGTTCAAGCGTACACTTAAGTGCAAAATTCTAATGCTCAACATTAAATGCTCAGCCATCTCTACATGCACGGTGCAAAAGAACTTCACTTTCTGTTTTACTGTCTTCCAGTTAGTTCAGCTGTTTGCCTGTACTCATCTCTCCCTTTCTTATCAGACATGGAGACATCGTAAGAATAGTATCTGTAACAGCTTGTTCAAAAAATAGCATTATTGCTGCAGGGTACAGAGGACTGAATGGCCAAGCAGCAAAATTTGCTACTGTGAGATTTATTCCTATGAAATAAATAAGGGAGAAGTCAAGAAATTATTAATCTGCCTTAAAAGATAAATTCTGAACACAACCTTGAAATGCTTTCCAGCATTTCACAGAATTTCATTTTCATAAAATTGAACTTACTGCTTAAAACATCAAGCAAATGAAAATAAAGGAAGGAAAAGCTTAAGTTAGTAACTCCTGACTGTCCTAGACCAAGACAAGTTATTTTCACTATTCTAGAGATACTCACTGAAGCTGTTGTTGCTAGCCGGAGATTCAAAGTCATCGTATGGCTCAAGGCATTTTAAGGAGATGTATGGAAGCAGAAGTTTGCTCTAGTGCAACTCAATAGTGAAAAGAGTTAGTTGTGGGTAAAAAAGGGCCTCTTGTCCTCAGCGGTTCTTCAAACACACTTGTTGCACAAATGTAAGCACTCCCTCGCTGCTTTTGAGAACAAGTCTTAAATCAGCCGAGATAGTCCTCTCGGAGCCAAGCCAAAATGAATACCACCTAGTCCTAATGTGACCTCAAGGACTGGACTCCTGTGTGCAGGTCTGCCCACCCATGGTTAAGAGAGAGGAGCTGAAATTCCAACAGTTGCAAAAGATATTCAGATAATCCAGGGAATGGAGAGCTTGTTTTACAAGAGGAAACTAAAAGGCTTTGGATTGCTTAGTCTAGCAAAAGGGTGACTGTGGGGGAATATAATTCATGTCATGTGCTTGGGCTTGTTCCAAGCTGTGGGAATTCTGACCAGCAGGCCAGTATACAAGTGCTAGCTGGCTAACGGGCAAGCCAAACAGATCAAAGTTGTGCTGGAGCCTCTCCAACCGTGGCCTGCTGATGTTGTTGCCTACCTAGCAAAACTTTTAGTTCCTCAAAACTCATGAAAACTTAATATCTGAACTTTCAGTCCCTCTGACAAATTCAGCTGAACCTAAGCTGTGGCTTCAAAAGATACTGAGTCTAGAGCAGACTGAAAACAGACTGACTGACAGGCAGAAAGACAGAATCAATAGTTTCTTAGGAAAGCAGCTGTGGACGCCTTATTAAAAATGTATAGTGACAGTAAACATATCCTAAACACGGAAACAACGATGAGACAGAGAGGAAAGGGAAGAGCAAGAGATATTTGCATGGTTTGAATAAGCCAAGAGAGAAAACAGCTCTTTTGTGACTTTGATCAGCAGGAGCGGTATATTACATTTTGAGCTTCTCCATTAAACAAATATAGACTGCAAGCAGGAACAACTACATAAAAGATACAATAAACAGCATAATATATTATTATTTCAGACTACAACAACCATAGTTTAAGGAATTGCACTGAGGGAAAAAAAATCAGCAATGTGGTTACTGAATTTGGTTGCAACACTGCCTACTATAGGTGCTACATTTTAACATTTAAACACTTATTTTAAGAGGACTGGTTCACCAAAGCACCTGTACAAAGAAAGAGATGGGTGTCTCTGAAGACCTCTACCCCTTCACTTCTTAAAGATTTTACACCGTTATTTTGGGAACGGTGATTCAACAGGCACCTAAAACTGAGGTACAAGTCAAATATCCAAGATGCATGGATTGAACGTAATCCTTACAGTGAAGCATGTTCTCAAGTCCTACTTTTTTTTTTAATCCATACCTTACCTTACTGATTGCAAAGAAGCACTCACTTTCATTATTTTTTACACCTGTACTGTGAACAACACTGTTTCCTGGTCCCCAGCATTGTAAAGTGTAGATCCCTCCCACGTACATTCAACATTTCAGCATTCCACTGAAACATTTCAATCTATTTAAGCAGTTGGCTTGGAAGGCTGATTGAACGATCAAATAGATTTAACTTTCAGCTGCTGTCATTCATGAGTTTCCATAAGAAAATGTTGTTTTTTCCTCCCTTACATGTTATGAGGAAATTAAATTCTTTTTCAGTCACGTTTATTTACAGGAAGCAAGCCAAAAGTTAAAGACTCCACAGGCCATTGAACTGGAAGGACTTGTAGTCAAGAAATAAATTCTATTTGAAATACTCAAACATTGTTGTCTTGCACTTACGGCTTATAATCAGCTAGACCCATTGATGACACTTTCTGCTGGTGGCCAGGGCTTAGTGAGCATTAGGTATCAATTGCAACAGATTGCCAGTTACGTACAGACAGATTTTCTCAGGGGGATGAAGGCAATGAGAAATGGTAAGAGAAGATTTTGTGAGGGGTGGAGGGGGCCTTGGAGCACCTCCAACAGGAGGACTGCCAGGAGGGTTGGCTTCTATGTCATTTGTGTGGAGCAGCATGGCTTCTGAGACATACATCCACAGCATAGAAGAACTGGGGAAAAAAAGAGCTCAGGGGATCCCATGTCGCTCGTGATCAACTATGAGGAAGAGTGCTTTATCACATCAGTCAGCAGGATGATGTACGTAGCCCTCCAGGCAGCTAGGAGACACCTTCCTCCAAATTGCTGAAGATCACAGCTTCTCTGCCTTCCCACTGCCAGTGCATGCAAAAAAGATTGAAATATGGATGTTGGGAGCTACCGAGTGGCCCTTGTCTTCTGGGTTTCTACCAGAAAACACAAGAGAGTGAGAGTAAACCCTATGGAGACTCAGAATTGCAGCTTGACAGAGTTTTTACAGAGGTGGGCACTTTTCAACAAAATCTGGACTCCTAAAAAAAAAAAACAGAGAAAGAAGAAAAGAAAAGAAAAGAAAAGAAAAGAAAAGAAAAGAAAAGAAAAGAAAAGAAAAGAAAAGAAAAGAAAAGAAAAGAAAAGAAAAGAAAAGAAAAGAAAAGAAAAGAAAAGAAAAGAAAAGAAAAGAAAAGAAAAGAAAAGAAAAGAAAAGAAAAGAAAAGAAAAGAAAAGAAAAGAAAAGAAAAGAAAAGAAAAGAAAAGAAAAGAAAAGAAAAAGAAAAGAAAAGAAAAGAAAAGAGAAACAAGAAACCCCAGCCTTTTCTCTCTTTATTGAACTCACTGGCATAGAGATGAGCCTGGCCTTTTATTCTGGGCTGTTTTGCAGTCTGATTCTCCACAGGAAGCCTGTCTAATCTAATAATTGCCTCAGACTGACTCCAGGCCAGTAACTGGATCTGAGCAGGAAGACCAGCCCATTGCTGTAAAGCCCCACTGAACTGGACCTCCTTTCAAGATCAGGTCTACCTAGCCCCATAATCATGGAACGGTTTTTCAAGTGAACATGATGTATTTCAAGGCATATAATTTGTTTAATACTTACGGTATCTTAGCACTTGTGTGAGACATCAGAGGGTGCGCAGCAAAGCACAGTCTTGGCAGATGGACTGGATGATCCAATATAATGAAAACCTTTCATTTCTAACATCTGTAACAATGTCTCCATTTCAGGCATCTGTGACAATGATCTTCACTTGCTGTATTTTGGATTAGCCGTCCAAGTGATATCCTTTCCAAGTATTAGCAGACAGAATAATAATAGCTCATCGTTGTAGATGGCAGCAGGCATAAACAGTAGGAGACATTAATTATCACCCTTTTGGTTTACAGCAGCAGAAACTACCATTAAAAGAAAGAGAAAAAACCCTAAGTACAAGATAACTCTTCACTACCAAAGCCTCTTTTCCTACCAAAAGATGACCTAAAAAGGAAAATAAAGTTGAGATTATGACAAATTTGCTTGAGGATTTTTAATGAAGTACAGAGGCAATGTGGTAAAATATTTTTAATTTTAATCTGCCTATTGGTTACATTTGAAATTCTGATGTGTAATATGTGGAGAACAAAAGGGATGGTGATCTGAGATGTACCAGTAGAAAGTGAGCACAGGAAGAAGGAAAGGACTTACTCAGACTAAGTATTTGCTTATCTATTAGTAGTGACAAGTCCAGAATAAACTGGGACAAGAGGATAGAAGGCAGAAAGCATAAAATACCATTTCCACCACTGTTAAAAAACACAAAAAAAGTAGCCAAGTTATCTTTTGCTTGGTGTGAGAGTAGACTAGTATCAACTCTTCTTTGCCTTAATTGCATTTTCTTATTTTCATTGTTAATGTTAATAAATCTGCTTTTTATGCTAAAAATATTTTGGGTGTTACTGCAAGGAAGGTTTTCATAAATGTGGTGATTTTTTGGTATCAAATCAATTCATAGCAGTTGAAGCAGTGTTACAATCATTAAAAGCATAAGGTTCTCTATCTGTATCATGCTTTCCAACTTTATTACTATTTCTGTGATTAGACAATTTTTGTCAAGGTTTTAGAAAAGGTAATATCACGTTAGCTCTGAAGTTTCCCTCAGAAATATATGGATTAGGGAATCTTCTCTCAAAAGGAGACGTGATTAAAGCTGAGGTTATAAGAATATACCAGAAACATTTAAAAACGATCAGGATAGAATTGAACTTAAATCACGTAATGTGACTTTACTCTGGAGATCTTTCAATGGCAAATCTGTGTCTTGAAATAATCCTGCAATAATTCTGTTTTAGCAGTTTCATCTATTTTAGATTTTCTATTTGTAATCCTGAAGTTGACTAGAGGTGTTTGATATAAAAGCTGCATAGAAACCGTTCAGGAAAGAGTGTGCATTAAAAGCAAAATCTTTTATCCCACAGAAGATCTGACACTGATCCAATTGACCCGTCACAGTATAAACAAATTGCTGCTGTACCACATCAGCTTTCCCAAAACCGACCTGTGTGATTTATTGGATTGTGTGTTTGTGATCTCATCCTTGCGGTTTTCACGGCTAATGATTCTTCATAGGCTTATTGTTGGACATTTCTAATAGCCTCTGTTGTGTATCTGACATTTGATATATACCAAACCCATTCCATTTGATCTTTAATGCAGCGCCCCAGCTCCGCTTTTCAACAATATCTAATACCAACATTTGGATGAAAGTTCCTGAAATGTCCCTTCTGATGGGATTCCAGGAAGGAGAATTCTGGGGCACGGAGAGGCACACACAGCAAAACCCCGCTGTGGTGGGGGCTTCAGCTGAAGTCTTCAGCTCAGGTATCAGTCTGTTCATTGATAACAGATACTTCTGCACAAAGCTTGTTCTAACAAAACCATAATTTGTCATTCTTAAAAAAGGCTGTAAGTCAAAGAGTGCTTAACAGTTTAAGATGGCACTGCCACTGAAAGAAGGGGTCCCCAATCTCCTCCACTCTCTGCAGCTCATTTCCACCTCTGCACCACTGTTGCCCTTTTGTGGACACAGCTGCTTCCATAGCCATATACTCAGTCAGGCGGGAAGTCAGGTCAGGCCCTGCGTTAGCTTTCAGCCTGCTCTGTTCCCCAGCTTAGCTCATGGTGTAACCACGCAAACGTGTGTGACTCTGTAAAGCAGGGAGTGAGCAGCTGGGGACCAGTGAAAGCTTATTCTGGCTTAAAGAGTTCCTCAAATTACAGGCTTGGCTATGAGCCACGTGCCGTGATGGCTACTCATGCTGGTCAAGTCCTGAAAAGACCTCTGGGAACATCAGAAGGACTTACCCTAGTGAGGTAAACAAATAGCACAATGGCAGGCTGAGCTCAGTGTTCCTAGATAATGCACGTGTGAAGGGAAACTTGGGATTATTTGGGATTCTTATTCAGGAAGAACAACTGCTTACCACCAGGGACGGCTCAAGTGAAAGCCTTTCTTCAGTATGCAACCATATTCAGCAACAAACCCCAGCATTAGATTGCCTGAGAACAACACTGAGAAAAACACCAAAAAATTCTATGTACCCAATAAAAAAGGTTGCAAAAGTGATTGCACCATCTGCCAACAGGACATGGCACAAAACAGAGGTTGTGGGTATTGAGAGGAAGGCTACAGGAATGATTAGGAGTACAGAAAAAATGTGCAAATAGATTGAAATGATTGGGATTGTTCATTTCACAAAGCAGACATTTAAAAGAGAGCATGATAATAGTATTTAAAGTAAGGAATGGTACAGGCAAGGTAGATAAAAAGCTTTGTCGAGACAGCTTTGCTCCCTGTCTCAACACAAGACTATGGAGACATTCAGTGAAACTGTAAGGTAGCAAATTAAAAACTGATAAAAAATAACAGTTTTTTAGCACAGTATGTAATTAGAGGATGCGTTGCTGATGCAGGCACTGGGGTGTATGGGGTAATTTGAGGTTTCTTACCCCTCAGTGAAAGAATAAGCTACTTAGCATGCAGGGTAAGGTAAAAAAGCATGAAGTTAGGCAGCTTCTATAGAGCAACGCTGATTGCCACCAGCTACAGTAGCCTGCTGTCTGTGCTGACTTGTAACCATCCACCTCTTGTCCTTCTGAGGGGTTCGTAGTTCGATGAACAGCAAGACACCCATCTTCTGAATAGGGTGAGAGGTGTCTATTCAAAGGAAGTCAAATGCATCCACTTTAAGGGATTAAACGTATGCAAGCACAGAATCATGTAGAAGGGGATTTCCTAAAAAAGTATGGTCTACAAAGGGACTTTCATTTCATATGGAAGATATACATCACCACAGAATGCGTCTGTTCTGTTTCAGAAGAAATAAATTGCCATGTCTAAAGATTTAGGCCAATTTGATGCACCTGACCCTCAGTATGGAGCTGAGGTGACAACGCCTGTTTTCCCACTGTTGGGCGAGCAATGAAGACCAATGCATGAAAGTCATGAAAATAAATCATTTTGGAAACAAGATCTAAGGCAGCATTTGTCAGAATTAAATAAAAAAACTGCACATAAAACACTTCACAGGGGGGAAAAAAAAAAGGCAGCATTTCAAACCAGACTGTTGACAAGTGACATTATCCTGTCACCTGCTACAGACAAATGACTTGCCAAACACACAGCTACACTGCACACAGCCATATTTCACCGGCGGGGTTTTGTTTTGCCTCCCAGAGCCTCTCCCTATGAAAAGGAGTGCCCACGAGACTGTGACTTCATGTCCCCACACTGGCCTTTCCCTAAGGAGGGTTTTGCTGCCCACAGGAGCAGGCTGGTCCCCAGTCCCTGTCATGGTGGGGCTGGTGGCCCTTTTGGCCACCCAGCACCACAGGAGGGAGGCCACCTTGAAAGACGCTGCTCCTGCACTTCCCTCACATGGGGCAGATGGCTGCAGCTCTGCTGAGACCCCAGAGGGTGTCGGATCACCCAGATTCTCCCACCCGGCAACTGAAGGAGGGAAGGGGCAGTCTGCCCACTGAGGCCGCCAGCGGCATCATGACAGGCAGGCAGGTGGCCCGCCCCACTTCTCCCTCCCTGCCTTCACCCTTTCCCTTCTGCTGAGCCACCCCTGTGGCACAGGGTGGCCAGTGGTTGCCGGTCCTGCCACCCTCAGGCCACAGGGCTCCTTGCCCAGGATGGTGGGCAGCACTGTGAGGGGGCCCCACGGCCCGCCATGAGGCATCAGCAGTTGGCCCCAGCGGCAAGGCATGGCTCCTGGCCCAGGAGGACCTCTGCCATCCTGGGGGTGTCACAGGGAGGGTGATGCCTTGGCTGCCCTTGGGGCAAGGCTGTGAGGGCACGAAGGTGCTGGCTTCCTGGCCACGGGGTGCCATGACGCTGTGGTCTGTGAGGCTCGAGCTCGATGGTAAAAAATCCTGGGGAAGGCAGCAGGAAAACGATGGTGTGGTGTGTGGTGTTCAAGTGCAAATGCGTACAGGGCCCAAGGAACCTAAATAAAAGTGTAACACCACATTTACAGTACAGGTGGAAAAGAGAAAGCCACATGATACAGTTGGGGTACAACATAAAAACAAGGGATGGTTTTATTTCATGTTCTTGGAGCTAACAACCCCTTTGAAAGAAAGCAAGACCAAGCAGTTGCTATAATTTTAGTCACAAATTTGCTACCTTCTTTTTTTTTTTTCGTTAAGAGGAAGGAGAGACCCAGAGAAACACTAACAACCGTATTGGTTTCTCCCCCTTTAAGGTCCTTCTCTGTCCTGTCAGCTCTGCCCATTTGTTCTCTAAAACTATTTCCCTTTTTGGTGAGCTGGGTCTAGCAGGCCAGCCATTCTGCTCCCCCTCAGTCCCCTCCGCTGGTCTGTCCTGCAGCCATGGAGGTCACTCTTCCCCCTGCCCCATCCAAAACCAAATTATGGCAGCAGCTCCTTTGCTTCATTTTGGAAGTACCTGCTCTTTATGCATCACAGCCTTGCATACACCATTATCTTCTCTCTTCCTTAGCCCTATTTTTCATCTTCAGTAACATTTGGTTTTTATTCTGTTATGTTATTCTGTGTTTGGTGATTGAGCTTAGGAAGAAGCAGAGTTACTCAGTCTGGTTATGGACAGATTTTTGCCTTCCTGCGATATAATTTTGAATATATATTTTCTGACTTCTCCCTTCCATCCTGTTCATGAGGGATGGAACCCTCACAGCAGCTCTGTGGTAGTTTATGTATTTTTGGTATGAAAGGTGGACCCACACTCTTGTAAATATCTAAGCATCTTTGGTTTTAAAAAACACTTGAGGATCTGGACTTGGTTATTAGCATAGTCACAGCCAGATTGTATTACTTTAGTTTGGTAGCAGTTTGTTGACACTGTGTGAGAACACAAGCAGAAAACAAGATAGTCATTTAGCAAAGTCCTTGCGATTTGATACAGAGCACGGCAACTGTCCATAGAAGGTTAGGACCTATTTGTCAAAGAGCTCACCAAATCATTTTTGACCAGCAAGGTCAAAAACTCTAGGAAATGAACCAGAAAACAATCTAAATTGACAAAGACATTTTTTCTATGGAGATCTAGGGAGCTGTTTGTGCAGAATGAAGCTGTTTGCCTGGAAGGCTGCAGAAGACTGTGGAAGACAACGTTGTGGGGGTTTTATGATGGCAAAGCTTATTTTTTGATAAAATAATCTTGTGTTCACAGACTACTAAGGGGAAGAGTTATACCCAGACTGCCAGTATGTCTGGTACACAAGGTCTTAGAATCATAGATTCATAGTTTGGGTTGGAAGGGACCTTTAAAGGTCATCTAGTCCACCCCCCCTGCAATGAGCAGGGACAGCTTCAACTAGATCAGGTTGCTCAGACCCCGTCCAGCCTGACCTTGAATGTTTCCAGGGATGGGGCATCTACCACCTCTCGGCAACCTGTGCTAATGTTTCACCACCAAAGCTGATAAAAAAAGTGCAGAATTGGCACCCTGAAGTTGTCAGACCTCACACTTGAGGGGGCATACCCAAACAGAAGAAGAGAGAGCTCACTTGGTACTAAAGGCGCCTGTGCCAAGAACTGTTAAGTTGTCTCAGGTTTGTGGAAATGTTGGCAGTAGCACTGAACAGTACCTCTATATTTACTGAGTGAAGAGACAAGAGGGAGAGCAAGACAGTAGTAAATCCAAATGACCTATTTGTAAATGTCGAGGTCATCACATTCATTTTGTAACAGCTTTTGTTAAATAATATTGGCTATATAAAAGTGCTCAAAATTGATGTTATTTTGGGTGTGTTTTTCTCAGAGGAAAGCTGAAGACCATTTTGGCATCTAACCTCAATGTATGTCCAGTCACTGTTGTGAAGGAGAGCTACAATAAGCCAATGAAGTCAAGCAGAAAAAACTGGGCATAAGTGAGAAAGATAAAAAAGAAATCCAGTGTTTCTCCACATAGCTAAAATAGACCAACGCTGCTCACTAGTTGAAAAAAAAGCTGCCTGTTATGTCAGCAGAGGCACAAGGTTCAGAGTTTACCAAGAGAACCAAAGCAGAGATGAATGTTAAACTGCCTGACTTCTTAATGTCAACACAACTTCCATTCAATAATTAAGTATGAGACTGACCTAATGAGACAGGCAATAATCATATTTCAGGTTCGGTGGTTCTCAATAACAGCCCTGGAAGAATGCAACCAAGACTGGAGACAGCAAAGGTATTTTTAGAAGCACTAATACTAGGGCAGTGATTAGAAATAAGGATGCTTTTCTCAGGTAATGAGTATCTTAACCAACAGTGTAATTCCCAACATTTTGAGACAAGACTGTGCCAGAAGTTAGGACCAAAACCTTATATAGGACCATGCCTCTACTAAGCAAGAAGCAAAGATTGACTGCTTTGCTGCTTGAGGAAGGAAAAAAAGGGATGTCTACTATGAGATTTTCTATAGTATAATTAAGAACCAGCTGTCTTCTCCTTTGGACAGGGCAAGAAGAAAGAGGGAGCCCAAGAAGCAGGATAGAAAACTTAAGATTGGGCATCTGAAGAAAAAGACCAACACTGGCAGTTAATGGGGGATAAGGAAGGAGACTTCACTAGGGCCATGGCCAGCCAATATCTAGAGGATGTAGAAAGTGCTTGACCTAGTGCTTTAGTCCCAAGCAGGTCTGCAAGAAACAAGTCCAAGGGAAACAAGTTCATGCCATCAGCAGTCCTGTAGCTCATCATACAAGCCTCAACTTACAATTAAGCCAAAGGATGCAGCTGTGGCTGGTGGCATAGCATGGTTCCATGCACGTAATTGAGACTCCAACCTTCACATCACTTCTTGTGGAAAGAAAATACTGGATGTGGTTTTCATTTGGAGGAAAGTGAACCCAGAAAAATACTGTCACCCTAAGCCTCAGAAAGAAATCCTGTGGGAAGAAAGATTGCTTCTGTGTGGCATTTTCTTCTAAACTTTAAGTGAACGTATAGAGGTTTTGGTCTAACTGAAGACTTCGTAAAAAATCAACAATGCAATAATCAATATTTTTGAAGAGACATTAAAATTGTCTTGATGTGTCTGGAATCCTTGGTTTATTGAACTGAAGATGAGGTTTAAACTAATCCATCAATATTTTGTGATCTGACGTTTACAGCTATTGAACCCTTACATGTGTTCATCAGTGGAAACATTAGCAGTGACTAGTACTGTTAAAAATTGGGTATTGCAATGGGACTACATGTAACAAATAAATTCTCTTGACCCCAATGAATGTAAAATATTGCTGGGTTTTTAGTAATACCCAGTTGGATGCAGAAAAGCATGCCTGCTGGTATGCTAAACTGTTCTGTGATCAATAAAAACTGTATGAGAACACGAGACTAGATAAATAAAACTGTCAATATAATTAATGTATTCTCTTCTCCTGAAGTATTGCACTGCTCTTCTGTATCTCTGAACTTCTGTGCGCCCACTGCACTGCTGTAGCCGTTTCGCATTTTTATCGTCTGCTGTTTTGTTCTGCCTTCTCCCTTGTCATTGTTTTGCAGTGTGTCAGGGACAGAGGAGGAGGGAAATAATTTTGTGGTTTTGTCAAATGGCTACAATTGGGGGAAAAAAAACCCAACCTCACTAACCAAAACAAACATACTAGCTCTTATCCATGACCCATTGTGAGAGCAATAGAATGGGAAGGAGACCTTGAGCCACCAAGATGTATTCTCTACATCTACTTATTCCAGCTGTGCAGCTCATTGATACCCAAAGCACTTTTGATACAAAATCCTAGGTCTGCCAAAACCCCATACTGTGCAAAGTGACATTTGCCAACCAAAGTATTTATGTGTCTTCCCTTTCTCCTTGCTTTTCCACTGACGCTCCTTTGCCAGTCATGTTTTCTCATCTATGGGCTAATGAGTGAGTTAGTGAGTGAGTGTGCCCACACTACTCAGCACGTGTACTCCCCAAAATAATGCCTTTTAATGATATTTTACTTTTGAGCAACAGAATCTGGTGGAAATTCGCAGACTATCAGACCAATGTAATCTCCAAAACAGCTGATTTCCAGTGCCCCTTTAACCAGGTGGAAATGGCCACGCTTTAAGGGAGGTGAAATGGCCAAGTCCAATTAGATCATTGATGCTCGTGGATGTAGTAGCCCCTCTGTGTTCAGCAGTTGTCTCAACACATTTAGTAAATCTTGTTGTTTATAAGTTAACGTGATTCTCAGTGTAAGTGGTACTGTGATACTGATTTGCATTATTTTGACCCACTGGGAAGCAGTGATAGCTGGCAACAATGCGTATAGCGTGCAGTGGTTTTGTGGGAAGCCATTATGTTGAATGAAATCCTCTACAAGTAGCGCAGATGAAACTGGTTTTGCTTCTGTGTCCCCAAGACAACCAGGATGTTTTTTCAGCATCTACCATGCAGAGATAGTGCCTGTCTGCAGAAGGGGAGGACTGGCAGGGTACGGGGAGGACAGGCTGCTCCCTGGAGCCAGGGTGATGGGAGTGGAGAGGGCTTCCCAGGCTGGGGGGTGTCAGGGCAGGACCCAGCAGCCAGGGCCCATCTCTGCCCCAGCCAGGAGCAGGGCAGCCGGGGCCACTGGGACAGTCGCAGCCCTGGGCAACGGGCACCTCCCTGGGGACCAGCCAAGTCTGGGGTGGGACCTCAGCCCTGGCTCAGCATGGGCCAAGCATCAGCTGGTTGGGGAAAAATCCCAGCGGTGGGGTGTTCAACTAGAGGTAGAGTACACAGACTGGCAGTCCTAGAGGCAGCACCAGGTTTTCCAAACTTCACTGCTGAAAATTATTACAATTTCAAAAACATCCTGGAAGAAATATATTACTTACACTTCATTCAAAGCAGCTATTTTGAAAACTCTCTTATGTATCTCTAAATAAGTGTGTATCCTGCATTTAACATTTACTAACCTCTGAAACAAAGGCCACTAAAGAGCTGAAAATACAGTTAATTTGCTGCTGAAAGTAGTTTGTCAACTCCTAGTTGAAGATTTTCAAAGGTTAAACAGCTATATTTAAAGTAATTTGAACAGGTTCATCATTGCTGGGAGTGTTCTGGAAGCCCTGGGCATGGTGAGAGCTAAAATGTTGCCTTCTTAGTTTTACAGAGTGAAAGACATCTGAATTCAGTCATTCCTTATTTATGTATTATTTTTTATAATTATGGTATCACTGAAATAGATTCAGGGGGCAGGGGGCTTAGGGAGAGCTGCTATTTTGAAAAGGTTTATATCTCTGGCAAACTGGGAGCCAGGGTGGGGAAATAGGGAAGTTTCTGTCAGAGGGATTTCAGACTGTTAGGGTTCACTGAATGGATGACAAAAAACATAACTCGAGAAGATGGAAAATAGTTATTGTACGTTAGACAGTACATTACTGTCCTTTATCCAATGTCCCATGAAACGAAAAAAAACAAAAACTGTTTGGGTTTTGTTTCTGAACCACAATGTTCACTGAGCACAAATGGTGAGCCACTTTTCCTGCAGGAACAAAAGGCAGTCACGGCATATGTAACTGTGTATACAGTGTGTACACAAGTACATAAATATTCCCCATCTCCTTCTCCACAGGCATGTTCTCCCCAGGTTTTTCTGTTCTGCTGAATGTGCAATGTGGTAGTTGTTGTACAAGATCTAAAGAGCAAAAGGTTTTGACTAGACAGTGCCAGACCAGATATTAATTTGCTCCAGTGTGGTACAAAAATACATTTCTCTGTCACTTATTATAGGGAATGGGTGAAGAAAGCGTCATTCTTCCCTCTGCTTGAAGACCCGGTGACTTGTCAGTCACAAGTGGTGTTCCCCAGGGCTTGGTACTGAGACCGGTTCTGTTTAATATCTTTATCAATGACCTGGATGAGGGGATCAAGTGCACCCTCAGTAAATTTACAGACGACACTAAGTTAGGCAGGAGTGTTGATCTGCTTGAGGGTAGGTTGGCTGTATAGAGGGATTAGGACAGGCTGGATCGATGGGCCGAGGCCAGTGGTATGAAGTTCAGCAAGGCCAAATGCCAGGTCCTGCACTTAGGTCATAACAACCCCATTCAGCGCTACAGGCTTGGGGAAGGGTGGCTGGAAAGCTGCCCAACAGAAAAGAACCTGGGGATGTTGCTTGACAGCCGGCTGAATATGAGCCGGCAGTGTGCCCAGGTGGCCAAGAAGGCCAACAGCATACTAGCAGTCATAACAACCCCATTCAGCGCTACAGGCTTGGGGAAGGGTGGCTGGAAAGCTGCCCAACAGAAAAGAACCTGGGGATGTTGCTTGACAGCCGGCTGAATATGAGCCGGCAGTGTGCCCAG
Organism: Charadrius vociferus; assembly: GCF_000708025.1. Classification (NCBI taxonomy): domain Eukaryota; kingdom Metazoa; phylum Chordata; class Aves; order Charadriiformes; family Charadriidae; genus Charadrius; species Charadrius vociferus. The sequence continues at coordinate 1,527,351 of NW_009646761.1, read as the reverse complement.
GTGGCCAAGAAGGCCAACAGCATCCTAGCCTGTATCAGGAATAGTGTGGTGAGCAGGACTAGGGAAGTGATCAACCCCCTGTACTTGGCACTGGTGAGGCCCCACCTCAACTATTGTGTTCAGTTTTGGGCCCCTCACTACAAGACAGACATTGAGCTGCTGGAGTGTGTCCAGTGAAGAGCAATAAAGCTGGAGAGGGGACTGGAGAACAAGTCTTATGGGGAGAAGCTGGGGGAAATGGGGTTGTTTAGCCTGGAGAAAAGGAGGCTGCGGGGACACCTTATTGCTCTTTACAACTACCTGAAAGGAGGTGTAGATGTTATGCTTAGGGACATGGTTTAGTGGTGGTTTTGGCAGTGTTTGGTTGATGATTGGACTCGATGATCTTAAAGCTCCCTTCCAACCTAGATGATTCTATGATTCTATGGTTCTATGACCCAACTTTGGCATACTGAAAGAAAGCAGAATTTTGTCCTATAATCTGCAAATTCTAGTTCCACATCTATATCATTTCCTGTGTATACGAAACTCAGAATAGTTCACACCATCAAGCTGAAGGCATCTAAATGAGGCGCCTCCATTGAAAGCTTAGTCACCCAATGTCCCTGTGGGGAAAGTGGAGGGAGACAGCCCTCTACAGGTGTCTATTTTGCCCTATTGGCATATCAGTTCCTTTCCGGAGATACCATTATAGGAAACATTAAGAATCTGCATTCTTATTCAAGTATTTCAGTTAAATTGCTAAAATGAGAGGGCATGAATTTTTCCCAAAAACCTCAAACAGAAATTCCCTCCCTGGGATTTCCATTATCCAAGTCTTTGAACTATTGCTCCAAGAGGTCTTTAGTCACTGCCTAGGCTCCTTATAGAATTTATTGCAGACGGAAGACTTGTAAGCACCTTTCCCAGCATCCTGTTGTCATCTGCAACTTCAGGGGTCCTGAAGTGAACGCAATGAGAAAGCCTTGGTGCCCAGGTCAGGGGGATGTGTGAACAAGGCTGCTGTTAAGCAACCAACAAGGCTCATTATAGGGTTTTCCAGGGCAAGGGGAGGGGAACAGTGGTATTAAAATGCATTTTGTTTTGGGATGCTTTTGTGTATTCTGTATTCTCTATGACCAGATCCCCAAAGGCTCCCAGCTGATATTGAAATACCTGAAATTCTACCAAAACCTAATGTAGAGTTAGGAGCTTGGTTGCCTCTGCCTATGGACACTATGTTCAGGGGTATGAAAATCTGATGATTGTTTATGAAAGACCTTGTTTACAGGCATGTAAATAATGTAGATAAATTTTATTGAATAGTGCAAATACATTTTAGTTCTGTTTCCTATATTAACAGTAAATGGCGGCTGTTTGGTATCCCTTGTGCAAACGGTAGATCCCACAGAACAAGACAGATCCTAAAAGGCCAGATTAAATTAATTAGAGGCTCATCTTGCCCTAATGGAGTAGTACAAGATGACAACAATATGACATAGGTCCATAAAAACAATGAAAAGATAAAGAGGAATAATACTACTTTTAAATCATAACTCAAACTGAGGAAGTTTTTTCCTTCTGCATCAACCTGACTTGAAAGTCCAAATGATTTTTAATGAAAGTTAGTCTGCATGGTGCATATGGCATCTTGAAAAATATAACCTGTACTCTCAAAGCTTTGCTAAAGTAATAAAGGCCTTAAAGAAATGTACAAGCGCAAAACATTGCCAGACAGTTGCCTAGTCTGCGAGGGAGATAGCAATTTGGGGTATGGCCATGGCCTGACTATATGGAAGTGCTTGCTTTAACGCCAAGTACTGTAGAGGAGTGCTGAGGACTGATGCAGGTCTGACTCAAGCCCAGAGAAAACATTCCGCTGTCTTCAGTGAAAGCTGGACTCAGGCCTTGATTCTGAGATAAGTGGATGGTCTTTCTCACCCATGGTAGAAAAGGCAGGCTGAGTTGTAGTCCACTTGACTTTATTTTTTCTTTTTGTGGTTTTTCAATTTGTAGATGCCCTTGCAGGCTTTTATCTCTGCTAGCAATCCCATGAGACAGGAACATTCATGCTGATTTCATGGAATGGACTGAGAAGTTTCAAGAGGCTCTCTGAGAAGCACTTTGTGCCGCTGGCTAAAATCTGAAATACAAATCTACAAGAGAATAGGGAATTAGGCTAAGAAAAAGAAAAAAAAAAGAATGATACAAGAGACAAAAACATGGCAATAGCAACAAAAACACATTTACCTCTGAAGCCATGGGCTATTACATTTTCTTCTCTGTAAAGCGAAGAAAGAATTAGAATTCTCCTTAGGTATGTTCAATTGAAAGGCATGGAAGTAGGGGATTTGAAACAGATATTGATGGCTCTACATAATCACTTTTCTAGAAAGGGAATAGAAAGTTCATCCTGTAATGCACTCAGAAAACTGCTTACCTAAAGTCACCATCATTTTAAGAGGAACTTCATTACATGTTTGTTACTTATATAGAAAGATTAAACAAAACAAAAAAAAAAAAAGGAAAAGATAGACACTGAGTTTTATCTATCCACTCATTTCTGAAGGTTTCCATCACAGCAACATCTGAGCATCCGTGGATGCCAGCCAGACCTTCAAAACAACCACAGAACATGCTAAGAGTTCTCTTACTCACTCTTAATGGATATTATTTCCTATCACAAGCTGCTTCAGAGTGGAATTTAACTTCTTCTACACGCGTGGTTTTTTCACTTTCTACTAGACTGTTTTAGCATTTGGAGAGTCCAGTGGAAGGAAAAGTAGTAGGATAAAAATGAATGGTGTTTATTTTTCTTTGCTTAGATCGAACAGCAAACAGTGTGAATTTGGGTAGACAAAGAAGCCTGTTATTCCATTTTTGGGTGAGATTAACTGCTAAGTAACACTAAAGCTTGCACAATGGTCTAGAAAACTGCTATCAGGCTAAAAGGATAATAAAATGTTTTGGACAGAAATCCAAACAATGGTGAATAATGAATATCTAGAGATCTATAATTCTGACAAAGGTTTTTCTTTGAGGCTACGTGTTAGAATTACATGCACATACACGTGCTCAAAATACTGCGGTACTCAGCACGATTTATGCACTTGATAAAATGCCTCATAGTAGCACAAAAATAGAATTACACCAGGTGCACAACAAACAGACATGCTAGTTTTAAAAAAATCAAGTAAGCCAACTGGAGTGGGAGCCAATGAGACCAGATGATCGACATATTTATTTTGAAAGCAGCCAGAATGCCTCAACCTTCTTCAGTCACAACTATCTAAACTAAGTCATGGTAGTCCCAGATTCGGCTAAACCTGGTTATGGCTCTGTTACCAGGTGAAAGTAAGGGTAGTTCTTTTACTTGGGCCAACTTTCTCATTTCTCACAATTGTCGTCATTGTTTGCTTTCACTGTCCATGGTCAGATAAACCTGGGGCTTCCTAAAGCCATGACCTTAGTTCGTGTAACTCGATGTCCAAATTAAACCACAGACAAGTCCACAAATCCTGCCCCAGGAGCCCCAGACTCCAGGGACACAGCAAATAAGCCAGTCACACAAAGAAGCGAGTAGGTACAAAGTCCAAGGGAAGGGGACATAATTGCTTTGGCAGAGCTGAAGGACAAGAATGACTCCTCCTACCAGTATAGTGGCATCTTTGAAAGAGGTAGACTGTAACTCTGAATTAAACTGGGCATTCCTTCTCAATAATTTTCGCTAAGTGAAGAAAAATATCTTTGAATATTTGGATTCAAATTTTAGATTTTATTGTGAAAGTTTGAGAAATAGAAGTTAAGATTGAGAAATCTTAACTTATCAGAGAAAAGTAATTTTGCAGAACAATTTTTAAGAGATCATCTGGGTGGCAAGCAAAATCATCAATATAACATCAAAGTACGGTCAATGGTAGAACAGGGTAAGCCTATCTCTGGCCAGAAATAACAATTTCCCGGAATCTAATTCTAGCATCAGAATAACTAAGATTCAGCAAAGTGGAAATTCTTCTGATGTAAAGTTATCATTACCTAAAAGTTTTAAGGGAGACAGTAAGTGTCCTGTCTGTTAGCTGTAAGGACGATGTACTATTTGGTCAATTTGATATCTTGGCTTTCAGGATTTATGGATGGGGAAAGCATTTCCTGATAAACAACTTAGGTGTGAAGGCACTTTGTGGTGAACACAAATAACTGCCTAGAACAGGATTGGAGAGGAGAGTCAGAGAGGAAGAGAAAATGCAAGAACAATCAAGCAGATCTGGAATTGACAGAGGAAAAGCAGCAATCAAAGGTTTTCTGTGAGCAGAGAAAGAATTTGCGGGACTGTGATAAGTAGGTGAAGTACAGGAATTGGACAGCAGAGGAGGCGGCTCTCATGGAAGTCCCTTAACCATGATATAGTGATTTTACCTTGAGAACGGGTTGGGGGTGTTGGGAGAGAAGGTTAGGAAAACAGAAAGAAATAAAAAGGAGAGGACTTGCACAAAACGTGCAATGCACAAAGCGAACATTTTTCATAGACTTAGAAAGAAAGCTGTTGACGTGGATTTCAGTTGATCTGTTGCATTGGCTATGAGAAAGGTATCAAAATGGAGACCCATTTAATGATGTAGATCTCTCCTGGAACTGTGATAGCATACTTTTGTCGATTAGCATTTTAATGAGTCATAATAAAATATAATATGCGGATGTAATCTGTGCACAAATGCTTGAGGAAATGAAAGACTGACTAACAACCATTGCATAATTTCAGCATGGAGAAGTTATTGCCCAATTCAGATGTCAAAACCATGCAAATAGAGATGCCTTGGTCCTACTAGGTTAATGTTCAATTTGTTCTATTACCATTCCAAACATCAAGGAACACAGGCAATAATATTTCTGATTTGGATATTTAACCTTTATTCCAGTAATTTCTCTTCTGGATTAAATGAAGCCTCGAGCTAAAGCAATCTAATTGATAATAAGGATCTTCACCTAATTCTGTGGTTAGCCAAGGGTCTTCACATAATAAATCTGGCAATATTTTCCTTTAAATCAATATTTCCAGGACAAAAAGGTCTGTTCTATAGACCAAATTTATAAAACATAGCCATTCTCAAATCCCGAGTTCCTTCAGAGAAACATAATAAAGCTGAGAATCATTTTTTGCCACGTTTTTGCAGTAAGAAAATGTCAATTTATTGAAACCTCAGTGATGTTTGGATTCTGACCACAACACAGGGACCCCCAGCTGAAGTTATGTCAGGTCAGCTCCTAAGAAGAACACAAACATCCTGATTTTAAAAAAGGAAATTTAAAAATAATTGTGGGGTTTTTTTTCCCCTCACAATATTTGACTTGCATGCTTCATCAGAGTAGAAATGGATTTTGAAATGCGTTTTCCATACTGTTGGCAAAGGTTCTTTCTTAAATGACTTTACTTGCACAATGATATTTAATGTTCTCAAGGACAGCGTGAAGAGAAGGGAATACAAAGTACCAAATCAGGCAACAGATAGTTGGGTAAATAGGGAATTTAAGACAAGGAGCCGTTAAACACACTCCTCTTGCTTCAGGAGTCAGTCCTTTTCAAGGACAAGGGAAAAACAGAATGTACAATTCAGCTCCGTGGCTGTAGGTGTAACATTTTAATAGCTGGCACACTGCCTGTATCTGATGCACTCGTTCAAATAGGCAGATGCTGGATTGGATAAATGGAAGGGCATGTAAGGACACGGAGTCTAGCTCCTTGCTGCATTTATTATCACAATATCTCACCGACTGCAGAACGTGGGAAGAAAGTTCCCTGGATGTTAAGAAAGGCTTTATACTGACAACCCCAGGTGGAGGCTTTTGCTGTGATTAATGGAAACTAAAGTCACAGAACAACTGAAACTATTCTATGTCCATCTCAACTACTGCTTGTAACGTTTACTGGTAACATTTACTCTCTCCCCCAAATATCAACTCAAATTTAACTCACGTGATTTATATTCTCACACAAGTAATCTTACACTACCAAGTTCTTTATTAGCAGGTATTTTAAAGCCTGCACACTTTCATATTTACAAAACAGTCAAACACTTCTTTTTTTCTTTCTTTTTTTTTTTTTGACTTGGTATAATGGATGGCATGGCTGATTAGAGACCCCAGGTCTGTATTTCCATGCTCCATGTCACCCTATAGCACCCAGCTGGTAAAGCCTGGCAATCAGTAGACTGATGACAAGAAAGCTCACCATTTTAGAGCAGAGACATGTCTAGTTTTCCTTCTTGTTTATTATGTTTTTGGGCTGACAGTAACTTTTGTCTCACCCAAGCCACTGGAAATATGATTTTTCTTTAAAAAACATACTGTTTCTCTGGATATGATTCTTCATACATATTTGTTTGAGTGTGTTTGAAAAGAAAAGCTAGTTTTTGACCAGTGTGTATTCTTTTAGTCTTTGATGGTAGCACACTGCACATCTTATGCACGTATGATGTTATTGTTACTAAAAAATGTCTCAAGAGAAAAGCTCTAACCAGATCACCCGGTTTCTAAAGAAAGATGCTGGGATTTGCAGAGCTGCATAGCACTTGCCTGCGCTGGGTGAATTACAGTCATGGAGGGGGCGATACTAGTCACCCAGGTACGAAAAACAGCTTCTTAGAAAGTATAGCCTCAAATATCTGTTGCTGCCATGAACAACGTCACAGGTGTCCATGAGTCAGCACTGCAGCCTGTCCTATTTTAATGCAGAGACCGAACCAAAAACTTCCGCAAGAAAATAACGCAGCGTGCAACCACGGCTGTAATGCGCGCAGGGATCCTCCCACCGGCTCGCAAAATGAATTAAAAAAAAAGAAAGAAAACGTTTAGTTGCCCGTGCAGCCCTGGTTTTTTTTGGTGGGTTT
>NW_009646761.1:1507795-1520356 GCF_000708025.1 Charadrius vociferus | reverse complement strand
CCCCCCCCCCAAACCCACAGTTGGTACCATCAGAAAAGATGATATGATTAAAATATAGATCACAAGAGCTCAGGATTTAGAAGAGAAGGAAAAAAAAAAAGCCATGACAAAGCCAATTAAAAAGGCGATAACGGCTTAGAAAAAAAAAGAAGAGATGTTTTATACTGATCATCCAAGATCAGTGCAAAACAATAGCCCTAAACCAGCCCACGCTATTCCCTGTCAGATCCCAGCACTGTTCCACAAAGGGGGACTCCGTAGGCAGCATCCCCCTGGCCGGGAGTCCAGAGGGGCTCAATGGGTGCAGCCCCGCGCCCCTGCACAGCCCCCGGGCAAGGTGCCCGTGGGCTACTGGGACCCCGAGCCCACTGGCAGTGGGGCCACCGCTCCTTGGGGAGGTGGAAGGAGCAGCGCCTGCGTCGTCTTGCTCTTGCTTGTTATTATTTATAGCCTTCCTCTGGCATGATAAGGACTCTACGGGCAAGAAAAAAAAATAATATGAAAGGTTATCCAATACACCAATTCAGATTTTTAGTAATAATTTTCCAGAGATGTTTTTCCAGTGCTCCAGGCACCCTAGCACTTCATTAATAATGCAGTAAAATCCCAGCAACATTACATTAATCACTCCAGTGGGAACCCAGCCAGTCAGGCACCTCTTTTTCAGTTCTCCATCCTCAGCCTTCTCTAACCACTGTCTCAAACAGACGTCTTTCACTGCATGCTTGGAAAGTTGCCCAATTTGAGCTATTTTGGACTAACAAAGGAACAATTTCATCCAAAGACACAGAACCCCCACAGAGCTGCTGCCCTCCCCCTCTCTAGTGTAATGGGGGTTGGGTGTTTCTGCTGACCATTGCCCAGGCAGGGAAACATGAAAGGAGAGACTAAGTTGGTCTAACCTTCCCTTTTAAAGTCTACGTGGAGACTGACAGGGAGCTAACTTGCATCTGCAGGTATGAGGAGCCACAGACTCCTTGGGGAGTGCAGGATCCAGCGACTGAGCTGCGATGCTCAGCACACGTCACAGGGTTTGGTTTTGGTGTTGTTTTTATAATGCGGAGAAATCAGTTTACTATTGGAAAAGCCTGATCAAGCAAAAATCAAAATAGACGCTGGGAATGTGTCAGTCTGGTCAAATATCAGCATAGTCAAGTCGCAGGCAGGTTGGCAGGCAGATCTGGATGGCATAGTTTGTTGTGGTGGGTTTTTTTTTCCAGCCAAGCAACCCAACTGGCAGCCAGAACGAAGATGCTGCCCAAGCTTCCAGCCACCCCTGCGCCCTGGCCGGTCCTGGGCAGCCGGTCCTGTCCTGGCTGCCTGCCCGCTCCCTCTGACCCCGCAGCCACCAGCTGCTGACGGGCAGCCGGTTCTCTGGCGGCAGCCTCGCCACCTCCCAGGCTCCGGGGCTCCTGGCTGAACCAGTGGTTTTAGGGCTTATAATGCTACAGGATTTTGTGTTCACGTTTACCAGCAGCGTTGTCTCCCCAGTAGATAATGCTGACTAAATCGATACTTTACAAAGGCACAAAGGAGTCAGCTTGTGACTGATACACAATACTGGTTAACAAGACACATACAATGGTGGTATTAGTGGGAGGAAAGAAAAGCTCAACTTTCTGTCAGTCACAGGTTCATTAGAAAGTAAAGAGTTGTTAGCAGGCAGAAAAGCTCTTTAGATGCATGAAAATGGTACCAGTAAAATAAAGCAAGAAAGTAAGAAAGGAAAAATTTATCTTGCTTTAATGCTGGTGGAACTAACTCTAACTGTCTTCCCTCAAGAAAACTTTTTTAATAGAATTCTGATATGTGTGCATTAAAAGAACAAGATCTATGGAAATCCCATTTTTCTTCGTTAAAAATGCCCTCAAAGCATCTTACATACCCTTCGACCAGAGATTGCTACTGTCAACCTGAAGCTTCTTGAGGGATGTCATATGTTATCGTAACACTAATAACCAATAAAAGCTTCCAGAGTTATAAGAAATAAATAACATGAAAAGTATGTTATGTTTTCCTTTTGTCTCTTCTAATGTTTTTGTAGAGTTCAGGGCGGTCTTACAGTTGGAGGATGTGAGAAAGAAGTATATAAAATGCTTTAAATCCTCCAGTCACACACAGTTAAGAGAGGCTAATCATTGCTGACAGTCTGCAAATTTTTCTTCAGAAAAGATTCAGTGATTCTTGGGTTTAAAAGTCCAAGAGAGATCCCAGCATGCCCTAATAGCTAGGTGTTTATTTCATCTTTTTTTTTTTTTTCTTTCCAACAGCTTTGTGCTCATCAGATGAGCTGTCAGAGCCTCCAGCACAGCCTGGAAGTCCTGCTCCTTTATTGCTGTACAGCATTTTTGGCTGACAAGTTGATCAAACCTTTTTGGAGTTCTGTTTGTCTTGGAGCAGAAATGGCAAAATGTAACCCACCTCACTCACATGATCTTACAGCGCAAATAGCTGTAGATTTTAACTTTGCCTATGGAAAAAGGTACTGCACTCAGTCTAGGACATAAGAATCCCAATATGACTGTGAATATGTGCATTCACTTGTCTTTTTACATTCTCATTCACCCCTCCACTTGAAAAAAGTCCCAAAGGTAGAAAAGTCCAGGTATTAAAAACATCAGCGTAATATTGTTGGGTATTGTGAAGTGCACGGTCACTATCATTTACTGGGCTGCTGGCTGCCAGTGACAGCAATAAGCTATGTAAGCCGTAAGGGTTAGTTTTGCCTTGCTTTGAACGCCATATATTGCAGCAAATAATGTATGTGTCAGTAAGGGCAGGCAAATGAATTATTTTTTTGTAACTTTTGGGAAAAGATAGCAGTAGGATCTAATTTTAACATAATTCTTAGCATTTGTTTTCTGTAAAGATATTCTAAATTATACATGCCTTTGGAACACAAATGAAAACAAAAATATGGAAAAATGAACATGATATATGCAACTGAAGGTTGTCATAGCAGATGCAAAAGCAAGCTAAGCTTGCTCAGGCCACCTGTTTTCTTTGATAAATTTTGAGTATGTCACCTTGAAAGTTTAAACGGTCTTCACCAGAAGTTTCTTGCACCCCGAAAAGCGTGACCTTTTTCTGCTTCTCTATGCAGGGACGCTCTATTATGAAGATTATCATGGCTGGGAAAGCCTGTGAAGACAAATGTGTTGCCCGAGTACCATCTAGTGGAGGGAACACTGTGGAGAGATATAAACGAACATGCTGGACCCACCACCTCTCCTGGGGCTTTCCTGGCCTCCCTCCCTCACCTGCTTCGCCGCTGCCCTCTCTGCTGCTGCAGTCACATCCACTGCCAAGCACTCGCTCCAGAAGCCCTTGCACAATTTGCAGAAAGGAGAAGAAATTTGAGGTGGGAGCCAAGCCCGTCAGGGCAGTGTCAGGTCTTTGGGGAAAGAAGATGCAAGCCATCTTCAAGTTGCTCAGAGACTTTTTCAAGGGTCTCTCTCCTTGAGTGCCACAGAGACTACTTAGGGCTGAAATGCATTTAATAATACAGACCATCAAGCTTAAGAACATTTTGAAATTTTCCTCTGTTTTCTGAAGAAATTTATAGGCAAACCACATGTCAGTGATGCCACCTGTTTCTTATTTGACAGCAACCATCTGGACAGCAAATACTCTAAAGCTGAGAAAGTCATTGCAGTCTGCAAGGCAAGGTAGAGAGCTGTAATTTAAATGCCCGAATGTCAACCACAACATGGAGAATCATATGTGGCCCAAGGGAGGGATGCATAAAATGGAAAGCGTGCCTATAGCAATAAGCCTTGCATTAGAGGAAACAAGGATTAGATATGTAATGTATGGCCTCTTACTCACCCTCTTTCTGTTTGCAATGACCACTAGACAACAGAGAAAGCCTTTCCAGTGATTAAACCAACTTAGAGGTGGAGCAGGCAAAGCCAAAGTAGCAAAAAGCCGAGGGGACACACCTCAGGACCTCATTCTTTCACACCCCTGGGAGAGCAGTGAAGTAAGCGGCCTGTGCACGCAGCTCCAGTGCAGCTGACTTCTGGCCACTGGCTGCTAATCTGACTCTCGACTTCTCCTAATCTTGCTCCTCAGTGTCCTATCAGTCTTTTCATTTCCTTCTCCTCATTTCCTTCCACCCATCTCTTGGTTTATTTGGTTCCTAAAGATTAAAAGAAAATGAAAAAGTAAAACCAGAAAGAGCACTGGAAGAGTTAAGGCCTGTATCTCATTGCAGCAGGGCAGGGCTCTGCACAAGTAAGAATAAAATTCGATAGTGAGTATAGGGCAGTAAGGCAAGAATAGGGAAAGCATTGGAAACAAGTGTATAATTTGCTTTTGGAAGGTGGGGTACTGAGCCAGGCAGAATAAAAAAAAGCGATGACTTTTAGTATGGCTGGACTAGCTGGCAATGCTCCCATCTTCAGTCTGGGTGCTAATTTTTAAACTATGCAAAGTGTCTTCTGGGGCCACCAGAGCATATCTGTAGATGAGACCCAGGGGAGGAAGGGCAGGCTTCAGTGATAGGCACTAAGCACAAAAGAAGTGTCCCAAGGTAGCAGCGAGGCAAACAAAACAACAATCCTTTATTTGCATTCTCTAAGTTCCTTATGATAGTAGTGGCCACATAGCAGCAATCAAGAGAAAAATTACCAGTGACAAAAAGAGGAAGGAATTACTGTCAGACAACAGGGTAACAGTGCTCACTATAGTCTTAGGCCATAGCTGTAGCACACCTTAGTTATGATTAGTATGAGAGATCTAAGGTATTTTGGAATCAGACTTGACTGTCTGATGCTTTCATCGGGAGATGGAGTAGAAGATCTTTCCCATGTAATTCTCACAGACATAGGTAACGTAAGTATGAGAGTGTTGTCTCCGTGCTCCATCCCACTGAGACAGGCAGTCCTACCTGACACCTGCAGTCCCTCAGAAGACTTTGACTTGGCTTCCACCTCCTTCAGCACCAAGGGGGAGCATGCCTTCAGGAGCCAGCTCCATGCTGGAGGACCTTGAGGGACAGGAGACCCAAGCCAACATCCGCTGTAGTCTCAATAGTGTGTGGAGATGCTAAAAACCTAGCATGGTTATCTAGACCAAAGTTATTGCTGCACGTACATCTCACACTTAAACTGTGTGACTTTCTATGAGAACATTCAGCTGGACTGGTGCCTCTGCAAACCATGTCCCAAGACTTGCTTAGACAAAAGGTCCAGAGAGGTAGGCATGGTAACTCCTGAGACCACTAGCCTAGAGGAGGTGGCATGGTCATGGGTATCAATGCTACTAATTGTGCAGCCGTGCAAGATCCCTGAAGCGTAGTCTGCAAGAGGAGGAGGGTGTTCAAGTAAGCACAGGCAAAGGGAAGAGAGGTAAAGAGCAGGAAGAGCCCATCTGTCTCTGCCATGTGATGAGTCCCATGGCACTTCCCTGCTGTGTCTGTAGGCTGCACTGCCAAGTGAATGGAGAGCCTTATGCTATTTCCAGTGTCTTGCTGGGAAAAGGAGAGGACATTCGAGATCAGTAATAGAGCTTTGGCTAGGTTTGCTGAGTGACTGCTGGCATGTGCCGTGCTGCTCATTGGCAAGATCTGGGAATGCTACCAAAAGCACTCTGCTCACTGGGAATTGCCTTTATGGGTCTGGAACTGGCTGCAGAGTGTCCTGCATGAGAAGTTTGCTTCCCTCTCCTAACATGAGTCACTGCATGTGGCAGGGGAAAACATAATGTTCCCATAGGAGCGTGAAATCCAAGGGAGCTCTGCCCAGGGTTGGTATAAAAGGTTTCTCCCCAGTCTTGGTGTTTTCCCTGCCTCTCTTCCTCTATCCTGAGAAGGGAGTGGTACTTCTTTTGTCCCAGACTGCATGCAAGAGTCTCCTCAGCCAAACCAGTTTCTTTAGGATCCTGTCCTGCAAGCACTGACCTCTCACCAGAAAAGCACCTGGAAGGCTCTCTGTGCTTGGGAGTGAAAGATTGTGTATTCCACTATGTCTTCTCCTTGCCTGACAGAGATTACAGTGTATTTAGCCTAGCCCACATGGTTAGCACTCTCAGCTCATTGTTCCCCAGCATTTGAAACACTGGGCTTCTGGGCTGGAAAATGGCAGTGGTGGAAATGTGGGCAATGTTTTGGAGCTTCTTAAGCTCCTTGGACACCAAAATAGAGACTATGTCTCAGGCTGAACTGTGGAGAGTTGTACACCACAGTAAGCTGCGTCGAATCTCCAGTTCAGGTCAACAGGGGAAGCACTTCTCTGCTGAGCTCCTTGCTCTCTTCAGTGCCTGGGCTCACTTCTGTGAACTAGTTCACTCCAGGACAGCACAGACAAGACTGCACCAAATGCAACTCCTTCCATCCTACACAATCTTCCAGTGCTATCCCAGCAGGTTTTACACACTGAGATGCCATACACATATGCAGCTTCATGTTACAAAGCCACCACTCTGGCAAGCTGCAACACAGGTTGTACATTACTTCAGACATCTTGAACTGGGAAAAAGCCACATGAAAAGAGGCGTTTTCCATTGGACCTCGTAGGCACCACATGGGATGAGACAAGTCACAGGGGCAAAAGCTATGTAGCACGGATCTGTCTGTGCTTGCCACTTGGTCTCAGCGCTGAGGATTAGCTCCTGGCTGTCTTCTATTTAGGAGTGTAGCCACAGAGTCTAAGTAACCTTCTCCAGCCCTGTCACAGCTAGAGTTGTAATAACATAATCCTATTATTCTTAATATAGCTCCAGCTTGGGAAATCATTGACAAATTCAGCCATCTTCCATAGGTTCACTTTCAAACTCTTTGAAGGATAAGATTCGGCAGTTCTGAGGAATAATTTCATGTTGGTTTAGATCCATATCCTGCATCAATAAATACATTCTAGGCCAAAGAACACATGTATAGAGATCTGGTTCTTATTTCTTCAAATTTCTGTTATATTTGAGGAGATTGCACGTTGCTTTTTTTTTTCTATCAAGAAAAAGTATGATGCCGTATGCATATGGCTGTGATATAGATGCTGTATCTGGAATTACCAAATCAAATTTACTAAGCATTTCAAGAGCTCTTCAACTGAAATAATAAATGAAACATCATGGACCTAACACTGTTCTCTTTATACTGTAGCAGCCAGAGTTAAATTAATTCATAAAAGGAAGGCCAGAAGGATTTGGCCAAACACTTATTTAAGGAAGATTTTATTTATTTTTTTTTAAAATCTGTTGTTCATTTAGTGTCCAGCCCACCCTAATCTACAACACTTTGGGAAGATGTCAGATTGATATCATGAAGTGCCGATAACCAATAGTAAAAATCTGCTCAGTTAAATGGTTGCCATCTGTGTACTCTGGCATTTGGTAACATAAACAGTTTTTGATATATTTGGACTCAGAAGCAAAACTAGAACCAATAAAGCTTCTAGAAATCATAAAAGAGAATAAAAGCATATGAATTTATATATTTCAGTAACTCATATTTCACACTTGTAACTCAAACTTTGTTCCATGACTTTATGACAGAAACAAGAAGAGGGACTACAGTTACAGCAGCCAGAAAATGTCTTTGTCATTGACAAGCATTAAGGAAAGAAACACAAGAAGATGGCTACAAGAGGCTCAGTGCCAGGATATAGCTGAATAGACAGCTGTGATAGAGATCCAGCCTGCTATGAGCTTGCCTGAGTAGATCATCTCTATTACGACTGGACAGTAGCATTGTAACATAAAAAAACATTTCTTTCATCATAGTTGTTTGCATTTGAAATGTGAGCTTCCAGTAACTGGATTCAACCATGAACCAAATATGGATGACCAACAGGATGACCATGTGCAATGTGCCCTTGTGGCCAAGAAGGCCAATGGCATCCTGGGTTGCATCAAGAAGAGTGTGGCCAGCAGGTCAAGGGAGGTTATCCTCCCCCTCTGCTCTGCCCTGGTGAGGCCCCATCTGGAGTATTATGTCCAGTTCTGGGCTCCCCGGCTCAAAAAGGACAGGGAACTGCTGGAGAGGGTCCAGCGAAGGGCTACAAAGATGACTGGGGGACTGGACCATCTTTCTTATGAGAAAAGGCTGAGGGACTTGGGTCTTTTTAGCCTGGAGAAGACTGAGGGGGTATCTTATCAATGCTTATAAATACTTAAAGGGAGGGTGCCAGGGGGATGGGAACAGTCTTTTTTCAGTGGTGCCCAGTGATAGAACAAGAGGTAATGGGCACAAGCTTGAACACAGGAACTTCCATCTAAACATGAGGAGGAACTTCTTTACTTTGAGGGCGGCAGAGCACTGGAACAGGCTGCACAGAGAGGTTGTGGAGTCTCCCACACTGGAGACATTCAAAATCTGCCTCGATGCTGTCCTGTGCAACTTGCTCTGGCAGGGGGGTTGGACTAGATGATCTCCAGAGGTCCCTTCCAATCCCTATCATTCTGTGGTTCTGTGAAATATAAGTGGGTCTGTTCAGTGGTATGGGAATACTAGTCTAACTTACCTGTCCACTTAAATCTCTGTGCTTACCCTACCCGAGGGAGCTTAATTTGACTTTCCTTAAATCTTTCCAAATTCCTTTTGCTAAATGAAAACATGGAAAAATTCCATTTTGAGGCAGATTTCTTTGGGGAAAAAAAAAAAAAAGAAAAAAAAGAACCAGTGGTATGGATTATCATTTTTGGAAGGAAGATCATATTTGAAGATGATACTATTTGCAGCCTTGTCTAATGCAAAATGTTATTCCCAAACAATACTGAAGTGCAGTTGGTTTTTAGAGGAAAGCTGGTAACTGTTTACACAAATCTAGCAACAATATGTAATAGTTCCATAATTGGCAGAGAGCCAAGGAAATGCCATCAGTGTTTGAAACTGCAGGAGCAATATGCCTGTTGCCCATCTTAACTGAACTTGATCCAGAATACTGAAGTTAATATAGCTACTCTGTAGGGGGAAAAACAAACATTGGGCTTCAAAATGAAAAGAAGTCAGGAATTTGGATTTTCTTGCTCTCCAGCTGACTGCTCCCCAAGAGCACCATACCTTTTCTCAAATACACACAAAGGACCAGAAAATTGGCAGTGGCTGTAACCTGCCCACATCTCGGTGCTGTTCAAATCACAAGGTGCTTCTTTGCTTTGGGCTGGATGGGCTTTGGTGGTAATGGCTGGCGGTGGACCCAGCCAAAATCATGCATGAGCTGCAGAGCAATGGAGGTTGGATTGCATAAAGTGATGAAAGCAGCAGTAGGTCTGTCTCAAGCAGGTACCGAGACGTATAGGTGGGGTGTATTTCACTCACAGGTGCTTTTTTTTAAACCACAAAGTAGTTGATTTTATTCAAAGCATCAGAGAAAACATTGAAAAAAGAAATAAGATGTTGATTTTCAGTGTTTTCTGAGGAAAAGAGGAATTACTAGATCCGCAAAGGAAATTAGGCACTAGAGTGCTCTGTGTTCCACTGAATAACTAACATAAAATGCTTTGACATTCATTGCAGATGAACTGGGATCCAGGCTGCTATTATACCATGTAATTGCCAAGGAAGCAACTGGCTTCAGTTTCCAAGAACTGAGCACAAGTTGTAGCATCATGAATGACACATCAAAAGCACCCGCAATGACAGCCTCATTTATGACAGTTCAGTGTTAATGGCAAAAATCATCTTCCTGCTTTGCATCGAGCTGGGTTGGAAAGTCCTAAGCAAGATGGGCAATCTGTCCAAAAGTCTGTGAGTACCAGGTATTTTAGGAAGTAAATTATAAAAAGGGTTTGATGAGGTATTTTGTGAAAATATTGACTGCCCTAAAACTCTTTAAACACCCAGTGTTCTGTGCCCATGCTGAATAAGCCACATAGTAATTTATGAACGTAGCACTAAAGTTGTAAGTATTGACATAGTAGCTGTACTATATTTCATATATGATAATGAAACATTAATCTTGGGAAAAACAATCCTTCAAAGCTGTAAGCCTTGGTCCTGCATGCTTTTTGGGTTTTTTTCCATTGAATTTGAAAAAAAGTCAATTGGACACTGCAAAGGCAGAGGGACAGACATCATAATTTCCCTTCTGCCAGCTGAAAGGATTTTATGGGGGCGTTGGAAATATGAAACGCTTTGTTGAATAGTTGGCACTAATGTCTTTTTTAGGAGCATAGAGGGAGAATGGCAGTTCCTTTTCATGGTGTCTGGAGAACTTCTGTCAAAGAGGGACTCCATAAACAACTGCCATGCACAGTGTTTAGTATGTACAATGCTATTTAAGCAGTTAATTTAAATGTGAGGTAGTACCCTACACATTCAAAAGGATTGTTTTCTTTCTTACCCTCTGGTTCCCAAAACGGGTCTTTGTCAAAATGTAGTTTATAACGTAACCTACAACATATTTTAATAGCATAGCTGAGATAGGTTGTTCTTCATCTAAAAATTAAAGGGCCCCACCACCACCATCAGAAATGCCTTTGAGGTTTGGCAGGCTTTTAGGGTCACCTCTCTTTAAATTTAAAAATGCACGCTCACATTCAAGTCTTCCTGCTAGGAGGACTCAATTCATTAACTTGCACTTATATGGACGGCTATTTTACTGTTTCTTTAACTGAACTTTTACGCTGGCTGCCTGCTGTGTCCTGAGTGTTGTGAGCATTTGAGAAAGTAGGTGCATGCTGTGAAGGCAGCCCTCTCGGTAAATAATGTTCCAATTAATAAGACGATTATACAGCACTGCAGTACTTTATTGGTGTTCTCTGTTGCTGCAGTGTTGGTCAGAGCCCAGTAGTTAAGATACCATCAACATTTTCGTATAAGCCCTTCTCTCCAGAAGTTTAGACTTAGAAATTCATACCACTCTAAAAATTCAACATAGCGAAGAAGCAGAAAGGCATGCAGTGTTTTTCTATAAAATTGTTTATAGATTATATGAGTAAAATTAAAATAAGAAGCAGGGATTTGGTTTAGAGTCTTTTTATATGAAATGCTTTCTACTTTATGGGTTGCAAGAGTAAAAACAGATTGGAAATGTATCTTCAGTTACGTTTTAAAATGTTTACTATAACTCTCCAAAGGCATTTTAAACTGAAATTTTACAGGTCATTAGTCTGTTATATGAATGGGTCCTGGAATGACTGTAGATTGAAATTTCTGAGGCCCAGACACAACCTATAAAGATCTGTGTAGAATTTAGCTGCCCAAAACAGAAGATCTTGTACCCCACCCGCTGAGCTGCTGTGTCACTCCAGGGATGCCTGTGGTCTACAACCACTTTGCTCTTATAGTTTCAAGTTCCCCAGATGACTCGGTTTGTGTTTCTGAGCACAGGAAGCATTTCTGTCTAGACCACTTGGTACCTATGTCATGTCTCAGCCCAAAAGAGATGCAAGAAGTAGTGGCTCTTTTTCGTTCTGGGCCCTGACACTGGAAGGGAGCCTCAGACTATCCCTTCTCAGGTAATGATGCCCTGAAGGGCTATCAAAATCCCACTACTGCTTTCTTTTAAATCATGTGAAAAGAAGATTTTGTCTTTTTTCCCGTATGGCAGCTATCTCATCAAATAGTCAGAGAACTAATGGAAGAAGGAGGATGTCCAGGCTGAGGCCAAGAAATAAGTGAAAAAAAGAAAGCAGAAAGAACAGACCTTACAGCCCAGTGGCAAGAACATGCACATGCAGAACATGCAGGTGACAGTCCTGGGTCTCTGCATAAAATATAGATACAGTCTTTCATCGGGTTCACCTGTGAGTACATTGATATTTACATGTATATATATTCAGTGAAAAAGTTACGAGAATATTATGAAGTATATTTTATATGTAATCAGCACTGAAATTACTACTTTAAATAATACCAGCATCATTTTTCCATGCCTCTATTGCAGTTCATCCAGCCATTATGTACATTTTAATTCCATAAGATATAGAACGTCTCTTTTGTATATTCGTGCAAATTCCAGCGCATTGGAGGTCTAATACTCAGTTGGGATCCTTCAGCTCTGTGATAATATTTAATAAGTATCAGGTTTGCTTGTCTTGTGCACACATGTGGTTATGCATTTTTCAGATTATCAGTTTAGAAATCCCTCTCCTTTCTGCCTTTATCAGCTCTCAGGTTATTTACAGTGCCTTAGATTTTACGTTATAAAATACAGAATATGAACTTCAGAGGATTTTTTAGTCTATTTGATGTGAAATCCACTGGAGAAATACCTGTCCTCAGCACCATTGACCTGACAGGGTGAAGCTGTTCTTTAAGCTGACCATCAGCCAAACCACATGAATTTGCACTATTGATGTCAAAGGATGGGAAAAAAAATAGCTTTCCATGTGCCTGCATTCACTTTTCAGGAGCCCTCCAAGGTCAGCTACTAAAACCAAGCTGTGACCTTCACTCCAAATTAATTTGACCACAGTTTAGGTGCCTGTGGTAAGGGGGTCCACACCTGTGCTGTGTATCTCATCTCCCATTACAGTCAAATTGGCCTCATCGGTTACTGAAGTCACTGGTGGTTTAAGATCAAGTGGAATTGCTTGCTATAGGCTGAGGTGACTGCAGCCTGCACACTACTGAATGTATTGTCTAGCTTTCCATCCCCCATGAAGGAAACCAGGATT
>NW_009646761.1:1503501-1507754 GCF_000708025.1 Charadrius vociferus | reverse complement strand
CACAGAGCATGGACAGACAGGAAAGCCATCTTGTCATCGGTGTGTATTTATGCAGGTTTTTTACACTGGCTCAGTATGGTGAAAACTTGAGGAGAAAAAGAGGGCTCTACATTTATTGCAGGTATGAAAAACCAGGGAAGTGGAAGAACTAGCAAATCTAGTTCAGCTACTGATGACGACTCTTATGGGGCTCTATGGCAAGACAGGTCCAGAAGAGTGAAAACCACAAAGCGGTTGCTTTCCCGTGTTGCAGAGAAGGTTTTTCCCTATCAGCCACACTGAATATTGCTACAGCTCATCGTGTTTCAGCACCTGAATGCCCAGCTCGGGATATCTGTGCCACAACACATGTGGGCTGCATTATGCTTACCTACAACTTCATACTAAGAGTTTAATATGAATAGGGTATGTACATCCCTTGCGTGTTTCAGAGATGCTGGCACATGAACCTGGCACAGCACAGATGAGAATATCAGCAAAAGTAGAAGCCGTTTTCATTGTCTGAGCAGAAGAGCACGACACAGCTAATCTGGTCGTGAGGTGTTTTGCCTGCTCCCTTTTGTCCCTCAGCTCCGCCCGGCCTCTTTACAGTGCAGCACGGAGGCCTTGGGTAGCACTTAGTCCTCGCTCACTTTAATTAGTGCAAAATAATGTCACATTTGAGAAGACAAACTGTATTAGTTGAAACATTACTTTGTGAGGCGACACATGAAGGTCTGTCAACGGCCAGTGGGAACCACTAGCGTGAGACTAAGAAAATATGGGCCATTTACAGATTGTTGGTAATGAGTTTCATCTCCCAATGCCTGCAAATATAAATGGAGGTTTTCATTAGGCTTTCTGGGGGTGCAGATGTTCCCTCCATTGGGTGCTCAACATAGTGCAAAGGAGGTGCACAGGTTTCACTAGGGCCTGAACCAGAGGAAAAGTGATTGTGGGGGGGAGAAAGAGGAAGCATGATGCAGGAGACACAAATAGACTTCAGTAATGTGGTGTTTCTCCACTGGATTCGTTTCTCCTCCTAATACATCACCTCTTCCCATTGCTGTTGGTGCAAAGGTAGGAAATGAAATCTTCTGGAGGAATCCAGGTTTCCCCTTTGTGGGGGCTGTGGGAAGGCATGGAGGCACCTGGAGTGGGAGCATTTCCACGTGTATATGGCCGTGGGGAAGAGGACAATTGGGAGGGAAGTGTACCTAGGAGCCAGGCTGTCCTGCAGGCCTTTGGGAGAGTTGAATGTCCTTGCTGTAGAATTTAGGTGGAAAAATGTTGTGACAGCTAGAGAAGGTTGGGGAAGGAGGGATGAGTGAGCCAGCTTCCACCACTGACCCTGTCTCCATCAGGGACCAGTGGGGAGCAACAACAGCTCTGTCCTTGTCACACCAAAACCCCTGCTGTCCTGCAGACAGGGCACTAATGACTAATGACTAATGAGGTTTATCCATGGCAGCCAGGGCTCAAACACTATTTTGGGTGCCAACCATCATATCATGCGGTAATTTTACGGCGGGATGTCACGCACAGATCCCAGTGCCTGTTACGGAGATTGATGTGGCTGGAAGTGCTGAGCAGAACGTCTATTTTTGTGCTGTTCCTGTTACACAGCTGAACAGCTGGCTCTGCGCTCTGACAGCCACCGACGGAAGCCCAGCATGGCTTAAGAGCAAGAGAGCAGAGCACAAGAGAAGTGCTGTGTGGGTTTTTGTGATGCCCCGATCAGGTTGTCAAGATCCTTGAATTTCTTTTGATAGTGTGTAAGAGAAGCAATAGCAGCAGAAGAAACAGTAAGAGAACCAAGACTTGTATATGTTTACTTTATAAATATATATATGTATTTTAAGTACTTTACAGTTAGGTTTATTCAGACGCGTTGCTTTGGGTTTGTCTGTGACATTACTTTTTCATTTCAATGTTATAGTATTATTCTGGAAGCACTTACGATGAAATGTATGAATTCATACAAGCTTTTTTAAGGAAATCCCAGTCTTCTGATCAGCTTTGTGGTGAGAGACTATTATATTAGGTCACTTGTGTGACTACTCTCCAGTGCTTTCCTTTGCACCGCCTTTATCGTAAGCTAAAGACTTTTCCAAGAAAGCAGGCCAAAATGAGGGTGAAGACTGATTATAACAAAGTTATTTTTATGACCATGAAATTAAGTCTTATCAAGTGACAGCATTATCCTGTGGTAATAGACAAATTCTTCTTTGTTCAGAAAAGCTAATTTGTATATAAAAAATTCAGGCTGACAAATGAAGCATGATGGTTGATATGTGCAAGATGACTTGCTTTCCAAGGTTTAGCACATTTATTGCAGCTCTGAAAGCTCAGATGAACTGTTTACGTGCTTAACCAGTGGCCCAAAATGTAAGACGTTTGCAAACCTCATAATGTTTTCAGCAGCTCCATTTCAGACTATTGAAAACCATTAGTAATGCACCGCAATAACTGATTAAAAGAAAAACATACTGTTCAAACAAATCTCCATTAAACTGTCATCTTTATTTTTATACTTCTTTTATTGCTGTTACGGGGATTTGTGTGTTTTTTCTCTGTTTTCTCCATCTCTCCATTAGCAAGGGGTAGAAAGCGACAGCCTAAATGGACTTTTTTCATGTTTTGAATTGTACACAAGTTGAGCACTGTGCACAGGACATGGCAATAACACACAGTGGTGCCAGTTTTGTTTGCAATTAAGTGGTGCAGAGTCGTAAAGCAAGTTAAGCTACAGCTCCTACAAATATCACAATGATAACTTATGTCTGCTTCTTGCTCATGGGCAAATAACCTTCACCTGGGCCATACAACCCGTAATGATTCTGGCCCGTGCATTAACAGCAAATAAATGTCAAGGAGGAAGAGTAGGAAGTTTATTAGATTGACATGCAAATAATGAATGGCATCATAATTAAGCTTTTAGTATTTAAACCGTAAAAGAAAATTAAAATAACAGAAAAAATGCTGTGCAGGCTGTCAGAGCACTAATTTTTTAAAGGCCAGGGCAGAAGCCCTTCCCTGCTGCCCTGGTGGTGGTGGCCTCCCTGGGGTCCCCACTATCTCCTCCCCACAGGACAAGGAGCGAGGTGTTGGAGTTTCCCCACTGTAAAAATCAGCCAGGCCCCACAGGAGGGATGCTCAGGGTGGTGGGGGGCGGCCAGGCTGTGCTGTGAGGAGGGGAGGCAGACTCTGGCTGTCCAGAGAAGGAGGAAACTCAACACTTCTCCCAGGTGCCCAGCAAAGGACAAGGGGTGATACGGTCACTGGTGGCAGCAAGGAAAATACCAGCAATACGTAAGGAAACAAAATCTTCCTCATGTAGGTGGTTAAGCATTGAAGCCGCTTGCCCAGAAAGGTGGTGGATCCTTGGAGCTTTCCAAAATTAGACTGGTGTTTGTTATTCCAGTTTTCTGTATGAAGTGAGGGACACCAGCAACACCATGGTCTTCTGCTCTGCACTTGCCTCTAGCTGTGTTAGTATAGAGATGTTGTTTAAAAATACCGTGCCTTGTAGCAGCATGACTCTGGTAAATATTTCTGGTGTCGAGCTGGCTTAGCCACCCATGCCTCTGCAGTGCCTACCGACGAGCCAGGCTGTGAAGGTCAGAATATCCTATAAACTGCATAGTATCCGCGATGCCTTTTAGCTCCTGCCAAGTCACTTACTCGTGACTGCAGGGGGAAACAAATGCGTGCCCTTGGCAGCCGTGCGGCTTTCGCTATGCTACAGTATTTGATCACATGCTAGGTGTAGCATCGGCTGCAACAAGCTTTTCTTCCCCCACTCTGTTTTTTTGGTAGCTCTTTTGCAGTTCTCTTCTCAGTCTTAACACTCATTTCAGTGTTTATCCCACTTTGGTAAATCTTTAGTGCGGCACTAACTCTACTTCAGACTGAGTTTTGAACAGATAAATTATTGGTGTCATACTAGCAGCTCCAAGTTACTTTTTTAGTATTTCCTTTCAAAAGAAACAAACAAACAAACAAACAAACAAAAACAAACAAAAACCAGGCTGCACCAGGACAGTTTTCCAGCATAACCTGCCCTGGTGAAAAAATTTTCAGTGCTTTCCATATAGACTAGAGTTTGGGGAACAAGGTTAGTGATTAAAAACAGCTGAGACTATCATTCTGGAAAACACTCTTTTTACCTTGAAAATACTGCAGTATGAGCAGCCCACTGAAAGGTATTTTAAACCACGATACATAAAGTTCACATAGTGTAAGAAAGGCATTAAACTATAATGTCAGGAATG
>NW_009646761.1:1501596-1503491 GCF_000708025.1 Charadrius vociferus | reverse complement strand
CAGTTGCCATTGAAGGATATGAAGCTGGTCAACAATTTAATCAGTGATTTGAAAGCACTGATTAAAAATATGCAGTTGTCAGCGTTAAAAGATCATACACTCCTTTAAAGACAGCGAATGACCAACAAGTGTTCCAACTATAGTTAATTCCATTCTACCTGCACCTTTGTAACATTTTCTTGACTTTCATTGAAAATTCCAGTCTTGGGCCCTGCTGAAAGGCAACCTGTTCCTGAAGTTTAAGCAGAAATGTTACATGAGCTTTGAGCAGAGAAAATGCTGCAAAAAATACTCTTCTGACACAAATATATACACATATTACATATATTACATATATTGTATATACACACCTTATTGATTTTTCTAAACAACTATTTGGGAAAAATGACTGGGGAAAGATATTGAAATTTGGCCAGAATATAGCCCAAAAGATGTCCCTTTGGCACTCTGGTCTATATTACCATGGTTTCAGCTGGGATGGAGTTAACTTTTCTTCCTAGCAGCTGGTGTGGGACTATGTTTTGGATTCAGGATGAGAGTGGGATTGATAGTGCACTGGCGTTCTTGGTTGTTGCTAAGCAGTCAAGCCCTTTTCTGCTCCTCACACTGCCCCACCAGTGAGCAGGCTGGGAGTGCACAAGAAGCTGGGAGGAGACACAGCTAGGACAGCTTATCCCCCCCTGGACCAAAGGGATATTTCACACCATATGATGTCATCCTCAGTATATGATGTTGGGGGAAGAAGAAAGAAGGGGAGAAAGTTTGTAGTTATGGCATTTATCTTCCCAAGTAACCGTTACGTGCAATGGAGCCCTGCTTTCCTGGAGGAGGCTGAACACCTGCCTGCTGATGGCAAGTGGTGAATAAATTCCTTGTTTCACTTTGCTTGTGTGCACGGCTTTTGTTCTACTTATTAAACTGTCTTTATCTCAACTCACGATTTTTTTTCTCACTTTTACTCTTCGTATTCTCTCCCCCATCCAAACTGGGAGGAGTGAGCGAGCAGCTGCATGGTCCTAGTTGCTGTCTGGGGTTAAACGATGACAATTGTCTTACTTCATAGTGATGATCCTTTAAAAAAGAAGAAAAAAATATTTTTTTCAATACAATACATATTTTGCTTTGTATAGATTAGCCATGCATTGCCCCTAAGGCCCCAATGCATACGTGCATGTGGCTTACTGTACAGTTTACTTCTTCAGCTGTAACACACTCAGCAAGGTATGGAGCAGACTTTTGTAGACAACAGTAGGTAAGGCAAGGCTGCTTGCAAACATAAGAGTAAGCTCTTGCACTTATATCAGTAGGAGCACAAACAGTTGCAAAAAGAGAGGGAAAAAAAACCTTTCCAGCAATTATTTTAATGTATATATTTACTGTTTTGGGAGTTTTCCCTTCAAGCTCCTAGCAACGAATGATATCGTGGGAATTATTATTGTTACATTTGGGTAACTTTTTTTTTGAGAAAACAGTTAACACAGCAAAAATGGTGGGTTTTTTTTTCCCCAAGCCAATACCAATTTTTGCATTTTTTTTTTAATCTGGAATTGCGGCTGGGGTGTAATGGGAAACTATGGTCATAAGCTTTGAGGACAAGATTCTGCCACCTGCTGACTAGGTGGCCAGCAACCTACAGTGCTCACTTGGGAAGTGGGGAAACTGGGTTTAACTTCTGGTACTGCCACCAGGGTTTTAAACTCAAATATCCTGCTTCTCAGGAGCATGCTGTACCCACCTTGTTGTAAGACAGAGAGGATGGAGCAGGGGAAATGCCCTCAAACCCTCTTGTTGATGGCACAACACCCTGAGTAACTGAGCATCCAGCAGAGCAAGGAGAGACCCCGTTCCCTGGTGAACAACCAGCGCTCCTAAGTGAGCAACTACACTCTTTATTC
>NW_009646761.1:1473192-1501370 GCF_000708025.1 Charadrius vociferus | reverse complement strand
TGGCTGGAAAACTGCCTGATGGAAAAGCACCTGAAGGTGTTGCTCAACAGCTGGCTGAAAATGAGCCAGCAGTGTGCCCAGGTGGCCAAGAAAGCCACGAGCATCCTGGCCTGTATCAGGAATAGTCCGGTGAACAGGACTAGGGGAGTGATTGCCCCCCTGTACTTGGCACTGGTGAGGCCCCACCTTGAATACTGTGTTCAGCTTTGGGCCCCTCACTGCAAGACAGACATTGAGGTGCTGAAGTGTGTCCAGAGAAGAGCAACAAAGCTGGTGAGGGGTCTCAAGCACAAGTCTTATGAGGAGCAGCTGAGGGAAATGGGGTTGTTTAGCCTGGAGAAAAGGAGGCTCTGGGGAGTCCTTATTGCTGTCTACAGCTACCAGAAAGGAGGTTGTAGAGAGGTGGGGGTCAGTCTCTTCTCCCAAGTAACAGGTGATAGGACAAGAGGAGACAGCTTCAATTTGTGCCAAGGGAGGTTTAGATTGGATATTGGGAAAAATTTGTTCACTGAAAGGGTTGTCAAGCATTGGAACAGGCTGCTCAGGGAAGGGGTTGAGTCACCATCCCTGGAGGTATTTAAAAGCTGCGTAGATGTAGTGTTGAGGGACATGGGTTAGTGTTGGGGTTGGCAGCGTTAGGTTAATGGTTGGACTAGATGATCTTAAGGGTCTTTTCCAACCTAAATGGGTCTGTGACTTTTTTACAATATGGAGCTGTACTGCAGGAGAGAGTGGCAACCAGCCAGCCTTAGAAATATTGTTCAGGTTGCTGAGGCAGGCGAATATAACTGTGCCTGAGGACAGGCAACTGTGCTCTTCTTGAGCCATTGGGTAAAAGCTAGCAGAAGCAGGTCAGCTTTTGGGGGGCTTTCAGTAATATAGTATAGCATTTTATTTCTTCTGCTGGTGTTGATGATCAAAAATTTAGTTTTGTATTACAACATCTTTAGTTTTTTTCGTTTACTTGGTGAGTGTACACTCCATCTGTGAAAACTGAAAGAGGATTAAGATGTGTTTCAGGATCTTATTTTTTACTTTTTTTTTTTTTTTAAAACAAAAACACAATGTGAGATTGGAAGGAAAAAACCCACAATTATTGCCAAGAATATACTCCATTAAATGTTCATATAGCACCATAGACACCACTGTGGTGCCTGAACACTGCCCAAAGGGCTGTAAGTTGCCTGGAGACCATTCACTAAATACAAGTTTGTTTATTTTTTCTGTCCAAGGCAATTACCTTGTTAGGAAGTTTCTAAAATGCATTTTATTAGGGTTTTTTTGGTGATGTTTGATCAGTTTTATGTCAGTTTGACTTCATGTTGAAGTCAAAGTGAAGAGCACAGTACCTATACTGGGATGGAGCTGGTGGTACCAGCACCACTGATATCAAGGACAAAGTGGGTCTTCAGCGAGTCAATCCTAGGACCTTTTTGCAGCCTGCAGGAGCCTTCCTCCAGGGATGAGGTTTACCTTCACCATGGAGGTCTCACAGTGTCCTGTCTCTTCTCAGGACAGGTTATGATCTGTACCTTAGCACTTCAGCTGTCCAGCACTTGAAGATGAGCTTTACTGAAGCATCATGAAGATAAGGACAGACACTCTCACCGTGAGATGCTGAAGAGTGGAAAGTCATTGTAAACAGGAGATGGCACAGCCGAGCTGTTTGCAATAGTCTTCGCAGCTGAGGAGCTGCTTTATGCTCTTTATTAATATCCTACAAGGAAGCACAGAACGCTCAGGAATATTGCCCTTCAGCACAGTAAACGTGTGTATAGCTACTGCATGGCATTTACAGAAGCATTACAGTCTGGTATAATAGTTCTGTTTCAAGAAATATAAAGAAGAACACGCTTGCATGATGTTTTATAATCACATATTTGTGTCAAAATATGTCAACAAAGCCCAGTTTTCCTGTCCTGCCAAACTTCTGCTCACAGTAAAGAAAAGTATGAGGCCGGCATAAGTCTCCTACATCTTTTGTTTGCCTGACAGGCATGTGGCCGTGCAGTGAGCTGATAATCAAAGGCTTTACTTCAGAGCAGCTATTATTTTTGTGATCCCTCCATAAAACCATATAAACCTTACAGAAATAATTCATGTTTGAGCCTATGCCTCCAAAGAAGGTTTGTGGGTGTTTTGTTTTTTTTTTTTAATGATGAAGGCATTACCACCTAATGGCAAAGCTTCAGAACACAGCAAACCTGGTGTCAAATCTTGGATCAAAAATCAGGTATCCTGCATTTCTATGCTTGATGTGGCAGACATAATGAAAAAAAACAAGAACACAGTGAAAAAGAATTTTAATTATGAATGCAAACAGGCAGTAGAAAACTGGGTGTGCAGGTAGGGGTGTGTGTGAATTTCTGAAATTCTCAAGCCGAAGCCTGCTGCTTGCCAGCTGCTGGTTGTAAAGTTTCCTCCCACCCAAACCACACATGGGACATCCTGAATCCTCCGATTAATAGACATGAGATGAACCCTGCAGTTAGGAGGCTGACCACATGTTGTGTTTCTGCACGCAGACTAGACTGGGAAAATTAGGCTCAGTGTGCTGGAAAGAAGAGCTGGTGCGGATGAGAGGGGTGCCCAAAATGAAGTAGCAGTCTCAGAAAGAAGAAGGGAGCCTGGAAAAAAAGAAAGCAAAGGTCTTGCCTGAAGGAACAACCTGGCAGTGGGGGAAGACGCGGGAAAGCAGCTTGTGGCCCATGATGCCTGAGACTGTTAACGAAGAGCAGCAGCATGGCATGAACCGACCTGACTTTCTGCTAGACCGTCCTGGGCCAGCAGCAACCTCCCTGCTGAGATGGATGGTGAGACCTTGTGACTGTAGCGCTGGGGTCAGAGAGGGAGTGGGTGTCTCAGAAAGTAGAGTAAAACTCTCATCTCACTGTTTCGTAAATAAACCCCAGTTATCCGGAGCCACTGCAGGCTGTTGTTCACTGTGTCTCGCCCATGACAGCAACCTATTTCCAAATGATCCTTTTCAGCCAAATACAATTCCGAAATAATGTAAAAGGCTGGATCCTTGAGGTTTCCCTTCATGTTACCTGAATCCCTTGGTTTAATTAGACTAGTACAGTTGCCAACTTTTTTTTTTTTCTCCTGTCACACTACCATTGTCTTGCATAATCTCCTAGGTGGATGTGTCTCGCTGTTATGAAATAAGCTGTATATTGACTTCCTCTGGAGAAATTCAAGAACTGCCAGATTGACATACACCCCTGTCACTGTTTTCACTAGGGTTGTTAATAACACTGCTAATTTGATAAATCTTAGATTTTTCAAAGATTCTTCTAAAAGCAAGCATTTAATGCTTGACTGAGATCTCCGTTGCAGTGGGTATAGGATGGGATTCAGAAGGAAAGGAGTCTGTGGCACATACATATTAGTGAAATATCTTGCCTTCAACATCCCTCTCAAGTGATCTCCCAGTTGTATAATTCCTCCATTCTGCCTTGCTCTTGAAATTGTATATCCATAGCAGACAATAATAAAGACAATTGGTGTCTCTTTTTGTAAACACCTTCTGGTCCTGTACAGTGAAACTGAGCTTCTAGGGATCCAGACACAACTGGAAGTATTTATGTAGTTATTATGCCAAAACAGTGGATTTTTTCTGGTAGGAAAATTTTCTTATGTGAAAAGTGTTTAAAAGTCTCTTCAGAGAGAGCCATTTTTGATAGGACACCACCAGCCAGAACTCCAGCGGAAGTCAGAAATTTCCACACATTGTGTGATTTCCACACATTGCTAAAAAGTGAAGTTTTCTGTGTAGTACAGTGAGAGTTGTCACCCCTGTGAGAGCAACGAATATTTCTCTTTAAGGAACCTGAGTCTTACAGAGCCAGAAAAAAAGACCAAATAGCACAGGTGCTCCCACAGGTTGCAACTTTGCAGGCATTTTACCCCTGCTTGGCCACTGCTCTGGTCTCCTAAGCTACTCAAAGGGACTTTGAACATGTTATTAAAAAATAAGTGAGGCATATCGACACACACAATTGTGGTATGAATTTCTCCGCAGCCTTTTGAAAGCCCCAGCCCTCGGTGCTTGAGGGATAACTGCAATGAGGTGGTTGCACAGCTGCCAGAGAGCTGTTGAGCAGTGAGGAACGCAGGCTTGGCCTGCATGGCCCAGGCTGGTAGCCTTCCGTTGCCAGACATTACACTATCACATATACTGGAGTGGGTTTGGTTAGTTCTTCACCCATAAGACGGATGGCCAAGAAATTCTCCTTCAGCCCATCAGTAGCCAAATTTACTATTAGGTTTCCACTGGTTTATGTATTAAAAAGACCAGGTTTTGATGAGATGGGCAGTTCTGCATGATTTAGCAGGCCCCAACACACATTTCAAAGACTAAGCTAAAAAAAAACCCAAACATGTACCCATAAAAACCCCACAAATATACCTTTCATTAAGGATTCAATATATCTTTCTTTAGGGATTCAGAACAAGGTGTGAGTACAAATCTTGCCTGGGAAAGAAAAGGCGCTGAGAATATCTTATTGCAGGCTTTCAATAGTTAAAGAGGGTTTATAAGAAAGATGATGAGAGACTTTTTACGAGGGCCTATAGTTATAGGACAAGGGGCAGTGGTTTTAAACTGAAAGACAGTAGGTTTAGATTGGACATAAGGAAGAAATTCTCCACGATTTGGGTGGTGAGACACTGGAACAGATTGCCCAGAGAAGTTGTGGGTGCCCCATCCCTGAAAGTGTTCAAGGTCAGGTTGGATGGGGCTTTGAGAACCTGATCTAGTGAAGGATGTCCCTGCCCATGGCAGAGGGGTTGGACTAGATGATCTCTAAATGTCCCTTCCAACCCAAACCAGTCTATGATTCCATAAAAGCTATGGTTTTCTATGCAGACATCTTTTTATCTGAAAATAAAGTTTTCACTCAGCAGCAATTATGATCAGCAGTCACACTTCCCCCGCCTTCCCCAGGTCTCCAGCCTTTCGGAGGAGAACGCAATACGTTAGACAAGAGGGACATCTACTGTCCGTCACGACCAACAGCCGCAGAGCTGATGCACCGCTGTCCCGCTGGCTGCTCCCCCGACCTCCCCGGGTTATAAGGACATGGGGGGAGGTCGACTCTGCGCATTTCTGCCCTCAGGTCTTCAGTCCGTATTGTCAATTAAAATGAATGAGAGTCATTATATCAGTAAATATTGGCAAATCACCCAAATTTCTGGTTGATGAACAAAAGTGACATTTGGAGTTGTTGGTACCAAAGCTAGGACATGTATGAACAAAGCAGTACTACTAGCAACCCAAACCCAATGAATCAAGAAGGTGAGAGCTCTCAAGAATCGGGGATGTGTAACCAGAGAGCCAAACCCTTTTTCATTT
Organism: Charadrius vociferus; assembly: GCF_000708025.1. NCBI lineage: Eukaryota > Metazoa > Chordata > Aves > Charadriiformes > Charadriidae > Charadrius > Charadrius vociferus. Next base: position 1,496,014 of record NW_009646761.1, on the reverse strand, counting down.
TGAAGAGGGTTCTGCAGGGAATGAGAATCCAGGCTGAGAAATCAAACTCAAATCAAATACACCATTTGAATGCCGAAGTATTCTGATATTGAAACTGGATTGCAACCTAATCCGTGAACGCAGATCTCAAAGCTTCCCCATCAGGACTCGTGTGCACTCCCTAGCCTTGTTCCACAGTGAAATACCTTCTGAAAGGAAGCATTCCTGTTAAACAGAAGCTTGACAATTTGTTTATCAGAAATTAGATTAAACAAATAGAAATATTTTTCAGGCCACAAGTCAAGTCAAATGAGTAATTTCAGGACACAAATTTCTGTTTAAATCCATGCTGCTTTCTGCATGTGAATGCTGGTGGTAACTAAGCACGTACATATGCACAGTCATACATGTCCAAATTGTAGGTATGAAAAAAGAATATAAAGGACTGCACAACCTTAAGTACTAATACAATAGGAAAATAAAGCTATTTCAGCTAAAAGCTTTATTTTTTGCAGCCTTCATTACTCCTGAGAAACAGGAATTGGACAGAGAAGCCTGGCTGGTAAACAGGACTCTAGCTGTGGTAAAGGATTGGGTGAGGTCTAGGGTAGGTTTGCTATACCATGATTTGTCTTTCCTGAAGCAGTAGGATACTTTGATACTTCTTTCTCTTGAAATGATGGCTCTTTGACCTCACCCTTGACTTTTACAACTTGCAGACTTCAGAGTATCATAAGATCCTGGAATCAAGCAGATTGGAAGGGGCATCAGGAGGCCTCCAGTGCAACTGCCTGCTCAGGGCAGGGTCGGCACTAACTTCAGACCAGGTTTCTCAGGGCTGTGTCCAGCTGGGACTTGAAAATCTCCAGGGGTGGCACCTCCACAGCTTCTCTTGGGTGGCCTGTTCTACCACCTAACTGTCTTTATGGAGAAAAGATTTCTCTTACTGTGCTCTCCAAATTCTTCTTCCCACAGAATTTGACTGGATGACATTATCAGTTTTTAACCACAAAAAGGCAGCAATAGAGGGAATAAGGGAAAACACAGGCCTTTGTGGACACCAGCTGGCCCATGAGCCAGCTGAGCATGCAAGGAGAATATGCAGACACCAGCAGACTGGCTCAAGCACTGCTTAGGACTAAGAAAAATTTGACAAGAGGTGACCGTCACGCCGAGATCTGTACCATCATCTGCTCTTCCACTGTGCTTGCTCAGTGTTTGGTAACAGGTATCTGCACTGGACAAGGATGTTATATGCAAGAGTTTTATTCTTATCTTCCAGTGAAAGGGCATAAGGGCAAAGATGATCCATGGCAAGGTTTGCTTTTTGCCCAAGCTAGTCTTCACATGGCAGGCTGCCTGAGCCTCACCTTCCTCCCCTCCCAGTGAGCTCTGTGCTTCACTTCCCTGCCTCTCTGTTGGCCGCCACTCTCTCCTTCTTGCTTTTCCACATTCATGCTGGTCTTCTTTTGCCTAAACAGAACTTCTGCAGCTAAAGAAAAGCAGCAGGTTCATCCTTAACTACTATGAACTGGACGCGTAAGTGACTCACACTGCAAACCAAATAAAGGGAAAGGGAATGAGGAAATAACTTTGAAGCACTCAGCTAAGCTGCAGAAAGGTCCATCAGTAACACCCGCCCTCGGCAGAATGCACACCCTGAAAGCATGAAGAGAAACCTTCAACAGGCTTTAGTACAAACAGGGCAGGAGGATTTTCTCAATGCCATGCCAGAGACAGATAGTAAAAAATGTCAGTGTCGTGAAAGCAGAGAATAAAACTAAGCACCATGAACTTCTAGTTAAAACACAAACTGTAGGCCCCCAAGTGTGATATATGATAACCCATCCCTGAAATATATGTTCTGCAGTAGTTGCCTAATTTGCCATAGCACTGCAATGCCACTGAACTTAAAGAAAGAAAAAGTGCTACAAATAAAACATCCCGAAGACTAATTTACCAATGGCATATCCTATTGTACAACGGCCCATGGGTATTTCTGGCATTCTTCAATTTTTGTTTTTGTTCCACTCCAATAAACAATTACAAAACATGTGGGAAAATAAAAAGGGATCTTTGGAATGTACATGTCTGAAGGGTGTGCATCCATCCGACATGCGCCCATCTAACCCGCTAGGTCCTCCAGGCGCACCAGTACTCCCCTGGGGACAACGTTGTTATACCAAGAGAAAAAAGCAGAGATATTAGCGTCACATTTTAGCAATCTGAGTTTCCCACTGAGTGCAGGAAGGAAGTACTCAGTGCAGGAAGGGGCAGTGAATGACCGGAAGAATGTGTGGTGTGGGCGCTTCAGAGGCAAAAATTGCCAAGCAGCCAACTCTCATGGGACAGCTGCACCCTGTGAATTTTATGCAAAATCAAAGGAAAAGAAAAGTTTTTCCCAAAGGAAAAACTGTGGGTGTGAATGAAAATATAGGCATGTTATGCATGTTTTAAATCACCTTGATGACAATCAGTGAATGTATTTCAATGGCAGACCCTTAAAATATCTCCATTGCAAGCACAAAAACTCTCTGTTGGAAAAAGAGACACAGGGGATCAACACAGGGAGAAGGAAGGACGTGGCCAATGAGGTCAGAAGAAGAGATTTATTAGGGGACTTAAGGGCGACTAGTATCCAACCCCTCTTGATGCCCATAATGCTTTTGAAAAATTCATATCAGTCAACATGAAATCTGACAAAGATGATAACATCTTTGAAGTCTTCAGTTATAAGGGACCCAAAACATCATGGCAAAGTCAGAGCAATTTCAAAGACATCCTTTGCACAGCACGAAAATGGTTCAATGGTATTTAGGGAGATTACACAGCAGATCACATGGAATTAGTGTAAAAATACATGCTAAGGAACATCTAAATTTAAGGAAAGAATCCAAGCTAACGGAATTATTTAAGAAAAACTCTTTCCAAGGAGAAAAAAACAACCAGTTTTTGCTGGGAAAGACAACAGGGGGGTCCCATTTATTTTCTGACAGAAGGACGCAATCTCTGACAACTGATCACCTTAAGGTATTTTACCATGACACATATTTTGGAAGCAAGCTGAAGGCAATGTAGCACAGCATGGTCAGACCTGAAAAGCAGGAGAGACAGTCTGACAAGGCCTACGTTACAGAGGCTTTCCTTGTTAACGTTGCATGACAGAGGTTGCTTTGCTGCATGACTTCACTGCTCTATATGATGAAAGTGGGTAGAGTAATACATTCCTTGTTGAGTAGTTGCTGGTGCAGCAGCAGATTTTTTGGGGTTTTTTTTTTGGTGATCCTTAGACCCAATTCATTGCAATTCTTCTTCTCTCTGCCTTTGCCACCCTGGGTGATAGTTTCCTAGCCCAGGATATATCTTTACATTCCCGTCTTCACACCATGATGATGGAGAGGAAGATTTTCTCCATTTCTAGATTTTTCAAGAGGACAGGGATGCAATGATCTCTCCTCTCCTCTCTCCTCCTGGCAGAACAGAATGCCTACTTGGTGCTCCAGTCATGCTAAGAAGGAGTACCTATGTGATCCATGGATGAAGTGGCAGGGAGCCCCCAAAGCAGGAAGGATTCCCCAGTTGCTGCAGGCCAATATTAGGGCTCAGGAGCGTCGAGTGTGTAGAACAGGCTACCTTTGACACCCCTCAGCAGAATCCTATGGGGTAGTTTGGGCAGAGCTGACTGGTGCATGCATGCTGGGGATGCCTGGTTTTTCTGCAAGTCTAGTACCACAGGCAGAGACATGGCTCCAGCCGCGTTGCCTGAAACCCAGGATAGGGGCTGGAGGACCTCATGTTCTACCTAACAAAGCCAATGGGAGGAAAAAGAATAGGCTGGAGAAGCCTAGCTGCTTTCGTAGGATCCCCTAAGCTACCAAACTAATCAGGAAGAAGTATGAAAGGGGTTTCTCTCTCCTTATAGCAGAGACATGTATGAAGAAGTTGAAAGGCTGGAAGCACAAACTAGAGAGTCATATTAAAGTCTAAGGACATGATTTCAGCTGTGGGCATGAGTCACCTTTAGAACAAGCTATCAAAGCAATAAGAGGATTTTCCCTCTTTCTTCAAATCAAGATTGTCCCCCTATTAAAAAAAACCCATAAATCTACATGTAAGTTACTGGGAATTCTGAGCTAAATTTGTATTTGTAATTGGATGTACAAGGCCTTGGGGATACAAACCTTTACACTGGGTTTTCTAGAGGTCCTTCTAGCCTTTAAAACCTACAAATCTGTCCTGCAAAGTTGCATAGAATCATAGAATGGTTTAGGTTGGAAAGGACCTTGAAGGTCATCGAGTTCCAACCCCCCTGCCATAGAAAGGGACACCTCCCACTAGACCAGCTTGCCCAAGGCCACGTCCAGCCTGGCCTTGAACACCTCCCAGGATGGGGCCTCAACAACTTCTCTGGGCAACCTGTTCCAGTGCCTCACGACCCTCAAAGTGAAAAATTTCTTCCCAATGTTTAATCTAAACCTGCCCTCTTCCAGTTTAAAGCCATTCCCCCTCGTCCTGCCACTACATGACCTAGTAAAAAGTCCTTCCCCAGCTCTCCTTTAGGCCCCCTTTAGGGACTGGAAGGCCGCAATAAGATCTCCCCGGAGCCTTCTCTTCTCCAGGCTGAAGAGCACCAACTCTTTCAGCTTCTCCTCATAGGAGAGGTGCTCCAGCCCTCGGATCATCCTTGTGGCCCTCCTCTGGACACGCTCCAGCAGGTCCATGTCCTTCTTATGTTGGGGACTCTAGAGCTGGATGCAGTACTCCAGGTGGGGTCTCACGAGAGTGGAGTAGAGGGGCAGAATCACCTCCTTTGACGTGCTGGCTACACTTCTTTTGATGCAGCCCAGGAGATGGTTGGCCTTCTGGGCTATGATCGCACATTGCTGGCTCATGTTGAACTTCTCATCAATCAGCACGCACAGGCCCTTCTCCTCAGGGCTGCTCTCCAGCCTTTCCCCGCCCAGCCTGTATTTGTGCTTGGGATTGCCCTGACCCAGATGTAGGACCTTGCACTTGGCCTTGTTGAACTGCATGAGGTTGGCTTGGGCACACCTCTCCAGCCTGTCCAGGTCCCTCTGGATGGCATCCCTCCCCTCCAGCGTGTCTACCTCGCCAAACAGCCTGGTATCATCGGCAAACTTGCTGAGGGTGCACTCAACCCCACTGTCCATGTTGCCGACAAAGATGTTGAACAGTACACGGGATGACGCTATCATCTCATGCTGCCCTGTGACAGTAGCAATATTTATCTAAAAGACACTCAATGTTGATTTAAAAATTCCAAAGTTGAAGAATCAACAATATTACTCAGGGGATTTGTTTTAGTAGTTATTCACCCTCACTAAGAAATACTTGTGCTTCGCTGCCAGCCTGGATTGGCATACCTCCAGCTATGCTGATTCCAGGAGTCTCTTCCCATGGATGTGGTCGTGGCCATCATCCATTCATGTTTAAATTTGTTCTCAAATAAACTAACCAGAGAGAATCCCTAAAGCCTCAAAAGTCTATCAAGGCATGTCACAACATCTCCCAGTACTCCATTCATTCCTGAAGCTCTTTTCCAGCTCCTCACAATTTTTCGAAATCTTTTCTTGAACTACCAACACCAAGCCTGAAATGAAGTATTCGAGTAATGATCCTGTTTTAATATAATTTGAATCATAATGCTGGAGCAATATCCATTCTTACTCAAAAATACTGTACCAGAACAGACAAATATAAAAAATGAATAAAGGTCAAAAAAATGAGCAATGAACTTGATATCCTTTATACATTGACAGGAACTTATAAATAAAATGCAGTAAGTTCTTCATCTATGTTTGCAGGGATAAACTGGGACTCCTGAAATCAAATAACTTCATACCCCTGATCTCTCCATGACTCCCCATATGCTCTTTGCAAGGGGTGTTTTTGCACTTTGTAGAATGTACAGTTTCCATGATGCAGAGTACTGAAATTACTACTATCTGGTAGCTAATCACATGGTAAAAAGTGGTTTCAACTCTCTCTATAAACAATGGTGGTTCATATCAGTTGTTACTCAGGGATATATTGACAACTGTCTGTTTATTTCTGAATATTTGTATTAGGAGTCCAAAAGTAATGTTCAAGTTCAAGGCTGATGTGGCCAAGCTTATACCAGAAAGAGTCACGGAGAACAGATTATGTGTGACCAGTAAGCTGAAAGTCATGTGAAGATGTTCAATACTGAAATTATCAGGTAAAGAAACAGGACAGTTATGCAATAATTTTAAAAGTTATATTTACTAAATAATTTGAGCCTGATTCACCATTGCATTATGCAGTACATAATTGCTCATGTTTCCAGGTTCACATCTCTATCATCATGAGAAGGTAAATAATAGCTTCAAACAAGATCTGAAATTAAGTTCAGTGTTGGAAAACATTCAAGTTCTTTTCAGCCTCATCTAAACATTTCCCTCTCAAGATAATAACTTTCCTACCTGTTCACAGAAGTTTGCAAATATTTAATTCAAAATCAAATCTGGAATGCTTATGCTTTTTAAAGTGTTTTCTTCATGGGGGAAAAAAAAACCCAGAGAGAAGCCTGAAACTGGTGTAAGGGTCACTGTTTTGAAACAAGGTGAAACTCAATGGAGCACAGTTAGCCCAAGAGTCAAAATCTATTGAAAATGAAGAGGGAGAGAAGATCAAGCAAAACGTGTAAATACTCACTCTGTAGGAGATCTCCACAAGGTCATAGTCTGAGCTAGTGTCACACACTGGAAAGCTAAATCACCCCACAAAATCTTTAACTACCCCACCACGATTACCCCGGCACCTCTGAATGGGCGATGCTCCTCACAGTTCACCATGCAAAGGAAGTAAAACCCTCATCATAGGGCACCCCACAAGGTTCCTGTGCCCTTCTTCCCTCTCCAAAGGGAGAGGAGATTTCTGCTAGCCCCTTCTTGAGTGTTGGTCATCACATCAAAGGAAGCGCTGGTCTTTCTTCTGCTTTATTGCCTGGAAGTTTGGGGAGCATAAAATGCTCCAGATCACACAGCAGGCTGGGTATTTTTTTCAAACCATGTGCAAAGGGAGCACATAGTTTGACTTTCTTCCTAGGTTTCTTCATCCCTCTGACCACTGGACAAGTCATGCCAGTAGATAAGTGTATTACTCATGTAATATGGTCAGGATTGTTGCCTGGCAGAGTCATGCAATCCCTTTCTCCAGCAAAGCCCTCCTCCAGTCAGGTTGCCCTCACCAGCACAAGCTCTTAGATATCTCTCCCAGCCACAAGACCCTGCTTGTGCCCCAGTTGCACCCTGCTCTTCTCAGAGCCAGGTCCCTCCCTGCAGAAGGGGCAGCTGGTCCCACCAAGCTCCCAGTTTGGAGATCGTGGGTACCTTCGCCCTCCTTGAGAGGCAAGGGTTTGATCTCAGCTCCCAGCATCCACCAAGCCCTCTGCAGGGCTGCCAGTTCGAAACCCTGCTCTAACCCCACCTCCCTCTGCATCTCCCACCTCTCCTATCCTGTGTTCTCGGACTGGGGCAGCAGATATTCCTTCAGGCGGGTGCTGCGGTAGGGCTGCTTCTTCCCTGCCTGGGTGCTGCTGGCCTGCCTCCCTCGCCAAGGGCTGGAAGCGCCTGTAACAAACCGCTCCAGCCAAACCGGACAGGTTACAGGCAGTCCCAACCCATTTTGCCAGCAGGTCCCCAGGTCCCGTGCAGGCAGCAGAGGCCAGACGGGAGGAGAGCCGACACCAGCACGGCCCTGCCGCCGGGGACAAGACAGCTAGCCCGCAGGTAGGCGAGAGGGGTCAGAGCTGCTCTTGCTCAGCACCGTGGAGCCCACGCCGCCTTCACCTGGCAGAGACCTGGGAAGGGAGGCAGAGCGTTCCCCGTGGAGCCCACGCCGCCTTCACCTGGCAGAGACCTGGGCAGGGAGGCAGAGCGTTCCCCGCAACCTGCCCGATAGCCCGAGGGGGTTGCGACAGCTTTCCCAGACAGTCTCAATGCACAAGCCTGTGGGATGTAAAAGCAAACTCTGCCAGCTGGAGTAGGGTATGTACGGAAGCAGCTATGAAGAGGAGAGAAGATAACACCCAGGATTTGCAGGTAAAATAAGTATTTTGATTTAAACATGTGAACTTAGAGGCCGGGTGAAGTGGAGAGAGATGAGCAAAGGGTTACAGGATGATGGAAGCATGGAACAAATTAAACTTATCTGGGGTGCATCCAATATTCAAGTTAAATCCACATACTCTTTCTGCATGGAGATACCTCTCTGAATTACAAAGGGTAGGGAAGGAGGGCTTACATCTTCATCCCTAAATATATCATTTGTGTCTCTTAAATCTGAGCCAGTGAAGAGTCGAACACTGCGAGCCAAATCCTATTTAATTTATTCAGCAACACATCTGTGTGAAATATAGTCCAATTACAGGTATTAGGTTACTTTGCCATGGCTGCAGCCATTTGGCTTTTATTTCCAGCAGGCTCTAATTAAATTATCACAATGCAGGAGCAGACAAGTTTCCCTTATACGTGACTGCAATTAAAGACATGCAATCACAACATTTTTTAAAGTGACTCCAATCAATTGGTTACAGTAAAGAATACCATGTAATAGAACAGTGACTCCACCGTTAAGACTGAAAGAGGATTTCTATTTCAATAATCTAGTTCCCTTTTATTATGAGTTCTGCTCTTGGATAATTTATTTAAAGTTCATTATGTGTCTACAGCATATATCATTTGCCCTCAGCTTGGGCTGCAGAAGTCCCATTATGGCCAATTACTTAGTGTGATAAAATCTGCCACAGTACAAACTGTTCCTTAATTAGATTTAAGTTTTGTCTAAATTCTATTTGTAATTCAGACAGCAAAATAATAAGGCCAACAGCAAAGACTTGCTGTCTCCTTTCTTTGCTCCCTGTGGTAACCTGTTCGGTTGGATGTAATCTTAGGATAGTTCAGACCCCACACCTGTGTGGTTTTTTTGCCATACTTGTCCCCGCTTCGTGTTTCCGTAACCAGTGCAGGGCTTGGGGGTGGCCCGGCCCGTGAGGGAGTTCCTTGACCCAAATCAAGCCCTACCAGAGACTTCACCGATAGCAAAAAGCACCGCTCTGAAAGCACCTGAGAGCATGTGGCTGTCAGTAGGGACTGCAGCGGCTGAGTGCCACTGCTGCGCACCTCGGTGATCGTAGGTATTTGCTCCCTATAGGTTTGCTGCAGCAGCACGCTGGTTGGTGGGAAAAAAAAAGCCACTGGCAAAATGATAGTTGTACAAAACCATGAAGAAAGTGATGTGGGGAGCAGCACCCAGCTGTGCCCTTCAGCTCTCTCAATAGCCGTGCACTGTAAACACGGCGGTGTGCACGGCCCTGGTGCTGCCAGCGGCAGACAGCGCGCCGTGACCTGCTACTGCAGGATGGGGCCTTTGCTGTTAGCCTGGTTAACCATTAGCCATACCAGAGGCTCCGTTTGTTTGGGGATGATGGTATCGCTGCATTACTTGTTAACTGAATTAGAGCCTTATCCAAACCATCCCCTGCACCATCCCCAGCCATGAGAAGAGGTTTGAAGCTGTTTTGCTCTTTAAGAACAAATGCCAGTGTTTGGCATGCATCTCCTCAAGCTCCAGCTGCAGTTTTCAAAGTGTTTTAAATATGTTTGAGCCAAATGTTCTACACAAATTTGAACTCAAATCCTGCAACCTGTGTCTGTGTGATCTCACAAGTGAGCGAGAGTAGAAGCTGCATCAAGAAAATTCAGAGTAGAACAAGAAATAGAAGCAGTGATTCAGTACAATCCATTTTAACAGATCGAGGCCACACTAATTTGAGGACAGGCACCATCCTGTAAGAAGTTGCATTCCTCTGGAAAAAAAATTACGCTAGAGATTTATTCTTTTTTTTTTTTTTCCCATCAAAACAAAGAAGGCATTCACACAAATGCGCTCACTGGATGCCATGTTAGCAGTTATTTGCCATGTGCTTCAGTGGCTCTGTGTTTTCTGTTGTAGAGATTATATTTTGGGCTATCTTTACTTCCCTTGAATCCTGCTCAAGTTCCATGTTGTATCTTGTAAATGGCTGCTTTGCAAAGTTGGTTGAATTTATTCCAAGGTTTCAGAAAACTTCTATCTAAGACTAATGTCAAAGCAAAACACCATTTAAAATTTTTACAGGGATAGAAATTTACATAGCAGCTAATGACAAGCCTAAAAATAACCTATTTCTGTGCAACATCAATCTTGTTAATGAACTAAAAGAATGAAATATTCCTCTATCAGTTGTTTCCAAGGAGCAGGGAGAAAAATGTTAACCAACTCCAGTATCAAAAAGAATATGAAAACATTTCAACATCCACTGTTTTCCACTTAATTAACAAGGCTGCAAATAGCTTTTGAGGAGCATCTATGTTCTGGACATTATACTTTTGGTCAGTAGCACAACATAGTTAGTCTGTCCTTCTTCTCCACTTGACCCCTGATGAGAGTGGAAAGTGAACTTTATATACCGGGGGACATATCACACACCATGGGGCTGGGAATCCCTTACATTACAACTTCTCTGTGCCTGTGCAGACCCTTCCCTGAAAATATATATTTTAAAATAAATTTGTATCTATCTCTATATAGATATGGTAAAAAGCCTCTAGACTGGGATCAATTCTCATCAAAGCAGCAAGGCCCTTCCTTATCCAATAAAGGCACTTTAATAGTGGCACTGATGGGAAGTTGAAAGGAAAGACCTGGTTATTAGCTGTTTTGAGCAGGCTGCAAGAAGGTCTTTTCTGTCAGTGAACACTAAATATTTCTCTCTTTCTTAAGTCCTAAGGAAAAAACATGAACACAACAAATGAGGACTTAGCCAACCCCACCACCTGGCAAGACACTGAAGGTGATTTTCCCAACTGCACTGATATGGAAGTTCATCTGAAGACTTCGTACCTCCCCATTATGTATAGCATCATCTTCCTGGTGGGCTTCCCAGGAAACATCATTGCAATTTGTGTTTACAGCTTCAAGATGAGGCCTTGGAAGAGCAGCACTATAATCATGCTGAACCTGGCACTCACAGACCTGCTCTACCTCACCAGCCTTCCCTTCCTGATACACTACTATGCCAGTGGGGAAAACTGGATATTTGGTGAATTCATGTGCAAGTTCATCCGCTTTGGCTTCTACTTCAACTTGTACAGCAGCATCTTCTTCCTCACCTGCTTCAGTGCCTTCCGCTACGTGGTCATTGTCCACCCTATGAAGTTCTTCCACATCCAGAGGAAGCGGTGGACAGTGGTGGCTTGCGCAGCCGTTTGGGTGATCTCCTTGGCAGCTGTCAGCCCTGTCAACTTCTTGATCTCCTTAAAAGAGGCACAAAACAGATCTTTATGCCTCGACCTTACCAGCTCTGAAAACCTGGCCACAATCAGGTGGTATAACTGGCTGCTGACCAGCCTGGCCTTCTTCTTGCCCTTGCTGACGGTAACACTGTGCTACGCGCTCATTATTTACACCTTGGCTACTGGGCCCCACACACGGGCCTGCTACAAACAAAAGGCTCGCAGACTTGCTGTCGTCCTCTTGGTGGTCTTCTATGTGTGCTTCCTCCCCTTCCATGTCTTTCGAGCGGCTCGGGTTGAGCTACGGTTGTGTCCAGTCAGCTGTCATGTGGAGAAGCAAATCCACTCCGTCTATATCATCTCTCGGCCACTGGCTGCACTCAACACATGTGGCAACCTACTACTTTATGTTGTGATTGGAGGTAACTTCCAGCAGGCCATCCTCTCCCTTTCAAGGTGTAAGTGGAGCAAATACGTCCAGCAGCCCAGGAGCAACAATTATGGGATGAAGTCAGAGATCGCATTAAAGTTATGAAGGAATGCCTTGAAGAAAATCCCAGCAAACATAGGATGGCTTTGCTGCTGTGAGCTGCTGCAAAGGCAGGTGTGTTGATATGGTAGCAAGAATTGCAGCTGGCTTCGCCCTCTCCCTGCAGTAGAGCACTTGTCAAAAACCTGTCTCGGAAGCAGGTTTATATATACATCTCTTAGCAACCGAAGAAAGAGGAGTGAAAAGAAAAGATTGTAAACCAACTCAAAGGTGAAATTTAAAACCACCCAACCAGACTGTTTCCAAAGACGTTTGGGAAACGCAGGGTTCTTTTGCTCCAGGCTTTGCGGTTGATTACAGAAACATGGAGAGCTTAGTCTGGACATGAGAACAACTTCCATTGATTTCACTCTTGTCACTGATGTAGTGCGTTGTTTATTACAGCCCAAGCGAAATGCAGCAGATATTGTCACGGTTGCTGAAACCACTGAATTACATACTTAGAAAGCACCTAGACAAATCAGATGTTTTCAAATTAGATGGACCTGATGAGTTTCAGCATAGGGCACTGAGGAACTGAATGGTGAAATCGAAGAGCTGGCCTAGGGGAGGATGAGAGGAGTACCAGAGAAGGACATACGTGGTGAATAAAAGGAGATAAATATATATGCACAAGGATATAGATATATATATAGAAGTGTACATATATGTGGAAAAAAATGGAGGAACAAGGAATTAACAGTCACATTAATGTTCATCTCAGAAAAATACTGAAAGAGACAATCAGATAGTAAGTCTACAGAAGATGAACACTGGTGAGTACCAGCCGGTAAGGACCTGTCAGCTATGTACAATCCCAGGTCATTCTGATTTCTTACTACAGCAAATTAACAGGCTCATACATGAAGGAAAATGTGATGTCATGTATCTTGACTACAGAAGTAGTTTTGACACCGAGATGACACTCATGTGTAAGCTAAGGAAACACTCTGGAGGAAACTATTTTTGCTGGTTACAGAGTTGCGTGCAGAGTGGAGATATTAGTGATTTACTGTCAGAGTAGGGGGAGCCACTGAGTGGGGATTTCACCAGTCTGTCCTGGGTTTAGGGGTATTTAGTTTTTTCATTAAGAAATTGGGCGACAAAATAAAGTCTGGTTATTATATTTGCAGGTGACATGAAGCTGAGAGGACAAAATTAAGTTGACAAATTGCAACTACGGTCTGAAAAAACACAGGATGCTATTAGACAGTGACAGGTGCAAAGTTCTATGTTTAAGTAGAAATAATGAATTGTGCAAACATAAAACGAGAAAAAAAACCCCAAAACTATTTAGGTAGCAGTTCGGCAGAGAAAGATCTGTGGTTACTGTGAATCACAGGCTGGACAGGAGCCGACAGTTTCAGCGGACTGACAATGTCTGCTGTGGCAAAAAGGGCAGATGCAATGCTGTGATGTATAAATAAGAATATAATGTGCGATATTTGTGTAGCAGACCTTACACCCTTTGCAGCATTCTTACCCTCCCAGCTGGAGCACCCTGTCCAACCTTCAAGGCTGCCCTTTAGGGAAGACACAGAGGAGAGGAGCGTGGTAAGAGCACTCAGCGAAACATCCCAAGGAGAAGGAACAGGACAGAAAACCAAATGGTATTCAAACCCCTCAAGGGCGGACATCAGGAGGGACTTTCTCTCACGACGGGTGATGAAGCCCTGGCAAGGAGAAGAGGAGCTTCCACCGCCACGTGTCTCTAGAAGCAGGCTAGCCAGACACTGAGCAAGAGGGGCACAAGCCTGCCTGGCTTCTGGAGGACCCTTTTGGCCACAAGGCTCTGCGATTAGGCGTATGTTGGTGGTAACATTGGTGGTAGCAAAACAAGCGGTGCCTAAGAGCATCGCCGGCACCAGAGCTCGTCCCACCGTTCTGCCACAGCTCTCCTTGGGCCAGCAGCTGGCCAGCAGCAACCAGCACATTGCTGGCAAAGTCGGAGCACCTGCCATGGGTTAGCACCGTGCCCCTAAGTAGGACAAACGATGACACTGTAGTGTTTAACATGCCTTGTGGATATTTAAAATACTTTATTTGGTAAAGGCTCAACCATCAGATACATCTTTCAGAAGCAGCGCAACAGGCCTGTTGGCATGTTTTCTATTTTAGACTGTCCTCTTCTGTATTGTTGTCAGTCTGAATTTTGCAGGTTGCCACTAGATGGTGATCAATCATGATCAAGCTACCTGGTTTCACATACACATGGTTGATTCCTATCCACAAGTTATACAAATACACAAGACGATTCATGTGAAATAGATCTTTTCTAACATAGATTCATAATATTCCAGCTCTCCAACGTGGGCAAAAAAGTACTTTCTTCCTCTTCTACATAAGTGAAAGTACAAGATGTGTCTACCACTTACACATACACATCTGAAGGAGTGGATTAAAAATTATCTTTTTTTTTCCACTCTCAGAGCATTTTTAATTCTTGTTCTCAGGAGCTTTTCCTTCTCAAGCCCAAGCCGAGCTTATCACATGCAAGCAGAAGCTCTTCAATACAACTATACATACAATATAAAATGGAGCAGCTAAAGGTAAAAAGTGTGAAATGGAAGTGTTCAAGGCTTTCCATCTCTAACAGCGAGAGTGACAGTCCCACATTTTCAGTGACTTTGAGCGGGACTACCTTTTTGCCTCCTCCTCCTTTCTTTCCTTAACATAGCTGTTGTTTGGTTGCCTTTTTCCTATCTCACCTGCTCATCTGCCACCTCTCTTCATTCAGTTTGGGCTAAACTAGCTGATTTTTAAGTGCCGAAGTAGACTAGGGAATGCTGCTGGGAGCCGTAGTTTGCCAGTGGGGCAAGAACCTCCAGGAGGACAGTCGCATCTTCCAGGAGCATGGCTGGGTCTGGAAAAAGGGAAAAGCTCAACCTCAACGCAGTCACTTTTAAAGCATTCAAGGACTGCTCAGGTGCTCTGCAGGAACGAGAGATCATTATCTCATGCGACTCATTCCTTTCGCTTACTGTGAAGGGTGACATCTTGATAGCTTCTATTTTTAGCAGCTGTTAAGTTTACTGCTGAAACAAGGGTAAGTGCTTCGATTGCAGTAAACAGGAGACACTTTCCAAGCTCTGTACACAGTGCGACAACACAGCTACATAAATTACTACACTATTGCAGGCTAATTCACAGCACAGTTATGCTCCCGTAACCAGGCTTCAGTCAAAAGCCTCCGGTAGGTCTGTCTGCAAAGACAGTCACGTCAAGTGAAGCAAGCTGCTCTCTGCCTGGCACCACAGAGGGACCAAGAGAATAACTTTGCAGGGTAAACCTCTCAGGGGGATGTCAACTCTGATGATACTAAAGATGAAATTTTGGAGTTGCCGAGTGCTTTTGTAGGCATGTTGAACCTTATTCTTCACAGTGACTCACGGACTGTCACAGATTGCAGCAGAGCTATTTTCTACCCTTAATTGTCCAGTAAGGCAATCAGCAGTTATTTCCTTTTCTTCCCAAATCATGTGTTCCCACAAGAAGTGAAAGCAAAAGACCCTCCTTGTACTCTCAGAGAGCAAAAATACTGATTGTAATGTTCTGCATTAAAAAAAAAAAGTTGCAAAATCTGTCCTAGTCTGGCTGCATCTAGCTGCCTTTCAAGCAATTCTGTGTCCTACTGAACACCTAAGAAGACAGTGTGAAACAGACTGCATGTAGCATCAAAATGAATAGCTTAGTAAATGGCTAGTAGAGAGAAAGGCTAAAATAGCTTGAGAACGGTATGCTCTGACAAGGGCTGTCTTGGATATTGATGTGAAACAAGGCTAATATTTTATCCCTATGTGCAGTTGGGATGCTGCTGCATTACCTGTACCATGTAACTGTACAGTAGTGATCCAACGCATGAACTGGAGTGTAGCACCAGGCTCACCACTGAGTTATTTAGACCTCAGATAGATGTTGTCATTTTGCTGGTAACACTGAGCGAGGAGAATAAACTTTGAATGACTGCTTCCACCTGTCAGTATTTTCTACTCTGAAAACGCAGGCTGAGTGAACCTAAACTTTAAAGCAGCAAACAACAGATGAACACATCGCTGTTCAACTCCTACCAGCACCAAAATGTATTTGCCTTTCCCTGCCAGCAGAGAAGGAGAATACTTTGTGTGTTCACTTAAAGCTCCCTTACTTTTTCTGAAAGTAGAGGCATTCAGAGGTGCCAGCTGATGCCACTTCAATGTAAAGGCCACACAAGTCTAGGAAGGAAAAAAGGAAGTTTACCCTAAAGAAAATTTATTTCAAGTCTCGTTTCTGAATAGCAACTGGAAAAAAACAGTACTTTTGACTACGGTGTCTTGCTGACTTGATGCCCTAACCTTACCGGGTGCTGTGGCGGAGAGCAGAGCAAATCAGATGCCTCCTAAAGCAGGAGAAAAAAAATAAATTCCTGCTTTTAGTCAGAGCTGTACTTTGGGGACCAGAAGGAGAGGAAGTAAAGTAGGTAAACACTGAGCTAAGTGTCTTTCTGAAATAAAATTTAAAGTTTAAATGCTGATTTTTTATAACACACAGAGGGAACGTGATCTTTCAGGGTTGCTGCGGGCAAGTATAATGCAGAGTATGTTCGATCATCATTGCTAGAACCTTAAAAGGCATTTGAATTAAAAGGTATTTTATCTTCTAAAATCTCTTCTCCATTTCGTTGCTCCCCAAAATGGTTGATATCACTGCTTTCTAAACCAAAGAGAGGTGGTTGCCTGGAAGCTATAGTACCAGTGATGCTCTCCACTCTTACAAGGCAAAGTAAGTTCCTAGCTTTTGTTTGTTGGGGTTTTTTTCTAAAAAAGTGAAAGGCATGTTTTTCCAAATTACTTTATGGATTTCCTTTTACTTTGTAAAATAGTGAAACGAGATAAGGCGAAGAAGAAGGAAATAAAACTTTGTGCACAGACAATGCAATACTGAATCCTAATAAAGCAAGGTAGAAGGTATAGTTCCTGGAGATATCTTCCTTCACATGTTTTCATTACATACAGTTGTATTTCCAGCATGCTCCCTGTTACCCAAGCTAGCAAACCTGATGCCAGGTTACTCGGTCCCTCCCTCTCCCTTCACTGCATCCAGCCTGTTGTTCAAGACCCATCAGCTTTTTGGAAAAAATTATTATGAAATTTTTTTTGCCCCTTATAATAGTTCTGTTAAAATCTTTGTGGTTCCTGTTTACCCCCGATCGGCACAAGCCAGTTGGCTGCATCCCAGGGCACCTTCAAGGCAATTCCCGTGTGCCTGGCAGAATCCGTATTTTGTCGGTGGATCTGTGACAGGGTATTATGGTACTAACACAAGAGCACCCTGTGATATTCTCACATCTCTTCTCCAGTTTTCAAGGACTTCCATGGTGCCAGCCACTGTGCAAACTGATGCCCTGGACCTGCAGCTGACAGGGCTAGAAAACGCCTTCTCTGGGGGTGTCTCAAAGGGCACCCAAGGCAAAGCCTCCTGCTCTGCTCTTGTAACAGATCTGTTAAGCTGAACAAAAAGGAGGTGACTTGGCACAAAGCAGGGAAGCGTTATGGGTGGATTTATTTCCAGCCCCAAATGATCCCAAAGGGGCAACTTTCCACTGAGTGAGCCAGGCTGGCCGAATCACTTATGGCCTCAGCAATAATGAAGAAGACCTGGCAGACAGCGGCATACAAATGCACTGTGCAACAATTTCAAGCTATAAATCCTTTCAAAAATTCCCTTTTCCCTTCCCTTCATGATGCTTTTTATCAACAGGAAGTTATCTTAACAGACAAGGCAGCAGCACCTGCCTACAGGAGTTTCCTCACATTTACCTTTCTGCTAGTAAGCCGCTCTGAGATATTTATATATCGCCCCTATTTTACAGGTGATGAAACTGAGGCACAGTGGAATTAAGTGACTTGCCTCTAGTCACAAAGCAAATTAGCAGCCAAGCAGGGAAGAGATCAGTTCCTAGCCCAGAGCTTTTACAAAGTGCATTTTAGGCTTAGGGTAAGATTTTCAAGGGAGTCTTGATTGCTCAGTTGTGGCACTTCAGTAATAAAAGTTGAGTTAGAGCAGTGTCTGCAGTATTCAGGCCCTGGTTCATCCCCAGCATCATACTCTGCATCTGTGGAAGGAGCACTGCTGTTTTGTTTCAGAGGTTTTGGGGGACTGGCTCTTTATCACCAAAGTTATTTGTCTACCACCGCATGTGATCTCAGCTGAAAGCCAGTAATTAGCTGTATTCATTCCGTTTACAGGTTTCTGTCAAGTATTTGTTAACTTGGAGGTTAACACAAAATCTCAGCAGCATATAGGGAAACATTTCAGGCTGAAATTTGTGCATCACACCACAGGTCAGGACGTTGTCCTCTGTGGGGTGTAAAAGGTCAGAAATAGGTTCCATAACTAGCGAGGTGCCTTCACCCAAAGGGCAGGATACCACTGCTCACCACATATGTATGCCAATGCTTGGAGAGCACATGGGTTCAGCTAACACACCTCAGAGCTGGGGCCAGCCCCCTCCCAGCACACCCTAGTTCAGATCCAGCAGCCCATGTTCTGCCTTCAGATACGGATGTCAGAACTTTGCTTCTACTGGCAGAAGGGAAAACGGAGTTAAGATGCAGATTTTTTTCATACACATTCTAAATTTCCATCCTCACTTCTATTCAACATGATTAATACAGCTATACTTATTTATCAGAGCTAAATATTTGGCTGACAAACACCAGTGAAAATCTAAATCTGCTGCTCTACCAGGAAAATATCCTAGCAAACATAGCCCCCATCCTTTTTTCCCCAAAATGCGAGCCTGAATCTCACTGAAGGAGGGGAAGGACAGCATGGTGGGCATCGTGTTTGCTGGAAACACCAGGAAGATCTGTCCTGCAGTAATTACAGGCTGTGCCCAAGGAGCTCCAGCCTCCCGTGCTCCCTCAGCTGGGCCCTGCAGGTGCTATAATTCAAATTCCCACTAGAGGGTAGGCAAAACTCTTCCATTAAAAGGATCCCTCCGGAAAAAAATAAGTATGCGGGAAAACAGTGTCTGGTTTGGTAACGCAGGTCTGGGCTGGAGAAGTGGCAGAAAATAGGAAAAGGAAGAACAAAGTGACGTTCATACCATCTGCGAGAGCAAGGTGGGAGCATTGTTCCAATTTTCTCTAAAGAAACACAGTTTCTAGTTTATAACTTTACATCAAATACAGCTAGAATGCCTATGAGGTTACAAAGATGTAAATCATAAATCAAATACAGGTGATCTTGCCCCATGGATGTTATCTTACAAGCAGTGATAGGGGCCAATTAATTATATCAGTTAGAAAGGATAA
Organism: Charadrius vociferus; assembly: GCF_000708025.1. Classification (NCBI taxonomy): domain Eukaryota; kingdom Metazoa; phylum Chordata; class Aves; order Charadriiformes; family Charadriidae; genus Charadrius; species Charadrius vociferus. Next base: position 1,476,893 of record NW_009646761.1, on the reverse strand, counting down.
ATACAGGGAATTAGAGTTTATCCTCTTCAGAGCAACAGTGAATTCACCCCCTCCTGATTGCCTGGCCAGAAAACAAACTGCGGATTTATCTCTCTCTTTTATTATTGACCACTCTGCTATTGCAAGAAATAATGTCTTGCATTTTCTCTTCACACATTTCTCCACTGCAGACAGGTTTCTCTGAACCTTGTTGCAGGGGTGGAAAGTACGGATGTCATCAACATGTCTTCCTCTTCTTGGTCTCGCCAAAAGAGCAGATCCTTCTCCAGGTGAGCCTGACTGTCTCAGGGAACTGCCTGCGTTGCAGGTAAGAGTAGAGGGAAAAAAATTTCTCACCACACCACATCCTACTTCTCCAAATCAGGCTTTCATACTGATTCAACAAGACCAATGCTAGAGAAACCAAAGCAATTCAGAGTTTATTTTCTAATTTAGTCCCAGATCTACGGAGATGGCCTAAGACCCAGAAGCACCATCTGTATGAGCTAAATGCCATTTCTGAATGCTAAGCAAGGATTTGGTTTTATTTTCTCAAATGTAACATGCTTATGCTGACAGAGGTATGAACCAAAGAAGGCCCATCAAAGAAGTGGAGCTCTCAGAGGCTTTCCTGCAGCTGGGACACCTCCCACAGCTAGGATATTAAAGGCTGAATTAACTGTACTTTGGAAGACCAGCATGGCAATGTTTGCTACCACAAGCGCTGCACTATCTTGTTTCCCCCCTAAATAAACATGGGTTTTTTAAAGGAAATGTTGCCCCTCTGTTCTGGATGCATCCCATCTGCTGGTCGCACATAGTCTTGAGGGTGGCAATGACTCTCTCTCCAAAGTGAGTTGGTAAAACTGGATGAGGTGTGGCACTACAGGCAGTAGTCTCCACAGTTGTCACATCAAAGGCTAAATAGGAGGTATGCCCAAAGAAAGGTTACATTTGTGGCCCTAATGAGCCAAAGAAAGAAGCCCTTCAGGCAGCAGCATGTGTTTTCACTGCATTCACGTGGATCCATTGCGAAGAGATTTTCATAGCACAATACTGGGAGCAAAGGAAGAACCATTAATCCTGAAAGACAGCCATGCCAAATGTGGTTAAATTATATATTCTCTATCTGATTTGTACTGTAAGGTGTGAATAATAGCTCTGCTGGACACTGGCATGGGCTAAGGAGAGGTATCTAGTATTTGGTACAGGATTGCATTTGGTGTCTACCAGACTATTTCAAGAGATCACATTTCTCTACCTGATGGTTATCAATACCTTTACCACCTGTCCTTGCCGTGATAACTGGGAGAGCTACTTCAAGTGATGTAGATCTCATGCAAAAATCTCTTGTCTTCATCACTCTGAAAAAAAGGTAATATTTTATTGAAGAAAGAGTTATTGTTATGCAGAGGTCTGTGACAGTAGGTGAAAAGTAGAAAACCTCTCTTGCAGGGAGTCAAGAAGCTGGATTTGGTAAGGAACAGATGGATCTTGGCAGATGTGTTCTTTCACCAAGTAGTTGCCTCAGGGGGGCAGTTGTTAAATATTGTACAAAATTTCCTTTTCTTGCATGAATTGAAGATGCTGAAATATAGAGGGATGACCTTTATTCTGGGACCCTCATACCTATTCACTTTTGAGGCCTTTGGAGATATTGAAGGCTGTGCCATCAGTTTAATAAAGCTTAAACCACACACCTGGCTTCAGCTGCACAGTATGTCCTCCTTGTTGCTGTCTTTCAGGGGTCCATGAAATGCATCATCTCATCAACACAAGTTTCCACCCTAAACCTTTCTGGTCCCAGGTGGATAAGCTAGAGATACAGAAGGGTGAAATGTCCAACTAAGCAGCTTCTGAACCAGGTCTCCAAAGACAGAATAAACTATATCACTGCTGAATCCCTCTTTCTATTGCTTGCACAGCCCTCTCTAGTAGAAAATTTATTGATAGCATTTTTGATACTCGGAGAAATAAGGAGGGTGGTTAGCAGTACTGCTACCTTGGGCCTCCGTAGAGCAGACTTTGGTCTGTTTAGGGACCTGGTTGACAGAGACCCTTGGGAGGCAGTCCTGAAGGGCAAAGGAGTCCAAGAAGGCCAGACATTCCTCAAGCAGGAAATCTTAAAGGCGCAGAAGCTGGTTGTCCTCATGTGCTGAAAGACAAGCCAGTGGGGAAGAAGGCAGCCTGGCTGAACAGAGAGCTTTGGCTGGAACTCAGGAAAAAAAAGAGAGTTTATGAGTTTTGGGAGAAGGGGCAGGCAACTCAGGATGACTGCAAGGATGTTGTGAGGTTATGCAGGGAGAAAATTAGAAGGGCCAAAGCCCAACTAGAACTTAATCTGGCTGCTGCTGTAAAAGACAATAAAAAGTGTTTCTATAAGTACATTAACAACAAAAGGAGGGCTAAGAAGAATCTCCATCTTTTATTGGATGTTGGGGGGAAACACAGTGACAAAGGATGAGGAAAAGGCTGAAGTACTTAATACCTTCTTTGCCTCTGTCTTTAATAGTAGGACCAGTTGTTCTTGGGGTACCCAGCCCCCTGAGATGGAAGACAAGGATGGGGAGCAGAATGAAGCCCCCATAATCCAAGGGAAAATGGTTAACCACCTGCTACATCACTTATACACACACAAGTCTATGGGACTGGATGGGATCCACCCAAGGGCACTGAGGGAGCTCTTGGAAGTGCTCACCCAGCCACTTCCCATCATTTATCAGCTGTTCTGTCTAACTGGGGAGGTCCAGTTGACTAGAAGTTAGCAAATGCGATGCCCATGTACAAGAAAGGCCAGAACAAGGATCTGGGGAACTATAGGCCTGTCAGTCTGACCTCAGTGCCAGAGAAGGTTATGGAGCAGATCATCTTAAGTGCCATAACACGGCACATACAGGTCAACCAGGTGATCGGGCCCAGCCAGTATGGGTTTATCAAAGGCAGGTCCTGCTTGACTAACCTGATCTTGTTCTACAGCAAGGTGACCAACTTAGTGAATGAGGGAAAGGCTGTAGATGTTGTCTACCTGGACTTTAGTAAAGCCTTTGATACTGTTTCCCACAGCATTCTCCTGGAGAAACTGGCTGCCCACGGCTTGCGCAGGCATACTCTTCTCTGGGTAAAAAAATGGTTGGATGGATGGGCCCAAAGAGTTGTGGTGAATGGAGTTAAATCCACCTGGCAGCTGGTCACAAGTGGTGTTCCCCAGGGCTCAGTATTGGGGCTGGTTCCCTTTAATATCTTTATCAACAGCCTGGACAAGGGGATCGAGTGCACCCTCAGTAAGTTTGCAGATGACAACAAGTTGGGTGGGAGTGTCGATCTGCTTGAGGGTAGGAAGGGTCTAGAGAGGGATCTGGACAGGCTGGATCAATGGGCTGAGGCCAACTGTGTGGGATTCAACATGCCCGTTGGAAAAGGACTTGGGAGTGTTGGTCAGCAGCCAGCCGAATATGAGCCAGTAGTGTGCCCAGGTGGCCAAAAAAGCAGGTAGCATCCTGGCTTGTATGAGGAATAGTGTGGTGTTCAGGAATAGGGAAGGGATCGTCCCCCTGTACTTGGCACTGGTGAGGCCCCAGCTATAATACTGTGTTCAGTTTTGGGCCCCTCACTACAAGAAAGACATTGAGATGCTGGAATCATCATAGAATCATAGAATGGCTTAGGTTGGAAAGGACCTTAAAGATCACTCAGTTCCAACCCCCCTGCCATGGGCAGGAACA
>NW_009646761.1:1370302-1470516 GCF_000708025.1 Charadrius vociferus | reverse complement strand
TGGTCTGACCCCAAACAGCCTAACCATGCAGGACACTGTATTTTTTATATCCTTCAAAACATTGCATCATTTCAGTTTATTGCAAACTATTAAACAGTCCCTTTTGAAAAAAAACAAAAAGCCAGGGTCAAGAGGTTCTTCCAATTGTCTTTTATTTTCTCACTTTTCTTGAGAAGTGTAATCTTCTGTCCCATGGTGATGTGACTTCTTTCATCTCCCTACTATTGCTAACTTTAATAAGTACTGTCCCAGTGTTTAGAATAGGCAGTGCCAGCTCTGACAGCAATGACAAAAATACACTGCATGATTATTCTGTATCACTGGGTTTACAGGGCATTTGTTTATGACAGTAGCCAGGTTAACTGCTTTCTGCGAACTCTCTGCTTGGGCAGAGAGAGTGAAATGCACATTCTCATCTCGCATTTTGCTAGGTATTTCTCTTTCAAGATACTGCTCCAGCAGGAACCAGTTCCACTACAGATGGTGGCAAAACTTTACTTTCTGAGTTATGTGACTCTGATTTTCCAGTACTCCAGTTTTTGGTTTTTTTTGTTTTTTTTTTGCATTTGGCCTATGCAAGCCAATGCAGTCAGTCCACTGCTCTGTCTTTAGAATGACACAATGACATTCACAGCAGAGCTCCCCAGCTGTCCCACGCATGGCGAGTAAGCGTGATGCTGTGTTAGTCGAAATCCTGCAAAGCTCAGAGGGAGATCTGACCAAAGCCCAGGAGTGGCCCCGAACCCCTTGGTGAAAGGTAACGCAGAAAGGCAAAACAAGAGAAAGCCTCTGCAGAGAAGAGCACCTCTCTTTCTTGTATTTGATTTAGATGAGCACAAAATAGCCAGAGGGAAAAGGTTAGATTAAAAAAAAATATGAAAGTATGAATTCCTGAGGCTCAGCTTGCATGAATTATCTCTTTGAAGGCTATTTCAGCAGCCTGCACTTCCACCCAATCGGAATAGTTGGAGAGCCATTTAATTGCCTGAGGATAATAATACTTAGCATTTAAGCATCACTTAAAGAGCACAAGACTCTTTCAAAGGCAGTGAAGCTGCATGACTCTGGGGGTGAGGTTGGCAGAGCAGCCTGGGCAAGTGGGGGAGCAGAGGGAGCTGCCTTCATGCTCCCACCATGGTAGAGAGGTTTCTGTACCAGCAGGGATGCAATGGGAGGGGTTTGGGATGAGGAGCCCTAAATGCCTTCCCTGTTTGCACAGCTCTCTCCAGGAAAGCGAGGGAGGTTGCTCCGAAAAATATGAGACCTTTGACTCCCCACCCAAGTGACAATTTGCAGGGCATTTCCTTGTGGGTTTCTAGTTCTGTCTATTTTGGCACTGTGGTCAAGCAACCTCCTAATTTCACTCTGGCTAAGAATTATTTCTGTTTATCGCTTTATGATAGTAAAATTCTCCCTGATAATTACCTTACCTTATCAGAAACAAGCACTAGTAATGCGAACAACTAACTTACCTGTTTATAACTTTAGTGATTGTGTGAAGAAAATAATTAAAAGAGATAAGCTTGGGAGGGAAATGATGTTTTTAAAATATTAAGTGTATCCTACATGGCTGAGCTGCCTTCCCTGTCCTCCTTGTGCTCCTCTCCGCACCAGTCCTGCTGGGAAAGGCTCATTTCCGAATTTTGGCAGGTGGGAGCTGGGCCCAGGGAGAGACCAGCACAGTAACAAAGTGACCCAAGATGCCAAGAGCCAGGCATTAGCTAGGGGTTCGTGTTAGCTGAGGGAATGGTATCTGGCTAACATAAAGACTCATCTTTGGCTGTGTATATTAAATTCACGTGTAGAGGGCTGTGACAGTACAAGTCACTTTCTAAAGACAAAGCTTTATTAGAGTGGCCTAAGGCAAAGGGCAGACTTCCCTTCACTCGCCATAGCACCCTGTAAACAAATTACAAGAGCAACAGCACCACAACAGAATATATCTTCAATGACTGAAAACTTGCTTGTATGCTGGAGGTGACATTAACAGCACCCTTTGCTGAATCCCGCACTGACATATTACTGGAAGCCAAGGATGTACATCTCATCTCACAAGAATTTAGAGGCTGCTTCATCTTGGAATTGAAAAAACACCAAAATAACAAGGCATCAAATCGGTCCTCTCTGTTCTCAGACCAACTAAGCTGGGTCATTTTCAGGGGACGCCCCATTACCTAAAACAATTACAACTGTTGTCACATCTCTGATGAGTTTAGTTTGGCTTTTAGTGTCTGCTGGGAAAACTTTAACTGGCACAGCTGCTGTGTTTAAAGCTGCTTCATAGCTGGGTGCTCCTGCAGTGCTTTTTATTCACCGTTTATGGTCTTGCCTGTGCTGTACCGAGGTACCTGAGCACAAACTTGCTTTGAGCAGGCAAATCGTGCCATTGTCTTTCCTCTCCCTGCTCCCCATGCGGCAACTCACCTTCTGAAAGTTCCGCGCTTATCTAAGGGCTGCAGTAGATTGTATCTTCTGTGCCCTGTAGTCGATGAGCACCAATTCACTTCAAGGACTAATATTAGCCATAAAAGAGTGCCTCAGATACATGTAGGCTATTTTTGGAACTGTATCGAACTACTTCTGCTCAGCTGATGTGGCAGCAGCAGCATTGCTTATATTCCAGATTATATATGCAATTTTCCTAGGGTAAAATATTCCTTTCCAGAAGTTTTCATTAACAGTCTCTATTGCCTACATAATTGGATGGCAGCATTTAACTGTGATTAATTTAGAGTTACCGTGCATTTAGGGAGTAAAAAAGTGCTGCCCTTACCAGTCTGTCACAGGGGAGAAATACAAAGGGAGAGCCGGAGCTGATTTCCCCATGTGATGAAGACACACGGTACCATTCTCAACACAACCAAGCGTCTCCCAGCCGTGGTCTGATAACAACTGTAATTAGGTATTCAATCACACACAGAGTAAGATCAGCCAAACCAGTGTATGCCTACTAAGGAAAATAGCCCATGGAAAGATTGTATGTTTGCTGAACCAAAAGTAAAACGTATAATGAAAGCTCTTAACACTCCGTAGCCTAGCTCTTGCCCGACAAACTGCCTGTTTTCCTACACAGTTATTAATTAGAGCTATCCTTGCCATTTCTACTGTGCTGCACCAGGTGCTATCATGTCTGAAGGTCTGACCCTGAAAGGAGTCTTCCACTGACACCTGTGGAACAGGATTTATGAGATGAAAATGACCTCTGTGCTGGAGGACCCTCATGCCTATGAGTCCCAATTACAGTCAAGTTCAACAGTGGTGCTGAGACACTGTAAAACCCCCTGCTACGACGTCTTCCACCCCAAAGCCCGCAAAAGCGAACTGCCAGACTATTCGGAGGAAAGAGCCGTTGTCTGCAACAAGCCACAAAGCAAAATAAAAGTGTTGGACTTTGTTCTCCCCTTCTCTATTTTAGCCTGGATTTTTTTGAAGCAGATTGTGTGCTCCAGGTATGCAAATTCATCTGTCATCCTGTGCACCCTCTTCACCCTACCACCGCAGAAAGAAAAATACACTATGAAAAGATGATCCCATTTGCATCACGCACTCTGTGATTACTGACCCAGCCTACAGTATAAAGTTTTAAGAGGAAATATTTAATTAATAATCCTGCCACCAAATCGTTCCAGTTTCTTTTCTATACAGTGACTAAGAGCAACGTTTATATACACACATGAACTCTGCAGGATTTTATAACAGTTGTTCCAGGAAAGGTGCAAATACCTAGTGTTTTGCTGTTGGATTACTGGTCTTGGCAATTTTTATCAATACTCATCAAATTAGGGAAAATGATAGCCCATCTGATAAATCAGTGCAGCCCACCTGGAAGACTCTTGAAACAAGAGATTAGGGCTGTCTCCAGGGGGGAGCGTTGCTGGAGACAAGCTTCGGCTAAGGGTGGCTGGCTGCCAGTAACGGTGAGAGAAACACCACTCCACAGCAGGAACCCACTGTGCAACCTCACTGTCAGCACAAGACGGTCTACCTCTGCTGTCCTCCTCTTGCCCCTGGTCTGTCCCTCTCGCTGCTTCCCGTAAGCCTTGGAGCATGTGCATCCATGAGAGGAGCCCCAGCCCCTCTCCAAAATGCCAGCAAGCTAACCCAAGAATAAGAAAACTGGTTTGTTTTCAATCTGCTCACTTGTCCAACACATCCCATGATCGCACAAGCACTGGGGCCGTTGAAAACATGTGGTTTAGGATAAGAGGAGGGAGGAGGTGCTGCCAACTCTTTTGACAGCAGCCTGCAATTAGAGTCACTTAAGCTGACTGTGAAACTACAGGGTGGTTTGATTTCCCTCCAATGATCGTAGAGGGGAGCCAGCAGGAGGCTAGCCTTAAAGCATAAAAAGGTCCATGTTTTTGGTAAGGATCAGATCGGTGTACCTATGGACAGACTTAAAAGGTCTGTGGACATGGGGTGGAGAAATTACTGGTGAAGAGAAAATGCCTACAGACTAAAGAGCTGAAAGTCATGCTGCAGGATAAGCCTTTATTCGTAGAGATCCTACACAATGCCAGGCGAGTGATTTCAATCAGATGTTCACAATTGGCCCTTGTTAGTTTATCTATAGCTTCCCAAGTGCCTGACATGAGCCCCTGGGCCAGTCACATGGCTGCAGTCGAAGCCAATGTTTCCAAAGGTCCATGTGCAATGAGGAGTTGCCGAAACCCTGGTGAAGGGTGCAGGGTGCAGGGAGGCCAGGGTGAAGCAGGAGCAACATGATCTCTGTAGCTGATGATGAGATAAGATTTGGGTAAGCTAAGGAGCACAGCTCAGTCTCCAAGCAGAACAGCTCTGCATGAATGACCTTCTGCTAGCTGCCCTGTCTTGAAATTGGTCTGAAACAGCGTGTTTTATTTTGTTTTCCTGCCCAGAGTCAGATACTCAGAGGTGACCCTAGTGCCTGCTCAAAACTCCAGTGCCCCAAATCCCGGGCAGTTCTGAGTCACGGTGCTGGGAAAGCCCATTTCTGCTTCACAGAAGGCACTACCACCGCCAAGGAAGGATAAATATCAGCCACTGCTGCACAGGTTTTCTATTGCTCAGGGGTATAATGGATTAAGTGGTGGATGCATTAAATGATCCCTAACTATAATTAGCTCCCCCTGTGCTTATAACACTGCAGCCTCATACAAATGGTTTCTAATGACACATGCAGTGTCTAGGAACAGGGTAATAGCTATTTAAACAGTTGCTGATCCCTGAGCTGGTACACGACAGTGTATTTTACAATTACTGAGTAACTTCAGACATTTTTTAAAAGTACTCTGGGCATTGACCTAGAGAAAAGCTTGGTCAGATGAGAACAGAGATGATGCCCTTCCCCTAATGGTAACAGATAGATAATGGGCTAGTTGTCAGACATTGCTGCTGCCCCAGTCTTGATTGTCCCATCCCCCCGCCCCCATTACCATTCTTTCCCTGCAGTATGATTAGCAAAACAGATAGCCTTCCTCCAACTCATGCCTACAGTACAGGGACTCAAGGAAAGTTGAGACAGCCTTCCAAAAAAATATTCTTATCTTTGTCATTCTCAGTAACTGCATTAGTATACATAATGTTCAGAAATGAAAGGGACCTGGGGGTCCTGGTGGACAACAGGATGACCATGAATCAGCAATGTGCCCTGGCGGCCAAGAAGGTGAATGGCATCCTGGCGTGCATCAAGAAGAGTGTGGCCAGTAGATCGAGGGAGGTCATCCTCCCCCTCTACTCTGCCCTGGTGAGGCCCCATCTGGAGTACTGCGTCCAGTTCTGGGCTCCCCAGTTCAAGAAAGACAGGGATCTGTTGGAGAGGGTCCAGCGAAGGGCTACAGAGATGATTAGGGGATTAGAGCATCTCTCATATGAGGAAAGGCTTAGGGACTTGGGTCTCTTTAGTCTAGAGAAAAGAAAATTGAGGGGGGATCTTACTAATGCTTACAAATACTTAAAGGGAGGGTGCCAGGGGGATGGGAACAGTCTTTTTTCACTGGTGCCCAGTGATAGGACAAGAGGTAATGGGCACAAACTTGAATGTAGGAATTTCCATCTTAACGTGAGGAGGAACTTCTTTGCTTTGAGGGTAGTGGAGCACTGGCACAGGCTGCCCAGAAAGGTGGTGGAGTCTCCCACTCCGGAGACATTCAAAACCCGCCTGGACGCTGTCCTGTGCAACCTGTTGTAGGTGACCCTGCTCTGGTGGGGGGGTTGGACTAGATGATCTCCAGAGGTCCCTTCCAACACTGACGATCCTGTGATTCTGTGATTCTGTGAAAGCTTGCTCATTTAATACCACATCATAAGCCTCATCAGCGAGTAGGACCTATAAAATGTACCAAGGCCAAAAGGCTGCTGGCAATGCTAGGCAGCTGGGGCCTCTTTGCAGGCTCAGGGATTGGACCCAGCAGTTTCAAAATTCAAGATACTATGACATTTTTTTTTCTTTTTAAATAATAATCTCTTTGCATCTTGTTCCTCAAGCTAAGGATGATAATGAGATTTTTATTCAAGAACAGTCTTTTGGTTCAAGAAGCATGGAAAATTGCAGCTCTTGTGAATCATGAAGCCCAAAAGCAAAGATTCAAAATAAAACAAGTTTGCAACTTCAGCTACCCCAGTAATAACCAGCCAATGCTAACTGGAGATCTTTTATTCACCAAAAATAAGCAGAAAGTTTGCCACAGTTCCTGAAAAGCACAGCATGCCAAAAGAAACCTTAATTTCTTACATGAGATGAAAATTGTACTTTGTTAGAAATTTGTTTTTAATGAAGACAGCATGTCATAACATTTTTCACCTGACCTTGAAATGGCAAAGCATCTTATTCACTTTGGTGATCAGGTTTCACTTCACAGGAAATGGAGAATAAATTTAATTTTCTCTTTTATAAACACATGCACGCACACAAACACACTAATTTAAATGTGACCTGATACAATTTGAATACTACAGGTCTACCTTAGCACACAGAACTGCTGCCGGCAAAGCGTGATCTGCCCACTGAAGGGAAGACGGCATGGATGGCAGAGGGCAAAAGAGATCTCATACAACCACGCAGGTCTGAGAGCTGATATCTGAACCATTTTTTTTCCGCTCTTCTAATTTACGGCCACATAGAATCTCAGTCTGCCAGGGACTGACAAAATCATACTAAAACCTGCTTCACTGTAAGTAAGACATGAATACATTTCATTTGTAGTGCTTTTTGCTCAAAGCAATATCAAAGGGAGAAGCAGAATTGCAAGTTTTCAGGTAAGCAATATTTCTCCATTTTCAATTTGGAGGGTTCAAGATTGCAGCGAAGAACCGATCAGCAGTGCAGGAAAACTAAATGGGGGATAAATCAAATATTCTAGAGAATTTTGTCAAACTTTACTTAAAATATACCAGTGAGAGGCATAAATGTGGGTGACAGTGGTATCACCAAGCCGCAGAAAAGGCAGAAAATACGTATATCCTTAGCTTTTGTCTGAACGTAAATCTGGATTTGTTTAAAATAAGCTTCATGGCCTTTACCTAATGCATCTTTGACTGCAAAGCTGCTATGCCAGAGCTAACATTCATGTTGAAAAACATTAGTGTTTTAACTAAATTATGGGGAGACTGTTCAAATTTCTTTCTGAAGTGCTCCTGTGTAACAAAGTGATACCCATCTTTCTGACTGGTTATGATGAAATAATTCCTGATTTGTCCCAGCTTTAATGACTGGCTTTGTCAGAGAAAATTTGTCATGTTCTACTAGTCATTGGGATAATGCAGAAACATCCATACAGGTAACAGGCTAAATGTTGTTAACTGAGTCACATCAAACCCTAATTCTATACACAGGATTTCCAGGTCCACAATAAGGTACACTTCTGTCTTTTTTCTTTTTTTTTTTTTTCTTTTCTTTTTTTAATGTGATGACTTCATCCTGGATGTTCAGCATATCATTGGTTTACTTTAAAGACTGTGTTTCTGGGACAAAAGACAGGAATTTGGGTTTGGTAGTACACTGTCTAGCATGTTATGGAGTCACTTTAAAATACTTTCTCAGATGGACTAGGTTAGGATCTGGAGGAGTGGTGCTCACCTGAGATGCTGAAGATCCACAATGGCACATCTCTTGCCTCACTTGAGACATCTAAAGACTAGACATGCAGATCTGAACTAGTCACCTTGGGCTGCCTTTGTCGTCAATGGAAAGAAATAGGCATGCGAAAAAAGAAAATAATTTATCTTAGAAACCTCTCTTTTAGGAAGATATATTATGTCCAGGAGGAACCTACATCTCTCCCTTGATGATAAAGGGGGGCTTAGGATGACTGGCTTCACTTAAAGCATCTAACTTTTTGATATCTGAAGTTAGATGAGATGATTTTCATCCTTGCTACCATTCTTTCAGAGTAAAATGCTACCAAGAAAGCTGATGTCTTGAACTCATTGTGGAAAGATCCAAATTGGCCATGGCAGACAAGAAACTTCTTCAGAGACAGATTTATCTAGTTCCAATTTGCACAAAATGGGAAGCAAGATCAGTGCCTTCACTCAATATCTATGCTTTCCACCTTCCCTCTGTGCTTTGAGAAACAGTCTTTAAACATTAAAATCAGTTTTATGCCACTATGAAGCTTATTTTTTTTAAAAAAAAATAAGCATTCATACAAATTTTATACTTTGATGACTCCAAGAGAGTAAGATTATATTCAGGGAACAAGCTATGATTGTCAGTTTATGGGAGCATCAGGCCCTGAGGTCTCTATCTGAAGCTAATGTCTTTTGGTTTTCATGAAACCAGAACATCATCTCTGGTTTCATGAGCACAAAACACCGATTAGCTTAGATTAATGAAGATAAGATACAGTATGGCTCTACTCTCTGAAAGGCTGAGACTAATTCACAGCTTTGCAAAATCTAAGTCCAAACTCTTTCTAACTCTTTAATGTCTGTTTCCTACTCCTGAAGGTTTACAGATAAGCAATTGTCTTCTTCAATGTAGGAGGTTAAATAAAGCAAGAGTAAAATTAATCATTATCAAAATTAAAAATAAAGGAGAGGGAAGGGTGAAATTAAACATTTGAGTGGGGTTATCTAGGTCAGAGGTGGGTGTGTTAGCAAATCCTCATTCCTTCCCTCTGCTATGCCTTGTCAAACATATGACATTTGCTCCAGCCACAATAGATTTAATTGAATGCATTTTTCCCAACCAATCAATTAAAACTAAACATCTGATTTTTGTAAACCTTTAAGGAGATTTCTGCAAACATGGCATCTGAAAAGACCAGCAATTTTACTGCTCTGCCAGGCCACGCAGACCCATTGACAAGCTGCAAGGATGAAGATTTCTTACAGGTGAAATCCTATCTCTCCGTCCTTTATGGCCTAATCTTCCTGGTGTGCTTCCCAGGGAACATCGTGACAATTTTTGTTTACTTTGTCAAGATGAGGCCCTGGAAAAGCAGCACCATCATCATGTTAAACCTGGCCATCACTGACCTATTATATACAGCCACGCTTCCTTTCTTTATACACTACTCTGCTAATGGAAATAACTGGATTTTTGGAGACTTCATGTGCAAGTTTATTCACTTTTGTTTCTACTTCAACATGTACAGTGGTATTATCTTCCTTAGCTGCTTCAGCATCTTCCGCTTTTTTGTAGTTGTCCACCCAATTAAATGTTTTTTTGTTCAAAACCGGAGATGGGCAGTGGTGGCTTGCATAGTAGTTTGGATTATTTCCCTGGTGGCCATCAGCCCCTTGGGCATCTTGATTGCCACGAGACATACGAAGAACCGGACCATCTGCCCAGACCTAGCTGCTGCTGAGGACCTTGACACTAGTCGGTGGTATAACTGGCTGCTGACAATGTTTGCCTTCTTCTTGCCCTTGCTGACAGTGACTCTGTGCTACGCACTCATTATTTACACCTTGGCTACTGGGCCTCACACACGGGCTTGCTACAAACAAAAGGCCCGCAGACTTGCCATCGTCCTCTTGGTGGTCTTCTATGTGTGCTTCCTCCCCTTCCACGTCTTTCGAGGGATTCGGCTGGAGCTCCGAGTACGACCGGTTAGCTGCCACTTGAAGAACACGATCCTTTTTATGTTTATTATAGCTAAACCTTTAGCAGCGTTAAATACTTTTGGAAACTTGCTGCTCTATGTAGTGACGGGAGACAACTTCCAGCAGGCGATCCTCACGCTCCTCAAGTTTCAGACAAGCAAGAACTTGAAGTAGAAGAGATAGATGTCATAAAAGAGTTATGGACGAGGAGCAGTTCAAACCTGCCCTCAACCAGCCAGGCACAACCTCCCTGCCATCAGAGTACTCAGGCTAACCCTGCCAATGCCAAAGGACCATTAATCTGTTCTGTGTTTTGGAGTACAATTTGATGATCAAAAGGGAAAACTTGTAATTTAAAATAAAAAGCTTTAAATAAAATACTAAAAAATTAAATGTGAGACTTCTCAGAAATTTCTCTGCATTTGCTTCCTCAATCCTTGATAACTCTTTTGGACAATGGCCCAGTTCCAGAAAAAAATAGTTGCTTATTAGTGGCATATACAGATTCAAGGTGGAAGTAGTTTGATTTAATTTTAGTAACCTAGAAGTTAAATGTCTAGTCTAAGCGAGGTGCCTGCCTTTGACTTGTTTCCTAAGCAATGGAGAGGGGCAAGACCCTCCAGAAGGCAATTCATCACTGCTGTCTTGGACCTGTAGGAGGTTCGTCTCACCTCCCTGGAGACATTGACAGGGTAGGTGTATGCATATATGCATATAATGCATTACAGTGGAGAGAAATAAGCAGTTTTAGAGTGTGATTCACCTAATTATTCTCGATGCCGACATTTGGACAAGATGAATCATGACCTAGAAGTGACTGTTTCTCTGCATTAACCGTAGAAGGTAAGTAGATCAGACACAGACCCAAATATTTATGCTGGCCTTTACATAGCTGAGGGCCAGGTCTAGCACAGAGTGGGATGGGTCACTCTCCAGAGGTGGCAAAAAGGGGGGCTTACACAATAAGACACTGTTCAATGCCTTCAGTGATCGCCTGCAGATTAATGGTGCAATAATATAAGACCACTCCTATAAGGGTTTTCCATACTACTAACTGTGATTTCTGTATTAATTTTAGTCCAGAAGTGAGAAGTGAATGGATGCCTAAATGTGACAGATCCATAGAATCATAGAATCATAGCATCACAGAATGGTTTGGGTTGGAATGGACCTTTAAGGGTCATCTAGTCCAACACCCCTGCAATGAGCAGGGACAGCTTCAACTAGATCAGGTTACTCAGAGCTACATCCAGCCTGACCTTGAATGTTTTCAGGGATGGGGCATCTACTACCTCTCTGGGCAACCTGTGCCAGTGTTTCACTACTCAGTTGTAAAATATGTCTTCGTTATATCTAGTCTGAATCTACCCTCTTTTAGTTTTAAACCATTACCCCTTGTCCTGTTGCTACAGGCCCTGTTAAAAACTATATTTCTTATAAGCCCCCTTTAAGTATTGAAAGGCCGCAATAAGGTCTCCCTGGAGCCTTCTCTTCTCCAGGCTGAACAACCCCAACTCTCTCAGCCTGTCCTCATAGGAGATCATTTTTGTGACCCCCGCTCTGGACCCACTCCAACAGGTCCATGTCTTTCCTGTACTGAGGACTCCAGAGCTGGATGCAGTACTCCAGGTGGGGCCTCATCAGAGTAGAGTAAAGGGACAGAATCACCTCCCTTGATCTGCTGGCTACGCTTCTTTTGATCCAGCCCAGGAGATGATTTGCCTTCTGGGCTGTGAGAGCACACATTGCTGGCTCATGTCCAGCTTTTCATCCACCAGCACCGCCAAGTCCTTCTCAGCAACCCATAGACAGTACAAAGCCATTTTTGCCTGTTTTTTTACCCAGCAAAGGTCTGCTTGGTCACACCAGCTAAGTAACGACTTCGGGTAATAACAAAGCTGACGGGCAATAAGGCCTGTCTCACAGGAAAAAAAAAAGTAGACTCACAAGAATATGTGAGTCCAATACAGATACCATCTAGAGAGGTCCCACGACCAGCTGAGGTACCCCAGCCAACACCAACACAAAACTATCACCAATGTAATATTTAGAGCCCAAAAGTATGACCGCAGAGTGAATCCTCCAATACATTTTTGTAACAGCCTTACTTCATGTTTCATTACTTTTGCTCTCCACTCTGAAATGTTCATTAATCAGTGGTAACACATGCTGCTGCAAGGGTCTCATGTGACACTTCTCCTTATCCAATCCCTCTATGCGTGGCCTGGTCTTCAAGTGACCACCAGACCAAGACCACCAGACCACCATTCCCATTAAACACATGCCTGAGTTACTGGCTTCTGGCCTGTGACTCCTCTGTGGCATGCGGTGCCCATTCACTTCTTCTCTCAGGGCCAGCTAGGGGAGAACAACCTGCAACAGCAAGCTACAGTCTTGTCAAGGGAATGAGAGGAGATAAGAAACCATCCCTGACGTAGGAAGAGCAGGATGGGGAAAGGAATAGGGCAGAAGATGGGCTGTGAAGGAAAAGTTCTGGCAGAAAGCAGAGGACAAAGCCATTTTCCTGCAGAAATAGCCCATTTCATTTTAATCCATCCCTGGATATTAGTCAAGGAAAGTTTTAAAACTCCTGCATAGTGCAGCACGATCTCCCATATGACCATTACCTGTCCTCAAATTGTGAATAAGCTCTTTAGGTGAAGAGGGAAGCTCACCTACTGCAGACCTGGAGAGATGTTACGTGAGGCAAACATCCAAAAAAAATGTAAAGAAAATGCCTCCTACCCCAAGTGCTGCTTTGGTTTTGCCAGTCTCCAAGGGGCAGCACCATCTTCTCCACTGCACTTAGAGTGCTTCTCACAACCACTTGCTCCCAAGACACCAGAGGCAGCTGAACCACTATCAGAAGGCAATGGTGAACATGGCATCTTCGCTGTTTTTTCAGTTCAGGGTATCCTATCAACAAACCACCAATTTTTTATTTTTTTTTTTTAAGCAGAATCAAGCTGATACAATATCTTTTAAGCCTCTACTACATAGGGACATAAGAGTTTCATTAACTCGAATTGAGTCCTACCATAACACCTACAACGTCGAGTCTGGTTCTTCTGGTGTTTGAGATAGAAAAGGAACTACCTTCGTTCTTGCAGCAATATAGGAGCAGTTTTTGCTTTCAACTTTAAATGAAGCTCTGCATTAGTCCCCTTTCAGCTCTACTTGATATTTTCTGGGTAAATTACTCAGCACACTCATTTGTTCTTACATCCAGGCTGTGTACTCCTTTTTCAATGCAAGATGCCTGGAACGTCTTCAGTACTAGCATCATCACCTGGAATAATCTGGGCAGATATCATCCTGAGTTGGCAAGGACATGAACCAGATCTTGGTTTCGCAGATTTTTCTACAAACTGTGAAGAACAAACCTATAAACTACTTTATTATAACCGGTACATTTGCAATTTCAATAGAAGTCAGAGAAAAAGATATCTATACAAGAGTCCTGCCTGCTCCCCTGCCTCCCTCCCGATCAATACTGGCCTCCTACTTTCATATTGCTCCATGCTGCAATAGCCTGTCCCCTTTGCATGTCCTGTGAGTATATACTTGCATTTTTCTTCTGCCCCCAACTCCCACTACTTCTCTGCATGTCTGCCGTGCTGATCACTATAGAGCCATAACTGTTAGCAGGTTCCCCCCTAACCTGGTATCATATGCTGTGACATTAGCCAACTAAAGAGAGTAGTCATAGTTGCTGTGGAGTTGTCAGCATCCTTTCACCTCTCCCTTCACTCCACTACAATTCGTCCTCAACTGAGCTAGGGTAAAAAAGGGCAAAACTATAAAAATGTTATCAAGAAACCTTTACCAGCCATCATGACAGTCAAGTCCAACTGCAGAACATGATCCTTGTATTTTAAGATTTATACCACCACAGACAGGGAGAACAGTTCAGTCGTATTCATATTTTACTAATTTTTTATTCGACATCTGTAAGAGTTATATTTGATTTTTAGCTTTAATTTTAAGTATTGTTGTAGGTTTTTCTGAACTGCTATAATGCAAAGGCTTGATATTCCTTCCAACAACCTCTAATGGGCTTGCCTTAAGGAGAAAGAAACAAACTATGTTCAAGGAGTAAAAGACAGGCCTGTATACTCAATTTGCTATGGGTAGGGCACCAATCCTTAAATAAGTATCATACTATGATCATTTATTGCTTATGTTTGTAATGTTCTCACAAGACTAGAGCATTGTTACATCCACATACAAGCCACAGAGATATAACTCAAAATTTGTATTTTGCTGTTATCCGCGAAGGCCCAGATCCGTATCTCTAACTTCAGTGCCTGCCTGCACAGATGCGCAGGAAGAAACATCGTACTAGAAGAGAACAAGAATGACTTTTCTCAGCAAGTACAGAATTTCTCTGGTGTCTGATTCCCAGCAATAATTAAAACAAAAATGACAGTTCCTAACATAATGCCTTCTGTAAGGTAACTAACAGTGATCACTTTCATAAAGCAAACAGTAAGGCTTAGGGTTATCACTGTGTGTACCATCTTGCATGTGTTCTGCTCTCATCTTCAGGCTGATCTTTGGGATATTCACAGCAGCGTGAGAGCAAGGGCTCTGCTCCCCTGAGGATTTCCAACTGGTCTATTTAAAGCAGAAGATCCATCCCATGGAGTGTAGGAGTTAACATTTTAACGTCCTGGGAAGATCCACCATCTTCATCCCCATGAAAGACTTAGGTATCAGAAGGCAGGACTAGAAGGAGGAGGCTGTAGGCTCAACAGAATGTCAGAGAGTGAAACCCTGTTCTCCGCCTGTCTATATCAAATCACCACCCAACAGCCAGGAAAACCAGTGAGAAAGCTTTTTGCACAAATACAGGAGAAGCCCATTCAAGGAGAAACCCAGCTGATGCCAGCAGCATGGCAGTGGCTCAGGAACTTCATGACTGTGCCAGTGAAGAAGGGGACAAGACTAGTTTCATGAGGTGTACACCATAGGCACCTCATTTTATCCGAACCTCTAAGGAGACAGAAATATCTATTTTTAGGAAGCGTAAAGAGCCCAGCAGGTAGGCTAAGCCTACCCAAGGAAGTAGCCTGGACTTACTACAGACCCGTATGCATGTCATTCATGGAAGCGCATGAGGGACAGTGAAATGGGGAGGGGAGGAAAACCCATCTCAACCTTGATGAGGCTCTCACCTTCTCTGAATGGATATGATACTTCTTTTTCCTTCTTTAATATTGTTTTCTTTTTTGTCTGGCAGCCTGTGCTCTGGGACCCATCTGCAGATCCCACAAGGATATGGGTCCACATGCCCAACACAGCTGTGGGGAGGGAAGGCACTGTACACAAGGACTTTGGAGAACAACCCACAAAACCAAGTCAGCTGGTTACATTTGGTTTAGAAGTGTTAACTGCACAAGGATGGACATAAAAAATGCTCTTTGGTCTTGCAGCAGTAGTGGAGGAGAAGAAGCTTCTGCCAGTTTATCAACTGTGTCCACTCCCAAGGAGTAAACATTAGTCTCAATTAAACATACCATTATTTAAGCACTGTGTGTAAAAACTGTGACTGCCAGTAACCTTTCTTTCTGTATATGTACAAATTCAATGCAAATAGCCAGCTAGAATATTCCCACAGATCCATCAGCAGATTTCCACTTTATAAAACCACCTACCCAAACACTAACCTCAGTGGCTGCTCCTGGGTTTGCATATGCAAACCCTGAGGAACGGAGACAAGGATGACTTAACTTGCAAGAAAGCACATGTGCTAGGCTGAGAGCATGAAACAGGGTTCAGGCATTAGCCACAAATTATGTTGAAATTTTGAATCTGTTATCAAAAGCCTTCCCAAACTCCTTCAACGTCTTGGGCCAGCATCACAGGCATAGTGGCAACAACAAAATCAATCATGGTTTTGTATAGTAGAAAGAAATGAAGGTGTTAGGGGTTTCTGAATTTTTATGCAAATCCGCCAATGGAAGTACAGTGGACAATTGCACCAGTTTGCAGCGTTTATTCTCATTACTGCATACCACAGCCGCTACAGAAGGTATAGTTCCTATGGCTCTTCAAAAGCGAGCAGGCTTAAGAAAGCAGTCCAGTTAACTCACTCTTCTGGTCACTTGGGCAATCTCTCACCAGAGTTATGGAAACACGGGAACAGCAGCAAAGGCCCAACGGCTGCATTTGTACCACCGTGTTTCTCCTCCACCACCGTGTTTCTCCTCCACCACCCACTGCGGGGTTGAACTGACTACATCAGCAGCGGTGGTCTGGCTCGTTCAAAGACCAGCAGAGCTGACAACTGATGAAAATGCAGAGGTAGAAAACTTCTGTGAGAGTCGCCAGTGCAAACCAAACCTCCTCATCCTGAGCAAACGCAGGTGCCTGATTTTCAAACTGGGTCTGGCACCTTGGCTCCAGCGAGGGCTGGGGGCTCAGGGGTGTCCCTGTGCCTCGCTTTTCATGTCACCTCCATCCAGTGCTCAAGGCGACCTCCCTCCTTCCCTGCCTGGCTACGGCTGCGTGTCAGAGATGAGGGCCTAGACTTTAGGCATGGAGATGCTAGAGTTTTGGGAGAGCATTGCGGAAGGCTGACACACAGAGCCAGGAAAGGTGGCACCTGGGGCTGTGCCAGAGCACGCCACTGCTTGGGGGTTCCCAGCTGACAGCAATGTGCCCTTGGGTACAGACGTAGGGGTTCAAGATATTCCTTGTACCAGCTCTTTATTTTATGTGTGATAGAGAACAAGCCTGCAGCAGGGAAACATTTTCTTTCCCCCTCCTTCCTCAAAAAGATGTCCAACAACAGAAAAATCTTTTCTTTACATGAGTCTTGGGCATGATTCCTAGCAAGTGAGCATGTGGAAAAACAGGGCTGATTTATGCCATGGGGGGTCTTCTCTGGAAGGGGACAATATCACTGTGCAGCTCAGATGAGCTCGGGGATATCCTGCCACCCACCAGCACAGGGGGGAGGGACAATCTGGCCATGAGCCCAGTATAAGGCTGGGTTGGTGCTGCTGGTTCACCAATAAATCAGTGCCCTGGAAGTACGAATGCATGCTCTGGTCCTGGAGCTGACTGACCCTCCCATAGAACCAGAGAGAGACACTTTATCTCCCCCTAATTATTTCCCCTGCCACATTTTATCCTCTTAGAGTTACAAGCTCTTTGGGGCAGATGTCTTAGTGAGTATTTGCACAGCAGGATCTGAATCCCGAATGGGCCCTCCTGGCATTATGAAAATTCAATTAAGGGCTTCAGCCATAAAAATGTAAACGATGTAGCTACTTATCATTTGTGCGTATAGAGACACATAAACACACATATGCAGATACACATGCCCGGGGAAGCAGCGCCTAATGCAAAAATAAAACTCTTTTAAAATAACAGAGCTATGTTGTGTTTAAGCCCCTTCCTTTGGATATGAATATATATTTTACTTGTTCCTTTTCTCTCCTGTAGAACAAAAATAGCGTGACACTGGGGACAGAAATTGGCTGAACAGAAATAACTTTTCAGGACAAAAAGCAATTGCTACAAAAGTAATTGAAGCAATGTGCAAAATCTTCTGAAGCAGTTTTCAAAAGTTTGTGGTGACATGGTGGGTTAAATAAGCATTACAATTTTTCAGATATAATTTTCTGATTTATACAAATTAATAAGGTTTTACTACTGATTTGAAGACCGGACTCTAAGTATGCTGATTTATATTTAATATTGGTAGTACCTGCCTATTTAGCTTCCTTTTTTTTGTGCCATGGAAACAAACTGGATTTGCCTTTGTGATAGATGATAATGTTCTGTACTAAAATGGATTTGGATGTGTATTCGAGGGGAGGCTATTCAAGTCTGGGTATTTTCTTGAGTAAATTTTGCTGTTAAGACGTTGATATTTCAAGAAAATTGTGTGGCTCATTTCTGCATTGTAAAATTGAATGTGGCTGACTGTCCGAGCAGTTTAGGCTTATTCACGTACTTAGAATACAAAGAGCATTCTCATCTGACCTGTTTTAAATATCTCTCTTACATTACATTGAGCTGTATCACCCTCTTAAGGTGACTATTTTGCCCCACTTACTGTAAAGGAACTGTTTTTTTCTCCTCTGGAAAAAATAAAAGTGTCTCTGTCATCCCTTTTTGTTTTATTCTAAATTTTATTTTTTTTCTTAGTAGGCATTCTGGGTAAAACTTCCTCAACTAACTTCAGATAATGTATAGGCTTAGGTCTGAGATAGATGTCTAGGGTGTTTTATAGTCAGCAGGGAGAAATAGGAGCTTGGAGGGTCCAATTATCCCCCCCCAATGTGGGCCAGACGAACTGTGCCTTAGAAATGCCTGCACAGGGAGTCCCTGGTGTTCATGCTTCTGACTTCAACACCCAGGCTTTGACATGACAGACCTGGTCCACTGTGTCTCATCTGTAGGCTGATTGTTATTTTTGTATGAAAAGTTTGGAAAAAAAAAAAAGAGGTGTAGGTTCTGATTTTGTGACAGTTTTTTAAAGTATGTCTGCAGGGCACTTTGGTGAATTTTTACAATGTACTCTGGATCATCATTATCTTCAGGTAACCCAGTTTAAGAAGTCTAGATTATACTAATGTGCCTTGCTAAATAAGAGGCTACAGTTATACAGAAGAGAAGAATATAGAATGTATGTCTCCTCTATATGTATTCTATATATTGAGAGAATATATAATAGAACACATGGAATTGTGAAGAAATAAAAATAAGTGTAAAAACCATTGAGGACACGACCCAGCTCAAATACGTGGTACATGAGAGTTGGGGTGCCCCAGGCTCTGCTCCCATCCCTCAGGGAGCATCCCAGCCTCCCTGCACGCACCCGTGGGGGAATACACCCCGTTTAAGGGGTTGATTCACTTGTGCGAGCCAGGTGCTGATGGGACCCCACTGCGTGGGGGAGTGCAGGGCTGGCTACTGTGCAGATTTGTGCTAGGATTTGGCTTTGGGTGTCAGAAAGGAGCAAGAAGGGAACTGGGAAGGATGATAGGAGCCCTCTCTAGCACTGAAAAGAAGAGTCTGGTGAGTTACAAGAACTAAGCCAAAAAAAAAAAAAAAAGAGCTTACAGGATTTGAAAAAAGTATGAAAATCTATGAGCAAAACATAAATAAAATAAACAGGCAGGGAGCCATCACAAGGGAAGAAGAGAAAGACTCCAGCATGTCAACGTAGGTGCAGGTGCACACACGCACACACACACATGAGAACAGCGGAGTTAAGAACCGGAAAAGCTGTTCAGAACAGTGGCTTATGCCTAAGTCCTGGTTTTGGACATTTGAAGCCATACTTCTCTGCCTCTGCAAACTTTCTGAGTTTGCTGGAGAACTTTTCTGAATGGCCCTTACAGGATCTTGTCCAAAAAGGATTTCTCATTAGACCCCTTTAATTTGCCATAGCTATGAGATGGGACGTGCTGTGACTGACGCCCTAAATGGGGCATTAAAAAAATATTAAGGAAATTCAGAAGTGCAATTTATGGGAGATTCCTCCCTGTAATGTAACCAAACTATTAAATTTCTTCATGAAACTTCTGAAGCACATAATTTTCGGCAGCAAAATTGAGGGACTGCCAAGTGCCCGAGAAATACAGGTGACAGGGAGATTAAAGTGAGTGGCAGCCCGCAGGATGACAGCTGCTGGAGAGATATCTTCACCACCTGTGGAACCTGCTCCTGAACTGACAAGCATTAATGCTCGTTCCTAATACTTAGTAATCTCTAAGCTACATGTGTAGTTAAAAACTGACACAGCTGAAAATTTGTCTCAGTTGCACCCAAGCAATACCGACATCAAAGGATACGATACAAAAATAGCCTCCATTTACACAAGGATAATGCAGCATAATGGCTTAAACAAACACTGTGAGGTGAACACGGAGGAAAGAGCTATGGAGGGATGTATGTGACTTATTCCTCATGTCATGAAGCCTTCACCATATCTTGTTGATCCAGCTGTTTTTACACTGTCCGTTCAACACAACCTTAGTCCTTTAAAATTTACAGAGACAGACATACCAACCACAGCAACAAATTAGGAGGAGATTAGAAAGCCCCTTATCTACTCACAGGATCTGTTTTCAAATAATCTGCCCTAGGTCTTCACAATCTAAGTTTATTCAGATACCCAAAAGGGCTCATAAATACAGATAGTTCTGATAAATTTTCCTATCCTGCTTACAGTGTTGTTTCCCTGAGAGTATTGTGCTTTTCCTTCACTCTGGGGACTCCTGCGAGATCACGAGCTGGAAAGACCCCTCTGCAATCCAGCCCAGCAGATCATGAGGCTTATTGCAACCACACATGGGAATTCATCTGCTCAGGATGGGACCCAACGTGTGCCTACAGCTCAGAGGGTGGAAAATCAGTGGCCAAAATGTTAAGTCCCTCCATCTGCTTGAGGAGAAAGGCAGGTATCCTTGAAGACTAGGGAAGGAAGGGCACTTTCTTTATCCATCCACAGTTCTGACCAGTGGTCCAAGCTTATCCACTTGGTCCTGCCTCCAGTTAGTGGCAGGAGGCTGGAATGCCTCAAGGGTTTTGTTTCCTCCTAAGCCAGCTGTCATGAAGCACCCATGAAGTCTCATTTCCAGCCACCTGGACATCTGCAGGTTGGACATCTGCAGGTTACACATCTGCATGCAGATGACACCAGGGAATCATAGAATGGTTTGGGTTGGAAGGGACCTTCAAAGTTCATCTAGTCCAACATCTTTCACCAGATCAGGTTGCTCAAAGCCCCATACGACCTGACCTTGAACACTTCTAGGGACAGGACATCCACAAATTCTCAGGCAACCTGTTCCAGTCTATTATACATTCAGAGAAGCTAAGCTGGAGGTGACAACATCACCCTCAAGACATACTGAAAAGCCCAGACCTTGGGCTCAGCCTGGTGAGACCAAGGGTATTTCAGCCTGTTTAGCTCTTTCAGACAGGCATAGCTCACAGTCCATGCAGGGGGACAGGGTCTGCAGTGTCACCCCGCCATTCCCAACTGGTGTGACAGCCACCAGCCAGCTCCCTACTGGCTTCTTCATCTCTCCCTTCCCCCCAAAAGTCATGGACTGGGAACCTCTTCTTTTTCCCTGGAGCCCCTTATTTTCAGGTTTGCTGTTATCGTTCACTTGCATACCTGTGTGATCCTTCTACTTCTATTTTAAGATGAAGATTTACTTATTATTCAGCTTTCATTTCTGAGGCAGTGGTCATTTGTCACATAGTATGTATCTTTATAAATATTACCACGTGGTTGTCACCCTCCCTTGTCTGGTAGAGGGTTTTCTGACACAGACTAATGACACAGGGGCTGACTAGGGCCACCACTGCCATCTCTTGCCTCACCAGTGAGACAGCATATTTGAGTATAACTACTGACTCGGTGGCAAGGTCAATGGAAAAAGGACCAGAGCAGTGATGAATACAGATCCAGCACAGCTCCCAGCTAGTGCCAACATCTTCCTTCATCCCTTTAAACAGCTACACCAGGACTTATTCCTCCCAAATGCTTTGCAATCACCAGTGGCACTGGTTATCAGGTGTGCTTCTCAGGCGCGTGGAAAGTACCGTGCCAAAAGCACCCCTCGGAGCAGGAGAGTTTATTTACCTTATTCTAGGCAGATAAATGTTTTGTTAAATCTGGCTGCAGCTGTCATAGGATAATTAATGTACATATCTTCTATCCGTGACTAGTATTTGAATAAGCACCTGCATCTGCCCCCAAAATTGCACGTCAGTTACATAGATTTGTCACCAAGAGATAAATGAATCCTACCTTCAAATTCATGATTCATGTGCTACCCCAGAAAACCAAATGCGAAGTTTAATTAGCTCCTGGACTAATTGCTTAATTTTATTTAAATAATAATAAAAAAAATCCTCTCAAGCATTCCTAGCCAAGCATTTGGGAGACTACTGCTGGTCTAAGAGGTACTAACGAGCCACAAGCAGAAGATAGTCAACAGCAGATCCGGTGCCTGGGCACACCACCTCCCTCCGGCACAACACTGGAGTACCATGGCCGGGCTTCCTCACGCTTACCACAACAGGGAGATCAGGTGGTTCTTCTTTCGGTAAGAACCTGAACTTGGGAGTTGATCAAAAGGGTCACAATAAACACGTTAGGACAAACTGATATTGGGTTCACTGGTATGGACTCAAACACTCAGGCAAGTGTGAGTGAGCAGCGTGACACTGCCCAAGCAAGAAAACCTGTGGTCTAAGAGGAGCCTACAACTACATTGATGTAAATATGGAAGACAGCTCATATTTAAACCTGGTTTTAGTCCCACTGTCAGTGAGATTTATTTAACTAACTGCTTTACAAAATTGGGATTTAGGTACACACCTCTGTGTATATTACATAGGTAAGAATTTTAACATGGAGATTTTTCAGCCAGTAATGCTTTTCAGATTGATAATTCTGATAAACACTACTAAGTAATGACTAAACAGTAAAGACACTACATTAATTGAATGCTTTTTCATATCAACCCCAACAGGACTTAAGAGCTGTCAGGGCTTAGCAAGCCTGAACATTTAAGTAGTCTGAAGGAAAAAGGGGACCAGAATCAAGTCTGCATGCTCAAACAAGGAATGAATGTCTAAGTGTAATGGAAGAGGTAGTATTTATCTGGGTTTTTTTGTAATTAATTGTAATTTTAATTAGTATTTCAGTGCTCTGAAACACACAAAATGGAGTCCTGTTCACTGCAGGCTCTTTTTGAGGTGTTGGTCACCTCTGGTGACAGGTACAGATTTTCTTCCTTCCTACCTGAACCTTTGGGCTGAAACATGAGCTGTGGCTCTTGCTGTAGTGGCTACAGGGCAGCCCCCCTCCAGTACTCAAAATTTACCTGACTCCAGGAGCTGGGGCTGAGAAGCAACCAGCTCACCTCCGGTTCCCAGGATCCCGCCGTAAGCCTAGAGGGAGTATCCTGCACTGAGGTCAGCACAGAGGTGATGGATGACGTCTATGCCTGACGGTGTCAGAGCAAGACACTACACCAACGGCCTGCAGAAAAGCAGAAAATGTCCTCCACCAGTGTTGTAAAATAAGCTGGCACTAAGATACAATCGCCATCCATGCAATGTTAAGGAAAGCTGCTGTTTATATACCTAATCCAAACTGGCTCCTATTGGGCTTGCACAAACATTGCCAGCAGAGGTGCCCAAAGCCTCACATCAAGACAAGGAGCATAATAGTTCTCAGCAGTGTATTTCTTGCAGTCTGTAACATACATTAACAGACAAGGAGAGTCAGTGGATTCATATATCCACCGGAAAAGCCTGGTCTCACTCCTAGCTTGTTTTACTGGGAGCACTTTTTGTCAAGTAATAAACATCCCTCCAGTTAAAGACCATGGCTCCAGTCCTGAGCTGCACCCTATGCACCCCAACAGTGTTAAGGGCTGCAAAGTTCAGCTCGCACATGCAGCCACCAGATAGGTGTTTATTTGCTGCATAACGCGTAGTAGTGCAACCTCCACATTTATAACAAACCCCTAATATTTAAGAGAGAAAAATTATTTAAAAGAGAAAGATGACTTTCAAAGGCAAGCAGGACAACAAAACAAAGCAGAGAAAAAAAAAAAGTAGAGCCAACCTGTGCCACACTGTGCACAAGGAGCCCTGAACCTGCACAGTGCAAGAGCTGAAGTGTTTTTATCCCATGGGAGGTTCAGCTACAGATTGGACTCTGCCAGTTGTGAATAGCCTTTACCTCCCAGCAGTCTGGGCCCATGAAAATTATTTAGCTGGTGTCTAACCCAGAGGCAGGGAACTTTAGCTGAAGGTGCAGTCCCTGTCTGAAAGATGGGGAATATCCTCAGGAAATTACTGAAATAATTAAGAAGCAAACCACAAAATATCCCCAGCTCCAGTTCCATCTGCCAATCTGCTCCTCACTGTCGTTCCCTGTGCTCTTCCTTCTCATATCACAAATACTTTGAACGTTTATTTAGCCCAAATACTAGAGAATTGGAGCATAACAACATGAGGAGGAACACCAGTATTTTTCTGGTCAGTAATTCAGTTCCTTGGATAGTCAGGATAAACTACGCAGCCTTGGAGAGTATTCATCCACTTGGGAATTGGATTACAGCCTCATAAAACAGCACAGCGCTCCTATTATCACCTAAATAAAGCTGCCATCATTCTGGAACAAATAGGTGGAAGCAGTCAGTCACCGAGTATCTGGAGTTGAAGCGAAGAATAATAAACTGACATACAGTTCTTAAGAAATTCTTCACAAGGAGGCAGATTTAATGCCCTGAAAGCTAGGCTTTTATACACACAAAAACATACACTCATCTTTTTTATCACTGTCTTATCTAAAGCACTGTGGGCTCTGTAAAGACGGGATCCAGGTGCAACGCTTTCTGAATAGCTGATGATGACAATGCATCCACCGTATTATCCTCTCTCGCAAGAGGATGCCTGAGAAGTTTCTCAGCATTTATAAGCTAGAAAAGGAGCTGGTTTTGGTGCAGCTGCCCAAGATTGTACCTGGCTTAATACAAAATCCTGGCTGATTAAAAACATCTCGCTGCAGGTTTCTGCAGCTTGCGGTGGAAAAACGATCTGGTGAAAGATGTTTTGCCACAGCATCAGCTGGACCCTGTTCTGACACCACTGCTGAGCCACTAAACAAGTCAGTTTAAATTCTTTGCATATGTGTAAGAGGGGACAGGGTCATCTTTGCAAAAATCTTTGGGCAAGTCCCTATAGACAGCAATTTGTAAGTGGGAAGTGCTGTCACTATTTTTTCTCCTCTGGGTATGGGGGATAGAACCATTCACCCCGTAGTCGTCGGGGGAGCACGCATTTGCAAAATAAGGATGCACAACCCTTTTAAAAGAGCTTTTAACTAAAAGATCAGCTCCTTTTTTTTTTTTTTTTCCTAGAAATGTTCACACAGCTGTTTGACAAGGATCATCAGGTAAGACCTATCTTGAGGACCACATCACTGTGGAAAAATAGTATCATTTAAGGCCTAGCATCACTGCTCACAAGCTCATATCTCCAGCATCTAAGAGCTTGGGAAGAGGGAGGCTTCCCTCACAAGGACCAGCACAGGCACCAAGAGGGCACTTGTTCCCTCCTGCCTCTCACCTGCCTTCTCCCCACTCCCAGCCCTTTGCTTCTGTTGCTTGCCTTGTGCCAGTGAGTGACAGACCCCCTGTGAGTCACTTTCCACCACATAATTGCAGAAAACTATCTCAGAAAAAACCTCGACCTGTGTAGTTTTCTGCTGTTGGAGTCAACTGAAGCAGCTCACCCAGGAGTTTGAATAAAAGCCAAGCTTGCACAAGCTGGTGGAGAGTATAGGGAGAGGAGCGGAGACACACAGGGCATCAGGGAAAGGGCTAAAGCCTCCCACCATCAGCATCAAAAAGCAATGAGGAGCCATGAAATTGGCTGGTCTGCCTGCAGAGAGGGATGTGAGCGAGCTCAGGCAGTCCCCGGGCAATGGGGATGGGGTTTTCTGCTGTACACAAGAAGGCTGTGTCACTCCTGCAAGCAGCATCATTGGGATCAGTACCAGACAACAGTGTCCACTTGGGGTACCCACACTTCAAATGGATGTCAAATGCAGGTTACAGAACATAGTTGCAGGAGCAAACATACTGAGAAACCCCTGATGTTCAACCTATTTGGCTTAATAAAGAAAAGGCTATGTTGGTTTAGTCTCATTTTAAGTGTAGCTTCATGATAAAATCACTGCTAATAGAAAATTCTTTAATCCTACAAACAAATGCATAGCAAGCACAGCCTCTGGGCAGGAAACAGAAACTAAATTAATTGAAATTCAAAATGAGGTGCACAGACACGGTCAATTCCCCAGTACTTGAGGTATTTAAATCAAGGCTGGATGCCTTTTTAAAGGCCATGTCGTAGCTTAACAAGAAGTTATAGGCTTCATGCAGCAATCTCCTGATACATCTTTATGGTGTGTAATACACAGCCCCTTCTTGCCTTTAAAATTGCTGGAGGACCAAAATCAACAACAAAAGGTGGGTCTTGTTGTCGTACTTGTGCCTCCCCTGCAGTGCACTGGGCTCCTACGAGCCAAGCTGCGCTTGCACCAGTGTGTCCCCAGCTCTGCTCCCCATCAGGGTGAGGGAATTACATAGTTTTTAAACTGGTAAATCTAAGGAGCTGCCTGGACAGCTGTGCATGCTGGTGCTGCTGCGATGGGTAACAACAGGTCAAGGGCCAGACCTGGCTGCCCTGGTCTCAGCAGGCATCATGTCCCCCAGTAGCAGCATCCTGCTTCTTCCTCTTCCTAACACTCTTGTCTCTTGTTGGCTTTGCTGCCCTCACTTGGAGCCTTTTCCATTTTCGGTTATGGAAGAAGTCACTGCTCAGAGTCTGAACTGCTGAGGTTTGCCCCACGACGCACACACTGCTAGCCCATACGCAATGTGCAGCTGTGACTCTGCATGTGTGAGACACGGGGGGTGGAAAAGAGCAGGTACAGAAAAGGCCAGTGCTGCCAAAGCAAAAGGGGTAGGAGATGCAAAGCATGCCACTTAGCCCTTCTCCCAGGGTGCATGCCGTGAAGGTCACCTGCAGGAACAAGTTGCCTCTCTCTTTCCCAGCATATGCAAACACTTGCCATGCTCCAGGGTGGTCACTGTCCTTCAGGGCTTTGCAGTCCTCTTGAGTCTCTCCAGCTGGAACCTGTGAAGTTTGAATCTATTCTTTCCAATATTAAAGTAATATTTGAGGTGTTTGAGCAAGCAGACATGGTTGGCAGGTTGCTATGTGCTTTAAGGTGTAAGTGACATCCTGGTAGAAGGTATTGGCCAGCAGTCCAGAGCTGCCAAATGGGACACAGGAGAGACAGAGCAGCCTTGAAGAGCGGGCGTGAGACCCTGATAGGGATCCCTATTCCACACAAGCGTCCGCTTCCTGCAGCAAAGGAGGGGGCAGCAGTAGGCACCCCCCAGCCTAGAGGCCACCTTACCCTCCCTATTCATCCTAACAAAGCGCAAGTTGATTGGGGTTTTTTCCACACCTCTAGTCACACTTCTCCACACTTCTCCCCATCCTATTTTAAGACCCAAAGAGCTCAGCTTACCCTTGCAGCTTTAACACAGCCAGAACAAGCTCTGGCAGCATGATGCCCTTTTACAATCACATTTGCTCCCGCTGCCCGACAGATGAGACTGTGGCAGCACTGTGGGATATTATGACATCCAGTGGTCACTCAGGTAAATCGCAACTTCTTTCCAAGATGGCTCTCCACAATTTATGTCCCCTAAAAGGCGCAGGGGTGACCATGTCTTCCTTTGTACTGGAGCGAGGCGAGCACATGTTTAGCTGTCAGTGATAACATCATACTCCAAGCAACCAGACCTCAGCTCATTCTAAAAACCTTCGTAAACACGTTTAGCCAGCAAGGCAATAACTTGTTAAGGTGAACAGCTATCTGCTAATCATACCTCGGGAGATGGATTGCTATCCAAAAGCACAAACAGAGTTAGACTGATTTGCCCCATTGTCATGGTTTCAGTTGGGATAGAGTTAACTTTCTTACTAGCAGCTGATATGGTGCTGTGTTTTGATTTGGGACAGGAAATAGTGTTGATAGCACACCAGCATTTTTGGTTGTTGCTAACCAGTCAAGGCTTTTTCTGCTCCTCACACTGCCCTGCCAGCCAGTAGGCTGGGAGGGGACAAGAAGCTGGGAGGAGACACAGCTAGGACAGCTGACCCCAGCTGACCAAAGGGATATTCCATGCCATGTGACACCATGCTCAGTATATAAAGCTGGGGAAGAAGAAGAAAGGGGGGAACATTCATAGTGATGGCGTTTGTGTTCATAAATAACTATTACAGCTGATGGAGCCCTGCCTTCCTGGAGATGGCTGAACACCTGCATGCCGATGGGAAGACGTGAATGAATTCCCTGTTTTGTTTTGCTTGCGTGTACGGCTTTTGCTTTACTTATTAAACTGTCTTTATCTCAACCCATGAGTTTTCTCACTTTTATTCTTCTGATTCTCTTCTCCATCCTAACTGGGAGGAGTGAGCGAGCAGTTATGTGGTCCTAGTTTCTGGTTGGGGTTAAACCACGACACCCATAGATACATGGGTTTTGCAAGGTTTCCCTCTTCTGTCTGTCCAGCTCCAGCAGAAGCACAGAGACACA
Source organism: Charadrius vociferus (assembly GCF_000708025.1). Classification (NCBI taxonomy): domain Eukaryota; kingdom Metazoa; phylum Chordata; class Aves; order Charadriiformes; family Charadriidae; genus Charadrius; species Charadrius vociferus. The sequence continues at coordinate 1,442,321 of NW_009646761.1, read as the reverse complement.
GGGAGCAGGATGCTGACAGGGCTTAGCAGCATCAGCGAGCAGGACCCAGTGCAGCTCCTTTCTGGAGCAACTGGAGTGACTGGCTTCCTTGATTTCCACGGCTAATTCTGAGGAAGGCATCAGTGCGTTACTGAGCATAAATGCAAGTGCAATTAAAGAGCAAACTTAGGAGCAATGATATCAGGATCAGGATATATTTAGTTTTCCCCAAGGACAGCCAGTGATATAACCAGACTTATTACTCAGTGTTTCGTAGATGAACTGTGCTTTCAGACCCTGCGAGGTGGTGGTTACTTTCCTGACTGTTGAATTCACTCCACTCCCACTCATGTCAGCAGCTTGGCTCACAGCTGACTTTAAGTCTTTTAGCTCAAATTGCCTTTTTCTCCCCTCACGAGTGCTCTCAACAGGCAGCTTTCCTGAAAAGCACAGCAAGAACTAGATTGCTCAAGTTTACAACAAATTGGGAGAAAATGGAGTAGGAGCAACAAGGCAGCTGCTCCCCGTCAAACATCACAGTAAGGACCTGCCTGCTGAGACCTGACTTGCTCAGCTCCTCCAGGATGACGGGGACTTCAAAAGCTTCTTCCTGGAAGTGAAATAATAATTCTGCAGTCATCAGCCTTAGTGTATGGGTTTTGGTTTTTATACATGTTTCATTAAAAGACAGATACTGAAAAACAATGTAATATTACAAAGAACTGGAAAAATACCAAAAAATAAAGCTTTCATTTAAACAGAAGTCCTTAATTTTGGCACAAAGCTACTATTCCTCTATGCTACAAAGACAGTGCTATGAAGTTACCACTTCTGTATGTTCACATATTGTGTGTCTATATGGCACACCACTGAGCCCAAAACATTGCTTTTCTTTAATCTCACTGCTGCCTGTGTGATTAACCCTCCACCTCCAGGTTGTGCCAACCCTTAGCACGTGGCTTGAAATCCTCATGGTCCTTGAAGTCAGAGGATACTTGGCAAGAAAAAAACTGCTTCCCATCCACACCACAAAACCAATGATAAGGAGCAATAGCAAAACTTCAGTGGAGAGATTGGGTGGGTATTGGGAATGTAACACAATGTTGGAGCTAGCACACCTTGCACACAGGCCTGGAGGGAAAGATGTGGTGCCCTAAGCATCCCCATTTTCAGTGGAGGAAGAGTTGGGCTTCTGTAAAGACATCCAGAGTTTGATTCCGTCCAAGTAAGAGGAACTACTCAGCACCTCTGTCCTCTTATGACCTGGTTTGCCTATGCAGTTTTAAGCAGAGGCACCTAATGCAACAGGGCCACCTTCTTTACATGAGAGAGAGCATGGACAGTTAGGTAGTTACAGCTTTCTCAAGAGGATGGGAGGGGAAGCTGGGTATCTCAGTTTTAAAAATGTTGGCAGCCAGGAGGTGTCCCATTCCCTTGGTCCCAGGGTGTTTCAGAGAGGGGATACCCTCTACACATCCTGCAGAAGCGGGACACAGCTCACCCCAAGACCCCAAAGCAGCCTGGTCCTCCAGGAGGAGTGGCTGCTCAGGTGTGCGTTTGGCACCAGAACCCCATTCAACAGGAGGTAGTCCCAGCAGGAGGGACCACCGGGCCCCAGTGGAGGGCACAGCACCTGGCCTAAGTGCCGGCTCCCTTCTGCATCTGTTCTTTTTGTTTGGGTTTCCCTTCAGCCTGGTGCACCAGGCTGCAGGCCACCGTGCTGCTTCGTGAGTGGCTTGGACCCCTCTGCCTCAGCGGCAGCCACCTCTGACGAGCCAGAGGACGAAGTGAAGGGCTGGGGAAGCGGGTACAACTTCTGCTGTCCAGTTTTAATCTGCAATTGCAAGGGCGTCAGCCTCTAATCCCAATTTAGGCAGACTGGCTCCCACCTTCAATAAGAGGAGGTGAGGAAGAGCTTCTTAAATTGCCTCTTATCTATGTCTGACTGTGAGAGCTTTTAGTCCATTGCACTGCAAAGTCAAATGTTAACAGTGATTTATGTTAATGTCTTGGATATTGCATGGAGAAAGCTTGGGACCAATGGCTGGACGGCTACCACAGAAAGCCAAGGGGCTTAAGAAACTGCCCTTCGTCAGGTGTGAAGTTCCTCCTTCCTCCTGTCAATGTAAATACCTTCGGTTTCAGCAAAACAACAAGACACGTTCATTTAAACTCCGTGAGTGCAGCCAGGAGAGGATCCTTTGCACGATTAGGCACGGCTCAGAGAAGGTTTAAGTGCTTTAGTGCCTCTTTGCCATTAGTGGCTGCCTCCCAGCTGAGACGCTGGGTCTGGCTGGCTGTTAATTTGGATACAACAATTAGAGGCTGAGAGCTCTGATGGGCAAGGATTGCACATCCCAGACCCGATGTGCAATGTAGATATAGCTATAGCTGTCTTTCTGGCATTTGCAGGGAAAAAAAAAAGACACTTGCCTTTGAAAACATCAGGTTAAATTTTATACACTTTATTTCTATCTCTCTTGGTAAGGGATAACGTTTGCCCACATGAGAGTGTCTGGTACCCCTCCAAATCTGAGGAGACCTGCATTTGAGCTGATGACTTTAATGGTTGGGTCACTTTTGAAATAACAAGTTTTAAAAAATCAGTGTCAGGGGAAATGCTTGAAGAACTTGGGAGAAAAAGTCATGGTATAAAGAGTACATTAGGATACTTAAAAGGTCACCTCGGTCACCTTAAACAAAGTAACATTTTGGGGATTGATCCCCTCAGCATCAAGCTGGCTGTGCATTGGCGGGGTCCGGGCACAAGCCTGACTTCCAGGAGGGGCAGTGGGAAGGAGGAAGGCCCACAGTATCGTTTTACTGGGTAAAAATCTCTGGGAGAAACCCCAAGAGTGTAGCAGGGCCTGGCAGCAGCACGCTGCTGGGGTAGGCAGGGGACTGGGGAGCAGGCACCTCCGGGTCCCCTCAACACAGGCAGCAGAATCCCCTCCACAAGCAGCCCACGCATGTCCTTAGAGGATATCTCCTAAGCTAATTTTCTTTTGGCTATGATGATATGTCTGTTTATCAAAAGCATAGACTGTTTTCTAAATCCTTCCTAGCTCACTGCAAACAGCTTCACCTGATGTCTCAGCCCTTCACCCACCAGCTGCGTGTGATTTTTCCCTTTCCAGCTTCTAGCCAGCCTCCCCCTCAGGATATAAGGACTTGTTGTTGTTTTTTCATTTAAGCAAGCTTTTGCTAAGAAGAGGTATCTGAGGCATGCATAGACTGTTGTTTAATCCTTTACCTCCCACACTTCCCTCCTTTCTTAAACCAAGCTGTTAATAAGAATGCAGATTACTGTAGCCAGAATTTAGAGCAAGAATTTGCAGTAGCCAAATATAAATTTAAAAGCGGCAGCAGCATGATCAAACCACAGCTCTGCTCAAAAACACTTCCACAGTATATATTTTCCACAGTTTACCTATCACAACTTATAGGCATAGATACAGTTTTAAATGAGTAGGCCTGTTTTAAAGGATTTCCTGTGTTATAACTGACAGCAGTTCATATCTCAGTGCATTTAAATCTACACTAACTGAGAGTTTCCAATGTGATTATCACATGTAAATGGCAAAAAAATGGAAAAAAAGAAGGTTAATGGCCCCATGAGTCCTACTGAAAATGGAGAATGCAAGTTCACCTGCATATATAGCTGTGGTTCAGGGAGGAATAGAGCAACTGTGTGTCTCCCTGAAATTGCAAGTACAACATGGAAAGGCAGAAAAAGTGCCTTTTCTTCTTCATCAAGAAGAAAAGTTTGATGTGGGTTTGAAAGCTGTGCTCTGGTTGCCCTTGCCTGCTATAGAGGGTGGGACGCTCCAGCCTCTCACCTGGGATGTGGGGGAATGCCAGGGAGCAGCGAGCTGCCAGAGAGGCAGACAGGCGGGTACAGAAATAGAATCCTAGAATGGTTTAGGTTGGAAGGGACCTTCAAGATCATCTAGTTCCAACCCCCCTGCCCTTGGACAAGGACGCCTTCCACTAGGCCAGGTTGCTCAAAGCCCCATCCGACCTGGCCTTGAACACCTCCAGGGATGGGGCCTCCACCACTTCTCTGAGCAACCTTTTCCAGTGTCTCACCACCCTCAGAGTAAAGAATTAAGAGGCAGACAGGCGGGTACAGAAATAGAATCCTAGAATGGTTTAGGTTGGAAGGGACCTTCAAGATCATCTAGTTCCAACCCCCCTGCCCTTGGACAAGGACGCCTTCCACTAGGCCAGGTTGCTCAAAGCCCCATCCGACCTGGCCTTGAACACCTCCAGGGATGGGGCCTCCACCACTTCTCTGAGCAACCTTTTCCAGTGTCTCACCACCCTCAGAGTAAAGAATTTCTTCCTAAAATCTAATCTAAATCGACTCTCTTCCAGTTTAACGCCATTCCCTCTCATCCTATCACTACATGCCCTTGTAAGATGTCCCTCCCCATCTTTCCTGTAGGCCCCCTCTAGGTACTGGAAGGCTGCAATAAGGTCTCCCCGGAGCGCCCTCTTTTTCAGGCAGAACAACCCAAACTCTCTCATCCTGTCCTCATAGGAAAGGTGCTCCAGGCCTCTGATCATCTTCATGGTCCTCCTCTGGACTTGTTCTAGTGAGGACAGCCTTGTGTGTGCACATAGGTGTAGGCACTAAGAGTCACAGACAGCATGAGCCTACATCAGGTTTAGGACACAGAGTTAGTCACTGGGCAAGCTGGGCTGGTGCTCAATTGCTTTGTGAACCTGCAATCACCCGTTTGCCTCTTCAGCTCCTGCTCAGATGTCTTTTAGTCCTCTTTTCCTCACCGTTTTCCTGCTTAGACTCATGGTGGCACAAGCCCCAACAATGTTGGTGGTCAGACCGGTTCCCAGGACGTGCCAGGGGCTCTGCAGACCCTAAATCACCCTTCTGGGAGGGATGTCTGGAAGTGGCTGCAGAGGCTTAGGGCTCTGTTGAGTGAAAGCTTCTCCATGGTGGCCATGTGCCTGTCAGAGGATGCCATTACCTCCCTCATGCTCCTCTTGGTGCATGAGGTGCAGCAGAGCAGGAAACCTGTTGTTGCAGCTAGTGCCGACCCTAGGGTAAGGAGGGGTGTCTGCACAGCACCATGGCTGCTGTGCACACTCAGCCCTCCTCTTGTGCCAAAACCTCATCTGGGATCCCTTCAGCTCAGCCTTTCCTCCTCACCTCGACGGTGAGTGGGAGCTGTGGGACCAATGTGCTCCCTCCCTGAGAGCTGCTGCACAGCTTGGCCGGGTGGGACCATCCTGCGGTTTAGCTTTATTTTAATGTACAATAGCACAGAAAGTATCTTTCAATGATAATTTACCAGAGCTAAATCTCCAGAGGTACTTTCCTGATTCAGGAGCTTACATATGTGTGAGTTAAGTACCCACCTACCTCTCCTGCCTGTGGCCAAACCTTCTGCCAGCTGCTGGGTTTGGATCCCTGTGCTGCTCAGCCCAAGGGGCACATCCCTGCTTTCTCTTGTACAAAGCTGTACTGAAGGTTTGTAGGCATTTTTCTTTGTAAATTTTTTACAGTTTGCACCCAGCAAAAAAACTTACAATTAGACCCATTTTAAGGGCGTAGTTTAACCTAAGTACATTAGTCTCGGCTGAGTGCAATGCAACTTCTTCAAAAAGCAGTAACCCATCACCGAAAAGGCTTCTCCATTAGTAGCACTTATGCTACTTGTGAATATTTAATACAGAATTGCCAGCGAGTAAAATAGCCGTTATATCTCTCAATTAAATTGACATATGCAGGTTATGCATATCTCACATCCCCTTTGCACCCTCATTCACCGCTCGCTCGAAGCCTCCATAACACAGAGCTTCTTTGCTTCTCCTGCTGGCTTTCCCTGCAAGGGACAACAGGGAAGGACACCCCGACACCCCCTGACTCCTACATCATGTGGCATTTAGCACATGTGCCCCTGTTCAGGTTGGGAAAGCCACGGCCAGTGCAAGTGATATCAAATGAAAGTAAAAACTTATTAGCCATGTTTCTGAGAGATGGTTGAGTTTTATATTGCTGCAGCCTCACAGTTCATAGCTAAAAAAGCACGAGATGTGACAGTGCATCCATTATTTAAAGATCCATTTCAGTCAGAGGATGACAACGCTTGTAAAGGCAGGGAAGATAAAGCACGTTACATTTTCGAGTTCACTGCTAGGAGCACAGATCCCAATGTTTAGACAGTCCGGGGCAGTGAAAATTGACAGCCTGCCAATGGCTTTCTGCCACACCTCCAGCCTCTCCAGAGAAGGGATGGGGTGGTCGGTCTCAGCAGGGAGGTCCTGGGTCTCAGGACCGGGTGCAGACGGCAGGGTGGGCCCCTGGGGAGCAGAGGAAAAAATGGAGACCGTGCCCGACAAGAGAAAAGCAGCTATGCAGAGGGACTCGTGACCACAGACACTTTTCAGCTTTTCTGCTTTATCACCCGCTCTAAGGACATCCGAACTCCTGAAATGCTGCAGCCCCGCTATGCTCTGGTCAAACTCATATTGCTGCTGGTCAGAGAGACGCCTGGCAGCTGAAGGAAGCCAGCTTTGCTCTCTCTTTCCTTAGCAAACTCTTTCATGAGGTTCTGACCCCGGCTCCTCAGTCACCGCTGCTCTTTGTACCTGTTGCTAAGCTGTAATTGCAGAAACTCCAGGGAAGAGAGGAAATCTTTGCCCTCAAACTCTGGCCTCTTCAGAACAGGTGCCTGCTTGGTATGATGCATCTTTTGGGGGGTTCCCACATTATTTACTACTTTCGCCAGCTGTTCAGGGTCTCGGGTAAACATCTCTGGTGTCTCCCAGCCTGCTGTCTGCCAGCCCCCATCAACTTAGATTGGGCAAGCCTACGAGCTATCTTCTGTGGAGGAAGGGGGGAGGTAGCTGGCTACTTCTACACTACTGGTCTAAAGTGGGCCAGGACCAAACCAAGGTGCCGTTGCCTTCTTAATGTGGTCCCCAGCACAGGTCTGATCTGGCTTTCTCTCAGACACTGCCTGGGGATAGTTTTGGGGGCTGGTACAGTCCAGGAGCAGCTTCTAATGAGTTGCACAGGTAAAGTCAGCCTGATTTGGGAGGAGGGAACAGTGTCTGACCATGCAGACGTGAGCTGGGTAACCCTGTCTCCCATGGGACCAAAGTACAAGCCATGGCACAGGCATTATTTGTGCAATCCCTGCCCACCCATCCTTCTTTTGTGCCACTGTCTCATATCCTGCTGCAATGGAGCTTCAACCCACTGAGCTGGGACCTTCCCTTACAAAACCGCACCTGCCTTTACCTATGTTTAATGCTTGTGGCAAATCCAGACATCTGCTAGGACTTTCCAGGACCATTTCAATGTGGTCCCACAAAGCCGCTGCTTAGACCCAGGAACTGAATCATCCTCAAAATGACATTTCGTTACAGCATGCTGGAGAGCCTGTAATGTCATATGCATGAGGCACATTCAAGATCTGGCCACAGAAGAAGATCTGTGAGCTACAACAATTGGATAACCACTGTGCAAATGAAAACAGTAATAGCCCATTTCTATACCTCAGACATTCTCAACCTTCTCTTAGACAAAATGCTTTCATCAGATGAACTGGACAACAAGCCCTGAGCTCTGAATTTGAAGCTCAAATAAGTGGGGAGGTGAGAACAATCATCAGAAATCATGAGCAGAAAATACCACCATGTTCACTTACTATCATTTTAGCATTGGGCTAACAAACTGAACAGCTAGGCCAGGCATCACCACACACAGGGCTCTGGCACTAGGAAAGTCCTTTTTAGCTCTTGAGTGATGTGTATTCAACAACAGTATAGCCTCTGTGTGTGTTGACCAATGCATCGACCATGTAATGACATAAGAGGCAGAACATCCTATGTTTTAACTTGCTATTCTGTTGCTGTTCCCTGCACAGTTCTCCTTCAAAGGGCTTTTCTGCCTTCAGACTTCTGCTCCCTAAAAACATGATGTTTATTATTTCTTAAGACAGGCCATATCAATTACAGTAGCTAAAGAATTCAACTTGCCATAGTTTTCCCAGAAAACCTCCTTGATATTCATTACCTGCTTGGCAGATTGCATGAATTTGAATGCTGATGTACAGAACAGAGCTTAAAACCAGTGTGATATATCTAGCCAGTTGGAGAACAGGACACGAGGTCTCGTTTCCAGTTTTATTGAAAGGAAACATTAAATGCTCTGTTTTATTATAGCAGTTCTGATAAGGGCCATGTTATGCTAAATATCATCTTCTGTATTAACTCAGGTATAGGTTTGGGAGGTCCTAAACCTAATGTGGTTTCCACTTCTAACAAAACAGGAACTGAAGTAAACTGTGTCGATTAAAAAAACTCCCCACCTTACTTTAAAATCCTCTCCTCAACCCCACAACCTTTTCGACTTCTGCCAGTCAAACTCCTCCAAATCTCACAGTTTTCTCCCCACACAGTCCTCCCTGCAAGCATCATGTCATCAGAGTCATTAGATGCTGGACCTCTCCAAGCAAGAGAGCCATTGCACTGGACCTGTGTGGCCAAGACCATCCCTTGACCTTTCTCAGTACCAACGATGGACACGTGTCCTCCTTTAAAACCATTATTTAGCTGGTGGCTTAGGTTCAGCCAGCACCAGGTTACAGACCTATGGTCTCATGTGTGTTTTCTGTGCCTCAGCAGGGACCCAGAGATGGTGGCTGCAACAGATGGTTCCATGTAGTAAATTGTCACCTAGGGTATAATTTGCAAACATAAGACAAGGTGATTCACATCTTAATGTTTGCTAGGGGAGGGGGAGTCAAGCCTCTTCATATTCAAGCCTATCCTCATGGAAAAGAATGGTGATGTTTTCCCTGCTATTTCTGAGGTCTATCTCACTTTAGGTTGACCCACACACAGGCCTGGATCTTGTGTTTGCTAATGCTTAAGGAGACAGAGTGAGATCTCCAAAACAGTGCTGAAGTGTAAGAGCAGCGTACCAAGCATCGACCTTGAAACAACAGCGTGTGTGTACGAAAATATGCCTCTTCATGCTGGAAAATTTATTTCAACTTGAAAGCAAACCAAGATTAAAAGCAAGATCTCTGTAGCAAAAAGAACGTGAGGTCAGAACCAAAAAAACCACTCTCCACATGGAGGTGAACTGAAAAGGGCAACCCGAACAAATCCACAGACCTCAGTCAACCATTCACCCTAGGAAATACAGGTACCCAAACTCCTTCTTTGTTGAGGTAAGCATCTAAGACGCTATCAGGTCCTTCACAGCTCAGCTGAAAATGGAGCAGAGAAGGTTGTTATTCACCCTTCTCCTCCCCCTTCACCTTGTCTCTGCCCTCAGCTGAAAGGACGGCCATGCCAGCTTCTTGGGAAAAAAGGCCAGCAGGCTTAAACATCCTTGGGCCAGAAGGATTTACAGCCTACATTTATAGATTTTAACCTCACTTCGTCCTCCTATCACATCTGCAAAGAAGAGAGAGGCATCCAGACCCACATGCACAAGGTTGGCACTAGAGCACAGGGAATGATGCACCCCAGTTTGGCAGAGGTGCCCCATTGTGGCTGGGTAGGTGCTAGGTGCAAGGTGGAGGGGAGGCAGAGGCTCTGGGCACTGCCCTCTCTTTGGCATTTGAGATTGGCTGCTTCAGGGCTCGAAGTGACAGGTCCCAGTGGAGCCCTCTGTGCTCCCCACCAACCCCTAACTCAGCACTGTAAGTGCTGCTTCAGGAGCTGAGTGCCAACTTTTAGGCATTTCAGTGTGAATATCACAAAACCTGTTGTGTCAGTGGCTGGTAGTTAAGGAAATATTCTGCATTTGACCTGGCATACTGCCTTGGCATTGGCCTTTCCAGCAGAGGTCTACTCCTCTCTGCTTACGGTACAAAAGTCTACAGAGACACCAGTGACACATCTCAGTTACACAACCATAGCTATTAAAAATCCTACAATTGAAATACGAGTTTTCATCTCCCTTACAGATGAGATTTTATTTAAAAACAAAAGGTAGAAGAAACTCTGTGATGGCATCTATCTAAAGAAAGCCTGTGATGCTTATTGCAGCTGAGGGCATTTTGCAGATCATAGAATCACAGAATTATTGAGGTTGGAAGGGACCTTTAAGATCATCAAGTCCAGCCATCAACCTGCCCTGACAAAACCACTTCTAAACCATGTCCCCAAGTACCACGTCTACCTTTTTTTTAAACCCCTCCAGGGATGGCGAATCCCCCCCCCCCCTGGCCAGCCTATTCCAATGTTTAATAACCCTTTCAGTGAAAATTTTTTTCCTAATATCCAATCTAAACCTCATCTGACATAACTTGAACCCATTTCCTCTCGTCCTATCACTTGTCACCAGGGAGAAGGGGCCAGCCCCCACTTCTCTACAACCTCCTTTCAGGTAGTTGTAGAGAGCAAGAAGGTCTCCCCTCCGCCTCCTTTTCTCCAGGCTAAACAACCCCAGTTCCCTCAGTCGTTTCTCATAAGATCTGTGCTCCAGACCCCTCACCAGCTTCTTTTCCCTTCTCTGGGCACGGTCCAACACCTCACTGTCCTTCTTGTACTGAGGGGCCCAAAACTGAACACAGTACTTGAGGTGGGGTCTTACCAGTGCCGAATACAGGGGGATGATGCTTTGTCTTGTTTTGCTTCTCTCTGACAATCCAGCAGGGGCAGGACTTGTCACCCCTGAGAGGGATGTATCCACCTCTCAGAGGCAGGAGAAGGGAAAACCAGGATGGTTTCCCTTGAGCCTGGTGTCAGTAAGAAGTCTGGAGGGCTTAGAGGAACCCAGGAGTGAGTTTCTTCCCCCAGCTCCAGCTGCTCACAGCTGGTGCTGCCATCACTTGTGCGGCTGGTGCCCAGTCGGCAGCAGTCACACTAGGAGGGATGTGCCTGGGTTTGCAACAGCTCTCCTGGCCATGCCTCTGCCCTTCCCCTCCACAAAAGCAAGATGTCCTTCCCAAGCTGCCCTCAGCATCGGTCAGCGACCATGGCCGACCTCTCCTCCTGCTTGTAACAGAACAAAAGCAAAACATGAGGAAATGAAAGACGGTGGCTTTGTTCGAGCTGCTTTTGAGGGTAGTCCGTGTCCTGTGCTACACCTCAGCCTGTGCCTGAGGGCCGCGTAGGAGGGTGCTGAGTGGCATTGGCAGGGCAGGCAGGGTGGCACGGGCATGTCCTGGCCTGAGTAGTTCAGCAGCAGAGGTACAGTGTTCACAAACTAGAGATAAAGCCCAAGCTAATCAATTAGGCAGGCTCTACCAGATCCTCAAGAAACACAAACAAACAAACAAACAAACAACCCCCCCAAAAAAAACCCTTAGGGCTTGTCTACAAGGGAACATGCTTCCGGTGTGAGTTTCCCCATAACCTGGTGTTGGTGTGGCCATGATGACACCCAGGCATCTTTCTCTGTGCCAGGTTAATTTGCCTCCTGTGTGAGATATTGCGGCCTTGAGCCACTCAAACTGCTGTAAGTGTTCCTGAGGGGAGGATGTCCCACGTGCAATGTCCCACCACGTGCAATATCCTCCCAGCCCACGCTGTTGCAAAGGGGATCTTAAGGGCCATCTCCTCTGTCTACACAACTGCAAAACATTAGCATTACCCAAATAGAAAAGATAAACTTTGGGAGTTTGCCAAAGACTTAAACAATTAATAAGCTAAATTTCTTTCCCTCCCCCCCTGAGATCCCAGTGTTGTCAGAAGGGCATCAAGGATTTCTCTTTGTTTATTGGAATTAATTTACTTCTTCCCCCAAAAGACAACTGCAGCTTGGTTAAAGCAGTCAGTCTCACACTAATTTATTTGTTCAGCTCCCCACAGAAGTTACCAAATTAAAAATTGTCAGTTTCTGTAATGGCCTGACCTTTTCAAGATGAAAAAGTTCAAAGTCTGGCCCGCTGGGTCCAAAAGGAAAGCTGCCAAGAGCAGCTGCCCAAGCTGGAGCATCAATGTAAATGTTCCAACAGGTAAATAGTCACCCAGAGAGCTTGGGAAAATATCTTGCAAGTTGAGCAAGAAGACAAGGTGTCATGTGTAGAGTAAATTAAAGAGGAAATACCATTTTAGTAATATATCCTAGGGAAAAGACAGAGCTCAGGTATCTGTCTAATCAAACCCAGACAATGGAAGTTAATGTATTTCCATACTCTGAATTCAAAAAAGGGGAGTAACCAAAAATCCAAGCTTGCTTGAGCAGAAGCTATCAATCCTCTCTCGCTTGCTTTTCCATTTTAGTCATTGTTCTTATTCACCAGTTATCTTTAGCAAACTTATGCTTCGGTAACACTCAGAGCCATCGTGCTATGGTCAATGCAAATGTAGCCTTGGAGACCAGCAGGGTTTGTGTTTGCTGCAGTCTCACTGCAAGGTGCTGCTGGAAGAGATACCACCAATCTTCCCCCTCCCCCTGTTCCCTGGTGTTAGGTACTTGAGCGCCTGAGTGAGTGGGGGTCAGCTTGAGCCCCTTCTCCAGGTCTCCCAGTGTTTGCCATCTACCTGGTGGCCACACAACCACTGGCTCTGGTGTGGGGGAGGCCATGGGTCAGGGCATGCAGGCAGGGGAGAGCAAACCTGGCCTCTACCTTGTTAGAGGGCATCAAGCATAATATAAAAATACACCCTGATGCCCCAATCCGTTCCCACCTGACATACATGAGCAATCCTACACAGAGCCAGGGCCAGGCCACGCAGCCGCTTACACAAAGGCAGGATCGGGGCTGGGTTTTAGCCAGGCACAGATGCAGTAAATTAATGCAGGGAAGGATGGAGACTAGCTAAAGCAGCGTGTTGCTGTCACTTACTCTAATGTGGATTTGGTGGAAGGGTCTGGGATTTTGTTTTTCTGTTTCTTTGCAGTCCTCAGAAGTGCCACATGGAACTCCTGTGACTCCCATAAACAGATGACTTCCGATGTAAACTTACTGACACATTGCAGCATATAATTTGTTAATGGTCTTCCCACTAATGATGCAGATTAAAAACAACAGCTGACAAATCCTTGTCCAGAGAAAAGGTTACAGCTCTCACAAGCCGGCAGGGCACAGAGAGCAAATTTGAGGGAGGAATTCATGCAGCTGTTCCTGCTTCCCACATAGCTGCAGCAACGACGGGGTTAACGCTCCTTGGGATTTGTCTCACATCTTTGATGAGCAGAGAGAAGGAGACCGTGTCCTTCTTCCCTTTTCTAAGTCCCTGACAATTTTCTCAGGCACTAAAGAATTTCTTCTGGCCTCCTGGCTTGAGAGTTACCACAGAGTTTAAATAGTAATTGCTCCATGGGATACTCCCTGCATGGACAGAGAGCAGCTTTGGTACCTTGCATTTTATTTTTTTTAATCAGAGATTCATCCATTTTACTAATATTTAAGAGGCAGAGTTAAAGCTACATGACCATGCGCTGTAATTACACTATTTCTGATAACAGTGGGAGTCTTCACAGGTTTAAGTATTTGAACAAAGGTTTTGGGGGTTTTAACAATTTTTGTAAGAAACTGGAGGGCACTGAGAAGAAAGACTCAGCAGAGAGCTTAGTGACTAATTACAGCTTAGACAATACTGTTCCTGGTCCCTGAGATGATTCTGTTTTGATTACTGCACTTCAAGACCACGTCACTGCCTCTACAGATCTCTCTGAAAACATTTTTCCAGTGGAATTAGGAAGTCAAAAATTGATGACACCATCTCCACGTGGTTGAAAGTTCTGAGTCCTGTTAGCTTTTGTTTATTGCAAATGTTTTCTTCCTGAAGAGTCTGGTTTTGCCTACCTCCTATGTGTTTGACTTGGTGTCCCGCAAGCCCCTCTCAAGCTTCCCTCCTCCCGGCCTTGTGTCACTGGAACTTCCTCCCTAAAAGAGGTTCCAGACCCCTTCCATTCCCTCCTCTGGGCCTATTTTGCTGTGATGAACTGTAAAGTCAAACCAGAAAGTGGGTGGCTTGCAGGGAAAGTCCATTGTAATTTCGTGCATGTGAATGACATGTGGCCTAAGGAAATTTTTAGTGTGCAGGGAGAGCATGGAAAAACATCCCTGCAGCGCACCTTTCTTCCTGTCAGTGAAGCTGCATGGGGGTAGACGTCGTCTCTGGAAGTTTTATTTTAATTCTGAGTTTTGGGTGATATATTGGGGTATACTTCAGAAACCTCCAAGGGACTCCCCTGGTAGGTGGTGCACAGGCACAACGCGTGTAATTTTTTCCACGCTGCATCTCTCACGCATTGTTTGAAGACCTCCCCATCGAGGGGCGAGAAGGTACTTTGGGTTTCAGGCAGGTTGTCTTGCTCACTGCTAATTAACAGTCTTGAATTAACTCTCCACTGAGAAGCAAAGTAGGATAAATTGTTGCAGAGCTTAAAACATCTGTCAGCTTGAGGTTCCTTTCCTGGGATTTTGGTAAGAGCCAAACCCAGGCACTATATGCATAGAGCAACCAGAACCCAAAATTCCTACTGGGTAGAAGGACTCCCTTGTCCCCTCAACCCCTCTCCAGAGTCCCCTCATACCTGTGGGCAGGCAGCTTTTCCTGCCTGCTTCAAGAGAGAGTGTATCAATATTCACTCTGTATTTACAGCCTTGGCATGGAATGCATCTCCTCATAGTGCTGTATTATTTATAGGCTAGGCCAAACACCGGGATATTGAAGTAAGGCTACGAGACATTTTCAGTTTCAGAAGCAGCTCATAAATAAGAAGTTAAGTCTTATATTTTAAGAAGAAACATTAAAGTTCTTGTCCTTGAGCTTTACAGGAAAAAAGCTGGAAAAATACACTCCACAATACTGCCAAAATCTGTTAGCCTGATTCTTCTCCATCTCTCCTCTGCTGTAAACCAGCCTGATCCCGGGAATGTGCTGCCGCTAGAGGGGAACCAGGAGGCTGCTGCCTCTGCAGCGAAAAGGGCAAAGCAGGGTTTCACCCCAAAAGTCATCTAACTCCTGCCAGAGCTCCTTTCTCCAGTCACCTCTTGCTCACCTCCATTTCCTGCCACTCTCCAGTAACTGATCTCATGGAGAAAGATGGCCACCTAACTTTCAGCTGCTACTTTTATCCTCTTAATCTGGGATTTCTGGGGGACTGGTTTATGAAATTGACTTTTGGTTATGATGAAGGCTGGCTTGCTTGCAACAAGTGAGGAATTGGGGTTATTTACCTCAAAATGGCCTTGGTATCTTTGAGTACCAACCCTGGGGCATCTGCACGCTCCTGGAGAAAAAAACCAACACCGTAGCAAGGTATCTCAGTTGATCCCACTTTTTATGGCTTCTAGAGTGGGCGCCTCCTCACTCACGTCCCTCTACTGCAGACAACCAGTGAAGTAATTCAGTCTGAATACTTGCATGCTACCGAAATATAAGCATTAAATCATTGTAATTATACTTTTCTGGCAGCTGCTAGGGTGGCAAGTTTGATTTTTGAGCTTCCAAACCAAAACACAATTAATGAGATTTTTTCAGAACTAAAAGCCCCCCCTTCTTGACAATCTCTGCGTGTAGCTCAGCCTTGCTTCCTACTGGGTGTTAATAATAATGTGGCTATCAATGCATTTTTGCTATAATTTTTAAATGCAGCTGGAGCAAATTAAATCAGAAAAGGAAGTTTACAGCACTTCACATTTTTCCATACACGGTTTCGTGCTGTGTTATACACAGTGTTCATCACATTCTCCGTACCTTATTTGCTGTGAGATATCTGAAATTCTTTGTCTTATCTGATCTATGATTTAAGATTCTGACCTTTTCAGCTTTCTGAATTTCACTGCCAGCTCACTCAATATGCCTTTGTTTATAGCCTTACAGCAGAGAGACCAAGTGAAGATGGGAGCTGCTTATGCACTGGAAAGACAGAAATTTCCGTTTGTCAGAATTTGCATGTGGAAGAGGGAGGCAGCGATATAATTTCAAAAGTTTTTAAAGAATCTGAGAATACAGATGAGAAAGGGCATTAAACACCTTTTCAGTATGACTTTCTGCTAAAAGACCGAACCAAAAAGCAATACCTTTCTGTTTATGGCAACCTGTGTGAAAAGCAATTTCAACACTAATAAAAACTGATTTTTCAGCTCCATGGCAAGAGCAGCAGAATGGCAGCATACATCTCAGCACTTTCATCAAAATGGTTGGGAAGGCAAATGAAGCCTTTATATCTGCTACTGGGATGTTATGTCAGCGTGCCTCGAGTTCTGCTCCCCCACTGCTGAGGCAGGCTGCAGAATGAACTCTGGGGACACTAATCTGTGCTGGAGAATAGCTGCTAAATTATTCATGGACATGGAAAGTGGAATCAAGCGCACCCTCAGTAAATTTGCGGATAATACCAAGCTGCATGGCAAGGTAGACACACTGGAGGGGAGGGATGCCATCCAGAGGGACCTGGACAGGCTGGAGAGGTGGGCCCAAGCCAACCTCATGAAATTCAACAAGGCCAAGTGCAAGGTCCTACATCTGGGTTGGGGCAATCCCAAGCACAAATACAGGCTGGGTGGAGAATGGATCGAGAACAGCCCTGAGGAGAAGGACTTGGGGGTGCTGATTGATGAGAAGCTCAACGTGAGCCGGTAATGTGCAATTGCAGCCCAGAAAGCCATCCGCATCCTGTGCTGCATCAGAAGAACTGTGGCCAGAAGGTCAAGGGAGGTGATTCTGCCCCTCTGCTCTGCTCTGATGAGACCCCACCTGGAGTTCTGCGTCCAGCTCTGGAGCCCCCAACATAGGAAAGACATGGACCTGCTGGAGCGGGTCCAGAGGAGGGCACGAAGATGATCAGAAGGATGGAGCACCTCTCCCATGAGGACAGGCTGAAAGAGTTGGGGTTGTTCAACCTGGAGAAGAGAAGGCTCCAGGGAGACCTGACTGCAGCCTTCCAGTACCTAAAGGGGGCCTACAGAAAAGATGGGGAGGGGTGTCTTACAAGGGTATGGAGTGATAGGATGAGAGGGAATGGCATTAAACTGGAAGAGGGTAGATTTAGATTAGATATTAGGAAGAAATTTTTCACTCCAAGGGTGGTGAGGCATGGGTACAGGTTGCCCAGAGAAGCTGTGGAAGCTCCATCCCTGGAGGCATTTAAGGCCAGGCTGGAAAGGGCTTTGACCAACCTGGTCTAGTGGGAGGTGTCCCTGCCTATGGCAGGGGGTTTGAAACTAGATGATCTTGAAGGTCCCTTCCAACTTAAACCATTCTATGTTTCTATGATTCTATGATTCAGGGTACTAAAGACAAGGGCTGAGTATGAATTGCAGAGGACCCTAATGACACGGAATGGCAGTAATAAAATGACAGATGAAATTCAGCTTAGATTAAATTTAAAGAAGTAAGACATGTGGGGGGAAAAAAACAATCTTAACTTTCCATATACCATGCTGAGTTCGGAGTTGACTATTGCTACTTGGAAATGAGATCTTGCCATCGGAATAGATAATTTTATGGAAATGTCAGATTTATGGTCAGAACTGATCAGAATAATCCAAAACTCATTCAGAGGGAATACTATGAAAGGAACAGTAAGCAACGTGGAAAACATCACTTGTCTTCACCACACAAATCCTCAGTGTGCTCGTGTATTGAGTACTGTGGGCAGCCCTGGTCCTCCCATCTCCAAAGAAAGATGTAGCAGAATGAGAAATGCTGGAGGCAAGCTCAGCCAGGATAATCAAAGACGTGGATGCTTACTGAACAGTCTTGCACTCTTCCACCTGGTACGAGAGAGATGCAAATAATACAAAACCATGAAATCAGGAGTTGCATGAAGATGAGTAAGAACTTGTTGTTCAGTATCTCTTCCAATGTAAGAACTAGGCATGCTTAAATGAATCTATAAAGTGTCCAACTCGAAACAATCAAAAAGAGGTAGTTTCCTGTTGCGTTTGTGAAACTTTCATCACAGTTAAGCTAAAAGGCACCAGAAGTTCATACTTCAGTTCAAGAAGCAACTGGGTAAATTCAAAGAAGAAAAAAAGGCCGTGAAAAGTCCTGTTAAATTCAGAGATGCTAAATTTGGTCAGGAACTCCTTGACCTGAAAATGATTGGCAGCTAGGAGGCAATTGATCAAACCAGGACAGTGATTTTCTGCTCTTACAAGAAGCCACTTGGGCCACTATCAGAGACAGGATGCAGTTCTAGTTGGCCCTAGTTCAACTCTTCCAAAAACTGTTTTTAATGTAAATCTTTGTAGTTTTCTTCATAGGATGTTGTTGGCAGAGGAAGATGAGCCAGGGAGGTTTCTCAGTTATGCTAAAAAGGTCACTGTAAGCTTGGGCTCATCCAGTGGGCATGGCATCAAAGCAGATAAATTAAGAGTCTACAGATACAATTTATCTGCTTTAGATTTCTTCAGTTTACCTCCATTTGTAGTACGCAGAAATAAAAAGGCAGATCAGTATGTCCTGGAATAGGTAGGTGTTTCAGGAGATGAATCACCCTCTACTAGTGCCTACGTTTCCCAAGCTTGGGACCATTATGACTCAATGAGAATGCATATTTTTGCCCAGGAGTACCAGAAACACATATTTCCTACGTATTCATTCCTTCAGATACTTATTCCATTTTGTGATTTATTTAAATAGGTTTAAATGTGGCATAAACAATGTTGACTGATAAATTCTCCTTGGAGTTTATAAATAAAGATGCTTCTTTAAAACAAAATCTGGCAAAGATAAGCCTGGCTCAGACCCAGGAGAAATTTAAATTCAGCCCATGATCTGCTGAGCTAGCTGCCCAGTTCATCCAAACAGAAGATGAAACACCCTATGATTGTTTATCTAAACCTTTCATAAACTGCAACTCATTTATTTGCCATTTAATTCTCACAAACATGCAGCTGAGTAAGCCTATGTTTGTACAATTTAGATGGTCAGTGCTGAGGCCACATCTTGAAGTCTTCGTCACCACATGACTCACTACAACTGGGGTGGCTGTAGCTCCCATTTAACCCATCTGTTCTTGCTTTCTTTGCATGGAGACCAAGATGCTTTCAGGGGGCAAAGGTATCCCTAATACCCCCCCCCCCCCCCAGTATTAAGCTGGGAGCCAGAAGCTGAGAAGAGCTCCCAGTTCATGGAAAGCCACAGGAACTAAGTGCTTGTGTGGGCGTTAACAGAAGTCAAAGGGGCTCAAAAAGCAAGGGAGAGAAAGGAAGGAAAGCTGTGAGACCAGCTAAGGTCTGAAGAAGCTAACTTGATATAGGGACCGGCTCCATGGTTCATAAAAGCAGCTTGATGCAGAGGAAAGGATTCGCTGGAAGAAGCATTAGTTTCCCTGAGAGGGCATTGACACAAATCCTACAGCATGCCCAAGAACGCTGGGGGACCGGGGCAGGGATTTAGTATTTCTTATTCTACCTTCTTCTCTGAAATGAGTACTGTCTTAGAAATGTTCTGCATAACCATTTGCTCCCACCAGCAACCATTTAAAAAGAGTAGACAGAACAGAAAGCTCATGCGGCTCCATCTCATGGATGGATGCTCTCAAGCCATCAAGCCATTGCTGAGCTTCTGGCAATACTGCAGGTAAGGAAAAGCTGCTGCTCTCAGCAGTTTGTGCTGGATGGAGGACCCGATCTTTGTATCTGGTCCTTACATAAAAATAGCCCCCAAAACAAAGGCAAATGCATGTCTGGGGTCCCTCTGACTAAGAATCCAAAGCATATGGGTCTAGCATGTAGGAATCAATCCAAACTGTACGCAAGTGGCCAGCAGCGGTATTTTGACAGACACATCATGTGTGGGCACGCAGACACAAGCCTCGACAACACACACAGTAACCTTCAGTCACTCAGGAGGAGAAACCCCACCACTCCCCTGGACCACCCCTGGAGCTGTGCAGCATTAAAGTCTTCCAAACTGTTCATGCTTTCTTGGCAGTATTTATTTTCATACGATCTCTTTGCTAAAACCTGATCCTGACCAGAACACCATGCACCTGCAGGCCACTCAGATTGCAATGCTAATTATAGTAATGATAAAGTTTTATTTTGGTCTATTGCTGATGGATTTCACCTAGGGTTATTTTGGTTTTCCTATTTAACATCCAGCCATTTCTTAGCACGTGTATTCCTGCACCCTATCAATCAGAAACATTTTCAGTTCTGTAGCTGTGACGTTATCATGAGCATCACCGGTCCCAGACTTCCAGTCTCACAGATGAAGTAGGAAACCTAACTCTAAACTTGCCGCAGACAAAGGGAGACATCGCTTGGATTCTGTGTGTCTGTGTGGCAGTAGAGGGCTGCTTGTTCGTCACCGGGATGTCGCGCCACGGCAGCGAAATCCCAGAAGGACTGCTGGGTGACCTTGCCTACTTTTGGCAGAACATGAGCGGTTTCGTATGACCCTCGCAGACCCTACCTCAAGACGCTGGGCCTGAGGATGTATTAAATACTCCGTATAAAGATTTCTGAGTAAGACAGAAATCCACCAAAACTGACTGCTAATTATTTCCTTGAAATTTGCATAGCTAAGCAAATTTTTCAGGGGATCTTCACACCCACGCTCACCTTTTGCAGTGGGTGTCTCTTTGTCTTTCTGATGCTCGCACACCTCCCCACTTCTCTCCCATTTTTTTGTTACCTAAATCATTACAGCGGTTTCGATCATCTTTGCGCAGAGGGTCCCCAGATCAGCTCTCTGGGTCCTTAATTCTTCCCCTTTGGCCTTTGTTGCATCTTCAAATGTCTCTAGACCTATCCACTTGGAAGCCTTACTTCCATTTCAAGCGCAGTCTTTCCAAAAGTGAAGTGCTGCTCCCTCGTCCCCTTTCATGACTGAGGCTTCACCTCCTCTAAAGTACAGTCGGGGATTTACCCCCCAGCCCCCATTTACAAACAGAGAGGGGAATGAGGCATTTCTGGGATGAGATTCTTCTTACACCATTATAAACGTCTAAAGCAGGCCAGATGCATGTGCCCTGAAAGTGCATTTGCCTCCATCACCCGGAAGGAGGTCCTCGGGGGTTGCACGGGGAGGTTGGCTGCCAGCTGATCTCTACTCACATGACAGGAATCTCACTCAACGTTTCATTGTGAAGTGGCAAGCTGCTTACCCAGTGGACAAACTCCTGCAGTAGCCCCCCTGTCTGAGCAGGACAGGCCTTATTTACTCTCACTGTTACACATTTTCAGCACTCTGTGCTTTTACAGGACAGTAGGATTTATAAGTCTGACTTACCTCCATGTTGTCCAGTCTCACTTGCTCATATTCAGAATTTTAGGGGCATGCTCACAAATTTCTTAGCAAACGCTGAAAGGTGTCACACCTCGTATAGCCTCTGTAGCTAAAATAGAAATGAATGTGAATGAAGTCTTAAAAATCAAAGCCTTTCTCCAACCATACATAATACAGTCCAGCAATGCTGTCTCACTCTTGCTTTTAACAGTGCCATAAACTGCACATTACAGTATAATTTTCTGATGTATTTCTTGAAATGTAACTATGTATGTGGGAAAAAACTATCTGTCTTCTGGTGGCAAAATCCATTTCTCCTTTGCTATATAGTAATATTTATCAGCAATACAGACATTTATTTCAATTACTATCTTGCTGCCCCTGCTTCATAACTGTTTTCACCAGAGTGCAGGACCCAGAAATGTAACAACATCCATTTTGCTCCTCTATCACCCACACTGCCCTGCAGCGCATTTTATTTTGTGCTCACAACTGATGATGACGACGGACTCTCAGCTTGCAGACAGTGATGCCTCCAAATGGTACAACCACAGTGGGAGCTACTTGGATTCCTAACTATAAGTCTCTAGGAGACAGACTGTTGTTTGGAGATCTGCAGGTATCTGAGACATCTGCACAAGGTTTATAGATATGACAAAGCATCTATTCTGAGACCTGCATCCTTTGGGAGCAGCAGCTAGAGGTCATGCAGGCAACTTCAGGGCACCGTAAACAGCACTGGAAGATTCTGTTTAGCAGCCTGAATTGCTTCCCAGTAGTATGAACTCCCCGTGCCATCTGGCCTTCACTGTCACGATCCGGCCTTTGTGTCCACTCAGCCATCAGCTTCTAAGTGTTTGGTTTCAAACAATAGTATGGGTTTCCAGAGGGTGACAGCTGTCTCCCAGGAACCAAGCTTGTTTCAGAACAGCAACCAAGCAAGCAATGAGATACTACCAGCACAATCTACAGAAATCTGGAGATTACAAAGTCCTCCAACCCTTTTGCTTCCCTAAAATGTTATATCCTAATGTAGGTACAGGTGGCATGGAAATACAAACTTTCAGTGGGGATTTCATTAATAGCACTGAAAGGGGCTACAAAAGGTTATCTAACACAGTCCCCTTGCAAGGCATATGTATAATTGTACCTAATTCTTCATGATTATTAACCTGGTCATACCCAATATATCTAGAGTCCAGACACATATACATACACATATATGAAGACTTCAAGAGCAAACCAGAAGTACAGACGAATTCAGTGTTGATGTGAATGGAGCTAGAGAAATAAAAAAATGAGAGACAGATATGAAAATGAATTTTAGGGAAGTGCTGATTACCATAGGCTCGAACGGCCCCTGCTTACAATGGTGCTTTTTAAACAGTAGCTATTTAAGTCTAAGGTGCTGTGAAGAACAATTAAGAAAAAACTAACCAGAACCTTTGAGAGCTTCCTCTCTTCTGCAACCCTCATCAAATGCTCTCTTTGTTGTGTCCCAAGAGTAATTTCTCATGCAGACTATGTATTTCTTTTACCATTAATACAGATTTCCATGGCACTTAGCAGAGGTCAGTCAACTTTGATCAAAAAGTGGTGGGTCATAGTCACTCCATCCTAATTTGCCACAACAAATGGTCTCTTTAACCAGAGTCACCTCCAGGGATGTGGCACGTCTGCAAGGCTTGTTGTTGGGAAAATTGAGAAATGTGAAGAAGTTTGGGTCTGATAGAACAGGGGCCTGGACAACTCTTGGAATGAGCAGACCTAACCGAGGGCCTCAGCTACTCTGTAAAAGAGAGGTGAGTGTTTTCTCCTTACTCAAGTCTGTCCATGCTGCTCCATACTCCCACCCATGTCCTAGTTCACTGTATTCACGCACTTACATTGAAATAGCATGGCTGAATAAGCCATCAGCTCCTCCTAAGGTCCAGGCACCCTCAGAAGACATAAGGACACGCATACAAGGCTAACGGTGCAGCTCATCCTTCTCCACAGCAGCTCATGCGATTACCCTGGCAGTTTGGACTCAGTGCCGCTGGAGTAGAAATTAAGTCCAATGAATTAAACTACCACTATTTGCATACTTAAGTCTTAATTCAATTCAAGTATGGAAATTCTGACTCTGGGGTCACTTGAACTAGCGCTGGTGACTATTCAAGCCTTGAGTCTCCTGTCTCAATTCAATCTGAGATAAAGCCCACCAAAGTCAATTGGAATCAAAAGATTTGGTACTGGGCCCCAATATAATTAAAAAGTTATATTAACATGCTTTTCCTCTGTGTACATTTTGTTAAAAACACATAATCATGGTCACACTGGATCTTTACCGATGCTTGAAAATGGCCTGTCAGAAGCATTTTTAGTCATTTTTACAGCTGTGTAGATAAGATGGAACCTTTACTGTTTCAAAAACGCAAACAATGTTTATTTGTTGCTCATAAGTAATTCATGGACCCAACAATATTCAACAAAATGTCTTCATTTTTAAAAGATTTCTTAAGAGTATCATTTTACAGAAAACCACCAACAAATAAATACATGGAAACAATTGGTTTTGACATCACAATGGTTAAACACATTAAATAATTCATTAAATTGTGCTTTACATCAATGAAAATCCCTAAGTCTACAAACTATCTTGTAAATAGGAATAAAAGCAGATATGGTTACTCACAATACAATCTCTTAGTAGCAGAGTTCACACACATTATTGCACATAAACAGAAGGGAAAATCCTAAAGAATAAAGTAATTTACAGCCTATCATTTTACCCTTTCCTCTTAAATGTGGCAACTGATGGGAACTGTTGATTATTTTTTTTTTCCACTTCCAACATTTATTTGAAATCACAGAGCTAGTGATACGGCTAAGAGAGCCAAGGACATTGTAGGCTATGGAATCCATTCCCTCCACAAAATATCAACAAAGAAAGTATTACAAGAACCAAACTGAAAGAAGTGTTCTAGTGCAATCTGGGTACCTTTTCCGAGCATGCTTTTGCCACATGTAGGGAGGTTACAGCAATCTGCTCCAGCAGAGTCATTTTATTGTGATTGTTCATCTCACACAGAGTAGTCTCCACCAGCCTGGAAACAAGATACTCGTTATCCCAGACCAAAAAAGAATAATTCCACGTATATCAGGCGAACAGCAATGGAGGGGAAAAAAAGTGTCAGTGAGATAGGTTTTATAACATCAGTGCTCATAACTGATACAAGACTGCGGGTGGGAAACAAGAACCCACTAGTGCAGAAGTAAGCATGTGTTAACGAGGAGGCCAACTTGAGTAATCTTGGTTTAGTAGTGGATGTCAAATCTGAAACATCTCCAGAAGCAAAGGTGATGTGATCTGCCATTTGGTTTGGTTGAATGGATATGCTGCAGTTTGGAAGTTTGGCTCTGGATCTGACTTCCATCACTCTTTTTGTTCTGTTTTTAGTGAACTGCAAATAACCACCGCACATTGGGCAGAAGCCCTAGCAAGGCTATTGCAGTCTCACTGTTAACACAACTGCAGTGAAGAATACCCAACATCAGAAACGTGGGGGTTTTTTCTTTCCTAATGGTAAAAAAGCTTTTTATCGTTAGCACTGATGAGTGGTGAAGAGAGGACAAATTTTCATTCCTTAATAAAGTATGGCCCAGAGGCAATGGGCTGAGTTCTTGGACTAGACATTGAATTACCAGGAACAAGTTTTAATGACAAAGCATGTTTCTCTGTCTGCTTCAAGCCTACAGTGAATTATAACTGGAAAAGGCAGCCAGTGCTGAGGATGTGATGGGAGAGATTAGCAAGTACATCTCCATTACAAAAGAATGAGATTTGTTTCAGCACCACAGTAGCAGAAGCCAAATTGCCTTGTTTAAGCAACAAAATAATGCCAGGAAGATGGACAGAAATCCTATAGCGTTGTTGCTCACGAAGGCTTTGAAAGAAACATACTGCACTCATCTTATATGAGCCAGTGTAATTACAGTGAAGTCCACGCTGTCAGAGCAACGAAAACCTGCAGTAACAGAGATATGAACCAGGGCCTTTATTTTGCTTTTGCGTTACATTATTTCGGGCACAGCGCCCAAGAGGAAAAAAGCTGCAAGCCTGTGTCTTAGAAGTCAGCCTGAAAGTACTTCCAAACTGCTTTATTTGTCATGTGCCAGGAAATTCTGCTAAGAAAAACAGTATTGCCGGTGTAGTGAGTTTGCTGGATAGACTGCTGGATCTGGGGAAGGAGATGCCGGGTCCTTCAGTCCCAGGGGCTCTGGGCAAGATCTCTGCCGCTGGCTGTCCTCCCTTCTCAACTGCTCCTGCACAACCAGGTCTATCTGCCACACAGGCTCCAGGGACAAAAAACCCAAGAAATCAACTTCAATTTTAACTAAATCCCAAGCGTTAAGGCAAATCCCGTTAACATAGATGCTACAGCACATTAGCAGCTCCTCAGGACTCTAATCTTGCCTCCTGGGAGATGGCTGAGGAAAAGGTTAGGCATCACATTAAGGTATTGCCAAACTATTAAATCTAATGTAAACCGCCCAAAGACTGCTTCGATTTTCCTCATTAGGCTTTGTTTTGTGTCAGGCGGAAGGAATAGTCTGGAGAACAGTTGGTATGCTTAGACAGCCGAAACGGATACTGAAATGGATACCCCACCGTCACTGGTAAGGCTGCAGGGAACAATTTCTGAGCTCTCTCCCCTGAAAAGGTAACATTGCATTTTCTAAAAAAAACCAAGGCACCCATTGCCATGAGCGGTGCAGAGAGGTGGCCTGCTGGGGAAAGAGGCAGGAATGAAAGGAAGGGGACCCTTTTGTCAAGCTTAGGAGGAAGGGCTCCTGAGACCAGAGGGCTGGAGCACCTCTCCTATGAAGACAGGTTGAGAGAGTTGGGATTGTTCAGCCTGGAGAAGAAAAGGCTCTGGGAAGACCTTATAGCAGCCTTCCAGCACCTAAAGGGGGCCTACAGGAAAGATGGGGAGGGACTATTTCTCAGGGAGTGTAGTGATAGGACGAGGGGTAACCGTTTTAAACTGAAAGAAGGTAGACTTAGATTAGATATTAAGAAGAAATTCTTTACTGTGAGGGTGGTGAGACCCTGGAACAGGTTGCCCAGAGAAGCTGTGGATACCCCATCCCTGGAGGTGTTCAAGGCCAGGGTGGATGGGGCTTTGAGCAACCTGGTCTAGTGGAAGGGGTCCCTGTCGATGGCAGGGGGGTTGGAACTAGATGATCTTGAAGGTTCCTTCCAACCTAAACCATTCTATGATTCTGTGAAAAAGAAGGGATGCTTTACAAGAACAGACAGGCTGGGACTGATTCTACTTCCTTGCTCATCTTCTTCCTTAATGTGTATTTGGCCTTGCACCTTTCCTCCTACATGGCTGGCTTCTCTCCTGTGCAGCCCTGCTCCTGCCAAGCCCCCTGCACTGCCTGCCAGCCCTGCCTCTCCCACATGCCCCGCACCACTGCCCACCCCACATCTGCCTCTGCTCACAGCCCCTTGCGCTCACAGAAACAAGGAGCGCACCTGCAAACCCTGGACATGGCGTATCAGGTGCCAAAGTCATCCTTCCCCTCTCTTGCTGCGGGGTCTGCAGCAAGATGCAGCAATGGGCCTGGAAACGGGGAGATGCAGCAGCTCCCCATCGTCCCTGCATCACCAGCCAGAAAGCTCCTTCCCTCTGCAGGGCCAGGTCGAGGTCCAGCCCAGCCTGAAGCCCCGGTGCCAGCAGGTAAGATGGCAGCTCGCTGCGAATTACCTGCACTGCACCAAAGGTGCAATAATACCAGTCAGGCTTAGCTCTTCATGGCCTTGCCATCCTGCAGCCAGGACACCCAGAGCGAGCTTCAGTCCCACACCGTAAGCGTTTCAATTTAATTTCACCTCTGAAGGCAGGTCTCCATACATGAGCGAGATGCATCTGAGCGCCTCTTCCAGGCGATGGGAATCCAAGCAGCATCATCCAGGGAGTCTAGAGAGCTCCTCGCTCTTCTCTAGAGCAGACATCCCATGCTCAGCCAGGAGAATAATGATCTGCAGTCCCATGTTTTCCCTTCTGAACGTGGAGGTGGGAGGAAACGTACATGACCCACCAGTGGAACAGGTATTAGGGACCAAAACCCACTGCTACTGACCCCAAAAGTAGCACATTGACAATCAGGCGTAAAGCAGCATATTACTACTAAACTACATTGATAATGAGGCATCATCCCGGTAGCCCTCTTCACTACTTAATAGCCGTTATGATATTCCATGTTTAATGTATTACTGTATGCATTAACTCTCAACAGGACTGTTAGATCATATTCTCGATATTGTGCATAGATAAGTAGCAATAGCATTGTCGGAAGAAAAGACAATACAGCATGCACTAAAAAAAAAAAAAGACTTGGAAACGAAGGGACAAATTTGCAAATTCAGCCTCTTTTGTCTGTAATGTTATTTTTTTACTGACAGGATGAAAACTTTGAATTTTGAAAATAAATGAGAAATGTGCATCTGCATCAGGTACTCCAGTATTTCTAATTAGCAAATCTGTAAGGTAAAAGCCATTCATGCATGCAATAATATACTTTCAGCATCTCGATTTAGCAGCCACGTTGAGGCACTTAGAGAAATTTCCTCCTAATGCTTTACATTTATGCTAGAAGAAGAAGGAAAAAAACTCTCTCAAAAGATCTATGGTGCACAGGACCCTCTTTTTAAAATTTCACTATTACGAATGGAACAACATAAAATCTTGGAATAAATAGGTGCAATTTAGCCACTAGGATGTAACGTGTGGAGGAAGAACCCATTGAATCTTTTTCTAGACAAGGAAGAAAAACAGATACAGATCTCTCATCATGAAAACAATAAATTTACAAAGAATCTTCATACAGAGTAATAAATATCAAGACTTTCCACATATCCATTATGTATCCTATAAAAATGAAAGCTGATTTTTTTCTAGCCACTACTGTAGTTAGACAGAAAACCAATTTAAATGGTATTCACTCGGCATCAATGTATTTTAACAGACAATATCATAAACCTGCCTACCTTCACAGACAATATATCTCCAGGCTTTTACAGCAAATCTGGAAAATGTCACACTAATATTTAAGCTTTTCCTGCTCTCTCTTTCCTCTTCCCTGTAGTTTGCTTGGCCCCTCTTCACCTTTTGTGAATGTGAAGGCTGATTTCATTGCCTCCAGCCAGATAATCTCCACAACATGTGCCCAGCTGCCGCGTGGACCTCATTTCTCAAGGCTTTCCCTTTGCCACACGTACTCAGAAAGACAGCTGCTACCTGGCTGGGCACGGTACTCTCAACCCCCCATCGCTTCACTTATAAATCATCTCTGATTGCTGGCTAACAGAACAGAACAAGCTATGCCCCAACGCCGCGTTTCCTTGGTCTTTTTTAATCACCTCAGTAAATTCTTCCCTTAATCAAAACACAGGATGTAGAAGTTTGAAGGGCAATATGCTTTCCTCCACTTCATTCACTAGAAAGCTATGGACTGCAGTTTCAAAGGACAGTATGAAATAAACCAGCTCTCATGTCACAGAGGAACCAAAACAGATTTTTTTTTCAATTTTTCATTCATGTCTGCACAAGTTTTGGTAGCTTAGATTGTATAGGGTACATCTGTTAACACTCCCTCTTCAACCCATCCTCATAGCTTAGGGCTTTGAAGGAAGTCTTTTTGGACAGGAATCTATTCTACTGTCATTTAATAACACTAATTAATGCTGACTGAGAAAAAAATACATTCTCCTCACTGGCAGAAACCAAGAAAAATGGAGACATGGAGGGGTAGTTGTCAGATGCAGCCTCATTTACCAAAGCGGTAGGCCTTCCTTGGCTAATTCCCAGGTAGCCAAGTTCCACAAACTCTCTGATCCTCTCATTGGTTAGTCAAGATGGAGGAGCATCACCACCTTGCCACCTGACTATTATAATCTTCAGTAACTGTTGCTTCTGCTGCCTCTTCCCTTGGCCACTGGTGAGCTCTCTGCTCCCGCAGCAGCCGCCGCTCCTCTCGCCTCTTTAGCCGGTTCTTCTGATGCTCCTCTTGCTTGGAGTACTGGAAGCGCTGCAAGAACAGGTCCTTCGCATATTCATAAAGCTGCACGTCCAAGAAATTCAGCTCCTCTATCCGTTGCCGCACATCCTCACCTATGTCCACATTAGAGGCCCGCGTAACATTGAACTGGGTGAATGGGGAAATGAATTTCAGGTTGAATGTCCTCTCAAAGAGATACTGCGTTTTCCTCTGAAATTCTGTGAGCCCGAAGAAGGCCATGTTTTTCAGATTGTTCTTGGCGCTTTGGAGAAGAATCGTATTTCTTTCACTCTCATTCATAAAAGTCAAGTTGTAGCATCCCACCAGGCTGAGGTCTGCCAGCATGCGCACCTGGCGGTTGTTGGCCAAGTTGTAGCTACAATCCATGAATTCCTGTAAACTGACTCCAGACCAGTCATCTCCTTCGTAACAGGTAGGCAGCTCGTCTGGTGTTGGGCTTCTTCCATCACACATATGAAGGGAAGTTTTCCACGTCGCACCCCTCTGGACATGCTTCCATTCACTCAAATATCGTGACACCGGATCCCTCAGCATCGTGATGTAGTAGAAATTCCTGAAACATACCATTAAACACAGTTTTAAAATTCAGCGAATGTCCCTTTTTTTTTTATTCTCCAATAAAACGATTATCAGCCACTATCACCACCCCCTTCACTTTTTCCAGTGTAATGTAGACACTTTAAGTGACTACTGAGACAGTAAAAAGCTTAAAGCTTCACAAATACTGTGAATAAAATACAAGGTAAATTGGGAGAAAGAGAGAGATCAAAGGAAATAAGCAGCTATCAGAGAAATGGAATTACTTTGACCTATCAACTGTTCAGTGGTAGTTACTTTATGCAAAAGCCAATTAACCAAAGTGTACTCCTCCCTACTTTGAAATGCTAACCCTCAGTAATATCCAAAACAGCAGGAAAAGAGATTTATATAATCTTGCCACCTCTTTTCAGGACTGAGACATGCATGTCTCACAAGACACACAAGATGATAATCCATACAGCGCTTGGTCAGAGTAGAAGAGAAAGATGAGCCATTTCATGTGGATGCTGCAAGTGCTAAAAATATCACCATGTGGAAGACTGGCATGAGCCACCCTATTATTAAATGGGTTGGAGTGAAGATAATGAGAAACCCAAAATCCATTCATATGACTTAATTTTAGACAAGTACTTGATTGAAATTAGTTATAATCGTGTAGTACAAAAGCATTTGTTGATATAAAGATTATCATTATTCAACATCACCTGTCAAGAATACAAAAGAGACACCAAGAAATATTGATTTGAAATAGACCAAATAACTTCAGAACTTACATTGTCAGTTCATCTTTCAGCTATTGAATTCAGTTTGTACATCTATTTATGGCAATCTGAAATGGACTGCAATGAGTATGCTTCAAGCAGGCTTTCACAGATTGAGGTTTTTATGTTTTATTCAATAAAAACTTACCTGAATTACAGGGTGATATCACAAAGACAAAGTAAAACCAAAATACTTATGATTTCTGTCAGCTAGAATAACCAGCAGAAGATTCATGACTAAAATTAACACACAGTCTGGTACCAAAATAGGCTCGTGAGTTTGCATGACTCATCTGACTGCAAACAATACATTAATAAATCATGAGCCCTAAGATTTCTTAAGAAAAATCTGATCTCGGTACTCTTTCTGAAGCTTAGAGAATGATGAAGCAAGTAAGCAGGAGGCAAACTTGCTGCAGACATGTAACCCTGTAAACAAACCAACACTTTGTGAGGGCCATCTCATACGAGAGCTAACTCCAGTCAAATGAAAAATCTCGAAATTGCTAACAATCTCCCAGACAATTATCTTTCTTTTTCAGATATTCCTCATTTTCTGCCACTAAAGATTCCCCATAGCTTCTCCATAAACCTCAGGTTTGTCATAAAAACAGGTATTTTCTCACATATTCCTAAAAATGCAGATATTTTCCCCAGTGCAAACTAAGCAAAAGGAAACAGGGCTGAATGCTTTGTTCTTATTCATTTTGAGTTCTCCACCTAGAGGATCTATACTTTACCTTCTGGAATAAGGCTATGAGGCCAAGCTACGAAGTATTTTCTGCTGTAGGGTCATTTCTTGAACTACAATCTGATGGAAACAGCGGCTTCATGGATTATTTCACAGCAGAAGGGTTACAGCTGGAAGGATATAAACTAGGGAGTGCCATGGATGTATTTTCATTATCGCTTGCATTGTGAGCCATGATTTTTGTTAGCATCAGATGATAATCCGAAGGATGGTATTTCCAAAATAATTTGGGGCTTGGGTTTTCTGGCTGTCGCTCACACATGATCAAACTTCACTTCAGCTGTTTTGATACACTTCACTTACTTACACAGCTCTAAAATCCCTCTTCACTACTCTTGCAGAGCAGGAAGGACCAGAAGTCCTCTTGTGTGCTCTGCAGTATAGTCCCACTGCAAAAAGCACGGTCTTTAAGCACGTCAAGCACAGCTTTCCCTCCTCAAATTGGATGCTCATCTCATCTTGGCTCTACCTTGCATGTGTGAGAGCACATTAAGAATTGCTTTCCAACTAACAGGACCAAAAGTGGATGCATTTCACTAGTGTTGCGCAGGTAAAGCAGCCAAACTCTCAAAACACCCATCAGCTCTGAGCGTAAGACACAGTTGTTGCAAAATCCAGCAGGCACTGATAGGGCTGTGACAGAAAATGACTGAAGCTCCAAGGAGCAGAAATGAAAAAAAAAAGGACAAAGATTCAGAGGCAGTTGCCAGCATCGCATTGACAGAGATGTGGCATCGGCTTAGTCTTTGTATTGCTGCCCCTCCCTCTTTGGATAATTTTGGATGTTGATATGTGGTAACAGATGGGTTTAAAAGTTGCTCAACAATTGTTTATACCTCTAATAATAGTTCCATCTTTCCTCACCCATTTCCAGCAGTCCCAGTCAGGCATGACTCAGAGCAACAACAATTAACAAAAATACCTCCTTTGCATCAATCATTTCCATTTCATCCCTGGATATGTAAATGTGTTTGATGTGCAATAAACGGGAGTACGAAGCAAATGCAGGGAAATGAGAACAGCGCGTCCCTGTGTAACATCCGCAGCTTCCCTTATGCAGACTGGGTGAGAAACTTTTGCCAGTCTGTCGCTGCTCCTCCTTGTGACTACCTGACTTCTGCATCTGTTTTCACTATCCTGATGAATTTGCTGCTGGTTTGTGCATCTTTCAGAGTGTTGCCTTCTTGCGTTAGCAACTGAATGGCTTCTTCATCTGGCAGGCAACCTTTAACAGCAGCCCAACACGCATTTAGTTTCCACAGCGCTAATAACTAAGAGTACAGCCATCCCTGCTGCATTCACAGTTTACAACCTTCTGTTTAACCTTCTGTTCGCGACTCTCCATCACCCTTTTAACCAATCTGAGGTGGGAAGACTCTAAGATTTCTTCTACACGATCCAGGCCACTGTCCAGATGACACTGTTTCAATGCTACACAGAAGATTGGGGGATGCTGCACAGCAGTAATGGCAGAAATTTTTCTTTCAGGGGAAAGGATGTCATGTCTCTAGAATCATGATATAAGTAAAAATACATAGGTCATGCACATTTGTTTCAGTTGGAAAATTATAAAAGTTATCTTATTTTATTTTTTTTTCAAATGTTAACATTTATGGATTAAATATAGCAGATTTTAGAGCTCTCAGTGCTTAATACACAGTGTGCAATCACACTAGGAATGGCTGAGGAGTCAGCTTAAAATAAAGACAAAAAGTAACTCATAAAAATATGAAACTGGGGATGGCTTTCAGTCTCTCCTTTCTTCACTGTTCAGTGAAAGAGCATCAGTTCAGCTATACACTGAACATGCCTGAGCCACTCTGAATACAGACGTGCACTTGTTCTCGTTGGTGAAAATGACCCCCTTGCGTTGCCCACGCTTGTTAAACTCCACTGCCACCCACTGTGGGAAATACTCAGCAAAGAATTAAGTAATAACTTTGGTTACCCTGTTTGACAAAGCAAACTCA
Organism: Charadrius vociferus; assembly: GCF_000708025.1. Taxonomy (NCBI): domain Eukaryota; kingdom Metazoa; phylum Chordata; class Aves; order Charadriiformes; family Charadriidae; genus Charadrius; species Charadrius vociferus. The sequence goes on along the minus strand of NW_009646761.1, from coordinate 1,409,115 downwards.
TCTCAGACTTATTGGCTTCATTTCAACAGACTCCCATCATCGATCACTCAAACTGCTGTCACAGACGGCCTTGTTGCTTAAAGGCTAGCCAAGCAGAATATGCTGGCACGGCAGTGAGAAGACGTTTTACACAAAATATTCAAAATTAATTAAGACCTATACAAATCATACATATACCTATGAGCGTGTGTATGCATGTGTGTGTGTAAAAATTTACATGGGAACCTGGCCATAAACTGCAGTTGTCAATTAAAGAAAAATTGTAGTAAATACATAACGTGTATTTGCCAGTGTATCTTGTGACTGTCTATATAAACCCGTAGACATGATCAAACACTTCAGATCATGTTTCAAAGAACACCAGCCCACCAGTCATGATGTTAGCTCCTCCTGAAAGGAAACTTTATACAATGTCCACAGATTAACGCATCTCCTTTTGAGCATAAGGTACTGCAATAAATGGGTTATTGAAGTCGCCACTATGGGACAGTTGATTTTTTGGACAGATGCTAAGCACCATGATGGTCAGAGCACAGGCCTGATGATCCATGCAAGGGCCCAAACAAGCACTGTGGTGAAGCGTGGGCTGCACACTACTGTTTACACTAGAATTAAAAAGCACTTGGGAATTCAGAAGGCTCTACTCCCACCGGCATGAAATCCAGTCTCTTCATTAGCATTAGGCAAAAAACCTCCACCTTTAATTAACAGAACAGCTAAAATGAGCTTCTAGTTATAGCCTCAGAACATGTATTTCTTTCATATTATAAGATATTTTAATATAAATACTCTAATCTTACATTAATCCTTCAATGGTATTGCTCTGGTTTAGAAATTAATTTCAGAGCAGCAGACTCTGATGTCAGTGGAGGTGATCCCAAACCAGGGCATTTTGCCTCTTCTATCACCATGGAACAGACATCCCAGCTGAGGGAGATTTACTAAATAAGGGAAGGATCACCGCACATCGAGAACAAAAACATCCTCTATGGCCTCCTGGGCAAGAAGGATGAATGGCATCTTCTCTGTTGCTCATACTCTCGTGTGGAGCAGCCGGCACAAGCAGAACTCATGCAGCTCTCTTCGAGGCTCAGAGAGGAGAAAAACCAAGCTATCCCTTCTTCTTTCAAAGGCAAGACCTTACGTGCAGGGAGTGATGAGCTTCATAAAAGAACAGCGCACTCACAGCAGACGAGGCAGAGACAGAGGAGTACTTGAGGTGGAGAAAAAGAGCCACTGGAGAATATTTTGGAAGACACTAACAGTCAGAAGAAAGAAGAATCAAAACGAGTGAAAAACCCAGGTGCATCATAAAACCATCCACATTCTGGTTCTTCCTGGTAGCGGGGAAAATAAAAGCCCTGGTCAAGTTTACGACCCAAGTTGAGACAAGAAGTTAGCAGCTTTAATCCTGGAAGTGAGTGTGCTCCCGAGGAAAGGTCTGAAATACCCAGCAGAAGCCATCCTGGCAGCACACTTCTGCTAATGACAGAGGTCGTGGCAAGGTGAAGGGTTAAGAAGGATCTGCATTATGTGGACAAAAGCCTTATGCTTCCCAGTTTAATCCTGAAGTCCAAGTTCTCAGAGGCAGTAACAGAGTTAACCACCAATCAGCAGCCTCTCTTTAGGCCAAGTATCATCAATATGGGTAATGGTGAAGAGGGTAAACAAATGAAACAAAAATAAGGATAATTATATAATGAACAATTATAATGAACAATTAGGGAGTAAGATCATGCAAAAAGTGTGTGTGTGGGGGGACACAGAAAGCAAAGAAACACTGTTGGGTTGATCTGAACTGGGAAAAGACATAGAATCATAGAATCATAGGACTGCCTAGGTTAGAAGGGACCTTTAAGATCATCAAGTCCAACCATCAACCAAACACTGCCAAAACCACCACTAAACCATGTCCCTAAGCACCACATCTACCAGTCTTTTAAATACCTCCAGGGATGGTGACTCCACGACTTCCCTGGGAAGCCTGTTCCAACCCTTTCAGTGAAGAAATCTTTCCTAATATCCATCCTAAACCTACCCTGGCATAACTTGAGGCCATTTCGTCTTGTCCTATCACTTGTTACTTGGGAGAAGAGGTCGATCCCCACCTCTCTACAACCTCTTTTCAGGTAGTTGTAGAGAGCGATAAAGTGTCCCTTCAGCCTCCGTTTCTCCAGGCGAAACAACCCCAGGTTCCTCAGCACCTCATAAGACTTGTGCTCCAGACCCCTCACCAGCTTCATTGCCTCTGGACATGCCATCCTAGTCATCCTAGCATAACGCAGACATATCAGCTCATGGCTGGCAGCACTATTGTGCCGAGTGTCACTGCATCTATGCTGTGCTTAATTTACAGATAACCTGCCCAACGTAACAATAACTGACTCCATGCTTCTTATTCAGACCAACAGTACTGTAACGAAAAAGCTATGAAACAGTGCACAAATGATACGTACGTCCATCTGGCTGCAGGAGGCATCATACAAATTATCCACCAAGTCAGATAAACACTAGCTAGCTCACTAACTTTTCAGAAGATGATGTAGCAACAGCACATAGGTTTCTTAAGCTCAGCATCTGTCACAGGATGCTAGACCACTGTGATGGGAATGGTTTTCTAGACATCCTTTACAAAAGTTTGTGACCTTAATACTGTTGGCTGTCCTCTCAGGTTTACATGGGTTTCTTTACAAGTCTTTTACTGAGAGAACAGCTGTCACCATTAAGAAGTCAACGTTTATCCAATCTTACCACATACATCACCCATTCAGCATGTAGGAAAAGCACTTAACTGGCTGTTTTTGCAGAGCATCTGATCACCCACCACTTCTGCTGTTTTTAAATGCGATGATGACACTGTGCTTACTTAAAACAGTGGCTGTAAAGTCCTACAGACACTCAGTTACTCCACATCAAAAGAGAACTTTGAGAGAGCCATTGACTTTGGCAGAGTTAAATTAAAAAAAAAAAAAAACACTTGCATTTTGAGGTACAAAATGATAAATTTTTTGCTACGTCTCATGATTCCTCTGGGATTTTGTCCCACGGCTTTGAATTCAATCAGAAGAAAACCAGCCACTGTTTCCTATTTCCAAATACACCATGAATTTCTGTTGGTTAACTACTCTTTTTGCTATCCCAGTGACATGCAGTGCAGCTAAATCTGTAGGACATGCCAGCTCAGAGAAGGGACTGGATACTACTTCCAGGGTATGACATCTAAATGCAGTGGTATACATATAAGCTACATGTCTAAGCGACCTCTGAAGCCAGAGGGTCGCTGTTCAACAGAGGCAGCGGTGTGTGTCCGGAGAGTCACGCAGTTGACCAAAGGTAGGTGCCTGCTCCGGCATGAGCTGTATCACTTTAGAGGCTCCGTATGCATTGCACTGTGTACCTTGACCACAATGGAAGCGTAGTTACCCACCGAACTTGGAGATGTCTACATTCTAGGCACCTACATACAGGTGTTTCCATCCATAAGGTGAACCCCATGCCTGGAGTCCAAGGCTTCCTGCCTGCACGGACGTGTTCACAGAGCGCAAGCTTCAGGCCAACCTCAAAAACTAATTAGTAACATAACATTTTGTAACGAGCAAGAAGTAACTACCGAGAACCTCCATTTCACCACTTTTTGTACCAATGATATATTTGTAGCAGTCATGTTAGGATATCTCTTTCTAAGCATGTTTTTAGAGCTGGAGCATTCCCAAAGTAAACAGAAGTTTTAAGTTGTTTATTGTTTCACACATATCTCCAAACCAGCAGTTAGAAAAACAGCCCACCATAATTTTGTTGTCCTTGCTGATATATCAGAATATCAGTGAGACAGGGAGAGGGCTCGGAGTCAAACAGCTGGGATTGTATTTCTGGTCCTGGAGAGCAAAGGTGGTTGGGTTGGTTGCTCAGGAAGTTACTTGTGATGACACAGTCTGTTACAGGCAAGAGAAATGTGTTTGGGCACCAGGAGGCACTTAGGAAATAGGAAACCTCACATGTGGTTGCATGTTAGCAGGGATACTCCCTGTTACCAACTCCAGTTTCTTTTACATTAATCTGTTGCTCTAGGATTCATTATAAAACTCGTCTGATTTTTAATTTTAGAAATTGCAAGTGCTTTTTTCTTTTTTTTTTTTTAAATATCCTCTGAAATATCAAATTAAATTCTGTATCTGTGCTATCAGAAAAACCCCAGAAAAGCTTCACAGCACTACTTTATTTTTTTGCATGGCTATTGATCAGAAGATTAGTGTCCCACACCTGATTAAAGAATGACAAATGACAAAGAGTGTCTTTAGAGATCACTTACTCTCTGACAACAAACATCTTTTAACAGCAGTGATTTAGCGTAATCCGGAAGGGTAGAAGGAAGAGAGTGAACCTGTGGCAACACAAATGCTGCGTGTACATTAGGAATTTTTCCACCTAAAGAGTCTAATTTTCCTTGAAGTGAAGCTAGGGCAAATTCAATAATGGTGTAGAGCTATACAAGCATATGAGAAGAGTGAGATACTAGGTAAGCTATTTGAACATAGCACTGGTTTAGATTTGTATTATATAGAAGAAAGATTACTTTCAAAATCCAGTTCTACATCTGTACCGCAAACAATGGTAAAAACCACATTTGTGGAGACAATTTTTTTTTTTCCTAAATACTTTAGGAATGAAGACAACTGGCCTGGGACTATGCAAATTGACATCTTTCTTTTAAAACTGTGGGCTTTTGGAGGACCTGTGGTTTTGTACTTTTTTAAAGTAACGGATAACCATTAAAATAATAATCACATTTTTTACATATTACATTGCCACACGCCCTTCAAAATCATTAGTGAAAATGGATCTCCGGACCTATTGCTGCAAAAGGAAACTGGGAGACCTGAGACTTTTTTTCTTGACATAGGAGTATATACATTTGTGAGGATGCAGATTTTAATGAAGTATTTTAAAGACAAGTCTAACACGTTAGGTGGGGACCAAACAGCAGCCTTCCAGTACCCAAGAGGACGTCAGTGAGAAGATGAAACCAGGCTCTTCACTGACGTGCATGGTAGGATAAGGAGAGACAATGGTCATAAATGGAAAAAGGGGAGGATACACAGAAAACAATTTTCACCATGAGAATAATTAAGCGCTGGGAAAGCTTTGTCTGAAGAAGCTCTGTGACCTCCATCCTTAGAGGTTTTTAAGACCTAACGGGACAGAGCAGAGCCCTGAGCAACCCCAGCTGTGCTCAGTGGTGACCCTGCTGTGAGCAGGGAGTTGGCCTAGGGACCTCCCGAGGTCCCTTCTCGCCCCAGGGCTTCTGCCATTCTACGAGGTCCCTTCTCGCCCCAGGGCTTCTGCCATTCTACGTGACAGTGCACAGCCTTCTGTCACCAAATGTACAGTCCTATCAGAAAACACATCACCAGAACCAACTCGCCAACTAGATCATACCTGCCCTCCCTTCTTCTTTCTTGGCTACCCAAGACAGAGCACAGGGAATGTGCTTTGCCTTTTATGAGATAGGGTTTTTTTATATGCAATTTTAACTAGGGCTATAACACTCTGAGTCAGCACACCCTGAATTATTGAGCAACTTCATGAATATTTATTTCAACGACACTTTGTTCAATACAGAGTCCCTAGAAATTGGGGAGGACAGTGCAGCAACTACATGTCCCTAAATAAATTAATTCTGTTCACAGGTATCAAATCTGGATCTTGAACAGCTCCTAGACTAATGAAATGATGTAGCTACCCATAGTTTTAATCCCAGTATTTTAAAAACGCACACAAATAGCATATGAATATATGTGAGTTTTCTGAGCTAACACGTGTTTTTCCGGTGTAGTTGCCTTCAGGATTTAGGCATAAATTTTCAAACACAGAGCATAAAGTTAGGCACCTAACTCTATGTTTAAACATGTAGATAGACCCAGCCTCATTGCCAGTGAAGAAAACATACACAGGAGTAAGAGGTAGGGATGCTCAGGTACCCAGAAAACATGGTCTGCTGATTTATTTAGCAAAATGAGAATCCCAGACATCCAAGTGCCCTTCCCTGCCAGCATAGATAACAGCACTCTATTATACCCTTCAGAAAAAAATTCTAGCCCTTTTTGAAATATCCTTTTCATGCCACTGCGCCCATTGAGAAGAGCTTGTGAAGGTTGCTTCTCATGGTTAGGAACATGAGTCTCATTCCCAGACTAAACCTGGTCTTCTTCTACTTACATCTAGTTGCTCTTGGGTTAACACTCCAAATACATCAACAGGATTTATAAATATAACATCAGAGAAGGAGAAATGGCATTTAAATTGGAGATCAGAGAGCAGTCACACCTCTTGGCTTTCATTTTACGAAGCTGAACTAGTTGTTACTGTCTCTTCTGATAAGACAAGCCAGAAGTGACCACTCTGCAGTCCCCCACTTAGGTCACTTCACTCCAAGGTCCACCTGAGTTCTCCAACATCTCGGCACTCCATGCTAGCTTTTGATAGGAGGATCACAAAAGTAAGATGAGTTGGAAGCTCCTGAGATTGGTTCTGGTTTTTGACCACCCAAGCAGTCCTTTCCTGGCATTTGACCTTGCATGACTTCACATTTCACTATACAGGGCCAGAATCAGTGAAAGTTCACATAAGGTCTCACAGGCACCTTGTACAATAAATACTTCTTATCTCCACTGGCAATGTACACCCTTACATTGCATTAGTTTTTTTATGGGGCCACATAACTCTGGAAACTCATACTCACTGTGTTACTGGCTAATACACAGAGGTCTCTGCTCCTCCCGTTTTGGCTGATAAGCACTCAGTTGATGATAGAGGAAACCTGTTTCTGCTCACCTCAAGTGCATGATCTTGCACTCTGCGTTACCAGACTTCATTCCACCTCTTCTACTGAAATCCTCAAGGTCATTAAGCAAATTCCATTAACATACTTCAGCTTTTTGTGCCAACATCGTTAATGAAAACATGAAATAGCATCAGAGCTAAGACCAGCCCTGAGGAAATTCATTAATAACTTTCTTTTAAACCAGAAAGTTTCTCTTCCAGCACATCCCGTTTTGTTACCAGCTTCTTGTCCACCAGAAAATTCTTATGCTCAGCCTCATGTTTTCTGCCTTGTATCGTAACTTTGCAGATGCTGCTCTATCAAACACTTTATTGAAAGCAAATTTCCCTTCCTTCTGCTATCAGAAACAGATGCTGGGTATTTACATGTCTCAGCCCAAAGGCTGAGAATTGCAGCCCCAGCTTTGCTGTGTCTGAGAACATAGAGAATGGTTAAGATGGGGAAATGACAATTTATTTGAGAACAAAGTGGTCTGGAATAGAAATGTACGATTAGGCGATTTGATGGAAAAACAAATCTGCCACTTCCCATCAAACAACCTTGATACAAATTGTAAATCATTTCTTGATGAGACACAAATCTAACAAAGTTCCCTCCAGAGATTTTTGTTCTTTGCCTAAATTATATCAAGCTCAGTTGTTCTAAGTGTTCTTTAAATTGCTGAAAGGAATGAAGTAGCGAGTCTTGCTGAAAGAAGTATAAATATAAAATGCAATAATAAATCAAATAATAAGAATTTGGCTGTTTTGTGAAGCACGTGCATAATAAAAACCTTCTACCTTATAAGAGACAGCGTGTGAGCACACATAGGAGGAAATACTAATCCATAAGATTCTTTATAGATACTGTATGCAAGACCTTGCATACCTTTGTGCCAGAGAGAGTAACAAATCCTTTGTGGCCAGGACTGGCAAAGGAGGAATCCATTGCTCACATCGCCCCCATTGTAGCTCATCCCTATCGTGCAGAGATCATTGCTGTGTCTCACAAGAACCGTGAAAATCTGGGGCATGTGTGACATCTTTCCTCAAAAAGGTTTTTCCCGTCTCTGCCTTTGCTATGCCACTGAATCGAAGGGAAAATGAAATAAGGATGTTGCACTACCGTACGCCCTGCCTCCTCCCAGAGCTGCCCCGAGCCCCAGCGTGGGGAGGAACCCAAACCTGCCATCCTCAGAGAGATGTTATGAGTACAGGTGAGATGAGCTAAGGGGATGACCTGCAGCATCCGGCGGCAGCAGAAAACAAGCGCTGGACAGAGAAAAGAAAGGTGATGACAGGCAAGGGACAAGAGAAGAACAAACCTGGAGACAGCGCAGCAAGAGGGATCTGCAGCTCGAGCTCATTTTGCCAACTTAGCCTCCAAGGGTTACAGAAACCATATTGGGAAGGGACGCTCCTGATCAAGTCTGATGCCTATAATCACAGGTAATGGTTTAACACAACAGGATTCATAACATATCCCTTTTGAACACAGGACAAGCCACAAAACCTTCCTCGCTATCAGGCTGCAGTCTCTGAGCAGCTGCCAGCAAGGTTTAGAGCAAGTCCCTGTTTCAGGTGGAGCCTCCCCAGAGTGGGTTATTGCCCAGGCGATGGAGTGAGCATGCAGCTCCGATGCAAGGAGATGGGGATGCAGAACTCCTACCTATTTGGTAACACAAACAACATGAGGCCTTTCGTAATGGCTATAAAGAAAAAAACCCAACACCCTACATACTTGCACGCAGAATTATGAGAGATCTGCTATTGCAAGAGTCCTGGCTGCCAACAAAAATACACCTGATGATAGGGAAAATTCAATTTCAAAGAACCCCTGAAAAGAGAAATAAAAGGTAGCCAGACCCTTCAGTCTTCTGACGTTTATATTTCTTCAGTCAGATTTTGTTAGGTCTGAAACAGAACATAATATTTACATTAAATTCAACTACAATGTTTACTTTCATCCTCTTCCTTGTTTTCGAAGAAGCTGTTGCCATTCCATTTTATTTTCTGGCTAGGTAAGACAAGCAGTACAGGCATCACCAGTGGTCCTGTATAGCTGGCTGGCTTCACTGGAAACCAGTTTGTGCCACAAATGGCATGTACCAAGGTCCCCTCCCTAACCATGCTGCCTCTGATTTCCAACTAATAGCTCAGTTGCTGATGCTCTCTTCCAAATCTGGGATGCTCAGACGAAAGTTCTGTGGGATTTTTCACTGCAACTCATTTTGAATCAGTACAGTAATTCTGCTCAATTAATAAAGTAATTAACAATAAAAAGGCCCAGTAATTGAGATCCCTTTGAAAGTACATCAATTTATTCTCTCTCAGCTTGCCTCAAGTCTTTATTAATTCTGACATCAAGCATAATGACCATAAATTATAAACGATCATTGTAAAATCCAGGCATCACAACCATTTTCTTGACCTACATGCTGAGTTTCTAAAATATTTAGGTTTGGTCATAACTTTTGAGATTCACTTCCATTAAGGTAAACAATATGACAATATAGATATTAAAGAATTTCAGGTGATTCTACTGATGAACACTGTAATAGTTTCCTATTCATTCATTGAAACAGTTCACAAAAACTAAGACAACTGCTCAGTCACAAGATGAAAAGGCTAACTTTGTTTCTCCTAACATTCCTCTTCTTGTGATGCAACTGTAGAGATTTTCTTGTAAGACATTAAGCAAGCAGATGACAGGTCACTTCAATTGAATACCTCTGAGACAGACCACTGACTTCCCATTTTACACTGAACTTTGTGTTTCTGCAATACTTGATAGAATTTAACCAAACCCTGATTTTTTTCCTATGCATAATACAACTCAAAGCTATAAACAAAATTGCCATCTTCCTTCTCCACTGACCAAACAGATTTCTTCCTTCGTCCGTTTAGATGATGTGTCTAAGAAGATCTATATATATATATATGATGTCCACAAGAGGGCCCTCTTATCTTCCCCAAATCTTAGCCAAAGCTTAACTTGCTTTCCAAAAATTTGTCATGAAGTTTTTGTCTACAGATACTATGGTATCTTAAAAAAATTTTTTTTACCAACTAAGAATTGAGCTTATGATAGAATTTTATACAACAAAACCTCTAATTTGAAAGGGAATCCGTTTTTATGTACAATTTCCACTATATACCTGTCACACAAAGAACTTCGATAAAGCTTTTCCAAGTTCACTGCTTGCAATAACCAGCCAAAATGAGACCTTTTATACACACACACCCACAGACACACACACAGAGTCAGCTCACACCGCCATGGCGAGGCAGCCTCCAAGATGCAGTCTGGCTCTATGTTATATTGTAATTTGTATGGCAAGCCCAAAGTAAGTGACTATTAGTGATTTCAGCTCTGTGTGAATGCATCCCGTAGGCACCACAGCTAAGGTACAAATGGTATTAAAGTTATTTGCACTGTCCTCTCAACTCCCAGCAGAAATCAAAAACAAATCTTGTTTGGGATACCTTGTTATTTGCTTTAATATTCTGAATGTTTTTATGGAGACAGTGTTATATGCCCTCACCTTCTTAACTCAATTGTAGCTCTGTGAGGTTTTTATTATTTACCATACCTTTGACCTTGGAATATCTAACAGAAATCAGACCATCCCCTTCTTCTGACCTCAAATCTTAATGAATCAAGGCTCTGACACGCATGCCAGGCTGTGCACTGCACTGTACCACTATTGCCTGTGGATGCTATGCTCTGAGAAAGAAGGTAATAAGACGGAATAAAGAAGCCTAGACTTCTAACTGCCAACTTTTATGAAGGAACCTTTACCTTTCAGGAAAACCAGCAAGCGATCACATGAATTCAGCACAAACCTGCCAATCTGCTAACTCATTCAAGTAAATCTCTGCACCTTGATCTGCAGTGCAAACTTTAAGCAAAGTTTTCACGATCGCTCAGCAATACTGCCATATGATATGGTCATGTTTAACTGCTGTTGATGACAGAGTTCAGGCTGCTGCAATACTTGTGTATTCAGGTAAAAGAGAATACCCAAGGTGCTGATGGGACTCCGTATGACTTACTGGCTGCAGCAAGTCATCAGGGATGCCTTTGGCTCTGCAACCCTCCTCCAGAATGGACAAATCCTAATCAATGAAGCACATCTGTACAGTGGAGGAAAAGCACTTCCCAATCCCTTCAGGCCATGAACTGACTACTTGAAGCATGACATTTGATTAGCCTTATTATCTCAACTCATTTATATAAAAATGTTGTTAGAGGCCATGAAGCCATCCAGCCCTTATTAAAAACTGGCCGTAGTCTCTGAGCTGATGTTCCCACTCTTCTTCCTTTTTGTCTGTAAAAAACAGTATGAATTTCTTTTTTGAACTGCAGGTTATCATCTCTGCAATTTTATTATTGTAAAATAACCTTCCCCTTTTACATTAGCGCGGCAGACTGTTGCCATACCCCCTCACATATGCAAATAGGTCAGACTTTCTAGTCTTTCCCCACAGAGATATTTGACATTGAGACTCAACATGATCTAGCATCGTTCTGAACTAAAGGCCAGGGGAATAGCGTGCAGGACTTTATTTTCAAATGTACCCCTCACGGAAATTAATGAACATCTGTGCAGACCCTGAACGTGAATTCAGGCAGCAGAAACAAAGCCCATCTGAAATTGAGTTTAAGGTCTAGGAATACCTAATGGTACGGATCTTTATCTTTGCAAGTTGAGGATTTCTTCCTTTTCCTTTGAAGAGCCAGACTGCTCTTCAGGTCACAAACTACCTTGCTCTAAAGGAAAGTGGATGATAACAGGGTTATAAAAGATATTTCTGCATTAACAAGGAGCAAAGTTGCTGATGTGTATCCTAAATAACACAAAGATTTGAATATGAAACATCCATTAAGATTCCTTTATAGACTCCATAAATTGTTTTCTGTTTCATACAAAATATTACTGTCAATACAATCCAGCAGTGATGCAAACAGGAAAGCAAAACTCAGGTTAAAACGTCATAATATCATGAACATTTTTCTACAGCTGTAATGATTTCAATGTTCCTATCTTTTATCTAACGGAGCAGATTACTTGGTCTGGGTCAATGTTATTTTTGATATATGTACCGAATATTACATAATTTTACATAAATTAATACCTGTGAATTTAAAAAGAAACCTCATCATAGTTTCCTGAGCAACTGAAGATATGCTACCTGCCCAGTAAAAACAGCCCCCAAAAAAAAGGATGCAAACTAATCTGGTTTTGCTTTTTTGCTTTGAAGATGTTCCTTTCCAATGTTTTTTTTCTAAGGCAAATTTTTTGTTTCTAATTGTATCATTTTTCATATATGACAAAACTATACTTCCCAATAGACTCCCCAAGTGCTGTTTAGCACTTATCTCTCTGCTCTCCATCTTGAGATAGCAGCTGCTGTATGTTCAGGCTAAACTACGGCTCTGCCCAGATGAAAAGCAACTTTGCATGCACATAGACCTTTGTTCGCGACACTTTAATTTGCTCCATGGCCTCGACAAATACACCAGCATTAAGCATACTCATGCAAACCACAGCTCTAAAAATAACTCACTTCAGACATTCAGACGTTTTTCCACCTTGTTTCCAGTAACACCACTCTTACTGCTAGGAAGAATCATTAGCACAGGCAGGGATTTACCATTAAAAAAAAAAAAAAAAAAAAAAATCACACTCGGAAAAGCAGCAGGGATCCTCAGAGGTGTAGCAGGGGACTAGCTGAGGGGTCACATTAGTATTCCCTGAGCATTAATGGGAAAAGCCCAGCAGTGTAGCCGGGCCACTGCCGTGAGGGGGGTAATCATGAGCAGGTAACTCTCCTTATTCATCATCACGGCGTCCCACAGCCCGGCCCACGGCGGAGGGATGGGGGCAGTGGCCACCAAGTGGCACAGTCTCCCTAAAGTCCCCATGCAGACGTTTCGCTCAGAGGCCAGAAATCCACCTCCCCCAGCCCAGCACCCCTCCCCAGACCAAATTCTCCCCCTGGCAGACACCCCAGCCCACCTTGTCGGAAGAAGAGGAGCTGGTAGGAAGGGACGGTACGGGCTCCTCCTTACCTTCATCAGGACAATCACAACATGGCCCTAACCTAATTGCTTTTGCTTCTTGTTCCCGTATTCTCGACAGAACAGGAAGGTGTATTTATGACAAATGCTGCACAATGAGAGAAGAATATGCAGTTTTCTTGAAAGAGCTTTTTACTCCTAAATGCAATTCTCTTTTATCTCATTCTAAAACACGCCTGCCTTTATTGTAAAAAGGCAAGCAAATTGAATATATAGAACAAACCAATCACCTACAAACACACATAACCTAGAGACCAAACCTTGAATTTAAAAAAAAAAATAAATACCTGATTTTAATGAAAAATCCAGGCTAAATGCCTTGGAGGAAAGGACCTGGGGATAAAATTGTTAAATTGGTGAGCCCTGAGCACAATCTCAACGCTCAAAGTGGGAAGACAAGGCTGCGATTCATCAGAGCTAGGAAAACTGCAGTGTTCCTTACTATGCATTTACTACGTGTTCATTTTTCTTCTTCCTCTCCTCCCAGCTTCTTTCTCATTCTTTGGTACCACCTTTTTTTTTCTTTTTTTTTTTTTTCTTTTTCCCCCTCTATTTCTTGTCTTCTTTTTCCCCTCATTATTTGTGTTTTCACACAGCAGCAGGATAACTTTACGCCTGAAGGAGCCTTAGAGGAAACAGAGCCTTTCCACGTGCCACGGACTGCTGGGCTGATATGGAGGCAAACCGACTTTTTGCAAGCTAGGGTTAAGCCCATTTGCTCCTGCACCAAATTTCTTTGCACATTGAGCTGTCTGCAGACAAAAAAAACTGAGTGGGAGTGGGATGGTGTCACTCAAAACCCTCGTCAGCCACAGTGCTGTGCCTGCACAGTGCTGGGGTCGGAGCAGGGGCTGCGCAGCCGACTCACGAAACCAGGCTGAGGGCAGGTCCAACCCAGAGATGTACTGGTTTACACACAGGGCTGCTTCCCCACAGACCATCTTCACCACGCTGACCTCATTTGTGCCTCATCCTCTACTATCTACCAGGATAGGGATTTTTGTTCAGCTTGTGGGTTTTTTTTAGTTTTAGCTCACTGAAACTGGATCCACCCAATTTTGGCATCCCACATACACAAAGTCTCTGAGGGTTCAATTTAGATCCCTGTACATTACTGTCAGTTCAGGTTTTCTTAACAAATCTGAGAGCCAGAAATTATTTTGAAAGCCCCCATGCAACTTTCAGTGTTGGACATCCTATAGCAGTTATAGTATTGCAATGGGACTTTGCTCTGTTAAACCATGCCTGAACTTGGCTTTGGCTTTCTAAAAAGGCTTTAGAAAAATCATGTTCTGTAAAAACGGCTGAATAAAAAATGTTGTATTAAAAAGGGGCTCAAGAAGCTACTTGACTAGTTCACGGAATATAAACCCATCAAGAACTGTTAAATATAGAGACATCTCCACTAAGCAAGAAATTCTCAACTGTTGATTTTTTTTATCAGAGGAGTATATTCAGGAGTATCATCATTACACACTTGCCTTGTTCTTGTCCTCCTTGGAAAACTCCACTGTTGGAGACAAGGTATTGGGTGAGTTGGACCTTTGGTCTGACTCAGCTTAGCCATCCCTGTGCTACATCAAGCCACCCACATAGTCATACTTTTTTTTTTTTTTTATTTAACATTGATGAGAGAAGTATCTCACATGCTGATGAGTTAATTCAAAGAAAAAAAAGACAAAAGTTTTATACAGTTTTAGTCATAACTCTAAAGCAGAATTTGGATGTCACGCTTGCCATAGAAAATGTTCTCTCACCTTCAATAAGAAATCTGTTTTCTGTTTTCTTAAAAATGGATCTCACAATGTGGGTGTTACAAATGGCAGTTCTTTCTCCACTGCTTGTAAAAATGAACGCTTTCCATTCATTTCCAAAAAGACTATCAGAAAATATATTATTACCAGGGGTTGGTAGGAGGCAACATCAAATCGCATGTCAGCTCTGACAGAGAAATGGAAAGGGACTGAATGCAGGAACCGACCACCGAGGTTCAGCACGCAGGAGAGGAGCATCCCATGGAGGCCACAACGCAGAAAGGGCAGCTGAGGAGGTCTTCAGGTAGGCTGAAAGACAGCTCACCCCTCTCCTGACAACTCCACTGCCGTTCAGTGCTAGGTTTGTGTGTGGCTAGGTGGCCTGGCAATGAAAATATGACCCACAGCAAACACGGGCAACACGAATCAGCCAGAGTACATGATATAGGGCTCATGCTGGTTTTATGTGTTCACATGTGCCAGCAGCGAGGGGAAAGATGATATCAGATGGGGCACAGGGCGATGCAGAGCCAAACCACCTATGCTGGCACAAAATCTTCTGGCACAAAACCAATTTATCGACTTCTCCTGAACAGCTTGAATTGGCACAGTGAGTTTATGCCAGAGTAGTGCTTTGCATCATTTGTTCACCCTGCTTTTGAGCAAGTACTAAGAGAGCTAAAGCCAGTTCGACTGTATTGTCAAACTAAGGCCTCAGTACCTAACCTGCTTCAACTGCGCAGGAGAATTTGGATTTATGAGCATGCAACCGCACCAGGATGATCTGCTTAGTTTTGCTGCCCGGTGCTCTTCTTCTGTATGTCTGCCCTAACTTACCTAACCTCTGCGATTCTTTCCAGATAATATACATTTCCTTGCTCCAGAGTATTAAAACTATATGAATGAGAAGAAAGTAAATGACACAACTGAAATGCTAAATTCCTTAGATGTTGAATATCACACATAAAATTTAAAGGAGTACAATATATTTAATAATAATACCGTGTCAATTCCACGAGAAAATAAATGTATAAAGGCCTCTATTACAAGGTGAAATATTGTCCTCAGAGTGAGAAAATGCCAGAAATAATATTATTTGTGCAGCTTTATTTTGCCATTACGGTACCCTATTTGTTTGCAATAAAAATTACTATTTTTCCACAGGACCCCTGCTTTGTTCAGTGCACAGAACAGGCAGCGCTCAGCAAGTGAGATGCCTGTTCAATATTTCTTTTTATCATCATCTGAAAGCATGTAGTTCAGTGTTTTATTTACAGCCTGTCACACAGACTCTGCTCAGGGTACACAAAATGTCACATTTCCTTATCACCTTTACTATTACAATCATCCTTGCAATACATTGTACTTAATTTTTTTGGCTTAGTATTTCCTACAACTCCTATTATAGCCATATCCTCTCGCTTTTGCCCACCGAATCTTGATTTCTTTTGGGCTGAAAGGTAACTGCACCAAACCAAAGACTGGGGACAAATTCCTTCCTCAGAGAGGCAGGAGCCACAGAGCTGCAATGGTCTTGTGGGCAACGGGAGAGGCAAGCTCCAGTCCCTCAGGGTGAGGAAGAAAATGAAGAAACATCTCTCACTTTCTGGACACCACCCCCAGCTTTTGCAAAAGCGACTGTGACTACTATTTGGTCTGGCATTCACCTCTGCAGGTGCTACGTGCGCCACAAGGGTCCTGAAGCAAGGTGTTCCCCACTTGTGCCCCCTGAGAAGGACACATGGGGCTTCCCAGACCCCCCGAAAGTAGGTAGCCATACTGCACTTCCACAAGAACACAACTGGAGACTCCTAAGAAACCTCATTATTCCCAACTGAGGCTTCCCGTGACAGTGGAATTGGGCAAGGTTTTGAGTATGAGACTGCCAGCCTTGGTACTCACTCCTGATGGCTCAGGCTCTCAGACTACTTCATTAAATACCAACATATTTGGTAATCAGGCCACCTCTCTTCAATTCCAGCTGGAATCCTGAACTTGAGAAACAATAACCTAACAAGCCTAAACCACGACACAGCATCTTGAAGATTTAGTAATTTATCTACTTTATAGTCTTGCTGTGTGTCCTGATGGCAAATGTGCGTGGCCCAGGATGATGAAATGGTTATCAGTATGAAAATACCATTACTACTAAACGATCCATTCTCTCTCACTTTTTTTTTTTTTTAATGGCTATCTTATTTTTCACTGCATCTTTCAGGCAGTACAAATCTTAATAAGGAAATGACTGACATTAATAAGGCAGTAATGTGTTTTTGGAGCCCTCAGTGACAGATGCTAGGAATAACTAAGACACAGGTAATGGACAATTAAAAGATGTTCACATGGCATGGCTTATTTTTGTCCATATATTTATTTCTCATCAAGAAATATATTCTTGTGTGCAAGAACTGTCTCCAAATAGTTGATAGAGGAAAAAAACGCCTAATACAAAAGGAATATTTGATATATCCACAAATAATATAAACCTTTCTTTTTTTTTTAATCCAGAGGACCTATGGACACAATATATTGTCAGTCAACCAACAAGTAACATAACACCCTTTAAAAAGACGGACATCTAGGCTACATAGAAAACTCGATTTTAAAATAAGCCTATCACTTTATACCCACTAACAAGCACAACTTCATAAGCAAAGTTACTTGAAGACAAAAATAACAGTTGAAGACATAAGATGCAACTTAAAGACTAAAGTTAGATGGGCCTGTGCACTTTGCTGAATAGAGCCAGGCTTTAACTGCCTTGCTGAAACAGGATTTAAATTATTTGTGGACATTTAGAAAGGATTATCTAATTCATTATGCAGAGAGACAGTTGTGAGCACAGTAAATTAGCTGGATGATAGGTGGACTGTACATGCCCTGAATTAAAGTAATCACAGTTTTATTTTCTCTGACAGGAATTTGTTCAGTCAAAGCGCAAATAAATGATGTAAATATGGGTAAGCAAATGATTATTGCAATATTGCTTCATTTCCGGAGAGGTTTTGCATTTGTTTGTGTCTGAAACCTGACTGCTTCAGACCTCCTGAGTCTGTGAGGAGACACCACAGCTGACAAGTAAAAATCTAGCTAAAATGGATGTTTTCTATCGTTAAAATATGGAAATATGCCCAAAATACAACCATATGATTCTCAGTGGGATACAATATCAGTGTTTATGAAAAAGATTATATATGATGTTTGATTTCTTCCTTTTCAATGACTAGATACATCTTTTTCAGACAATCAAAGCTTTGGAGACTCTTTGGAGCCAACAATTCCACAAAATCTTTGCATTCTTGTATTTCCTCTGGTCTTTGAAGTCTGTAGGACAGACTTGAACTCTTGAATCTCTCTTTTCTTCTTCAACCTTCAGTAAACTGAAATACCGATTTTTGTGAGATCACAATAGCCACCTCCCTGATCTTGACTCTTGGCCAAATTTCCTCTCAGTCTTCCCAGTTGTGACCTCAAAATTGCCATATGTGTGCTTTGCCATGAAGCACTGAAATAACTGGTCTCTGTAAAACTGTTTTTGGCTTAAATGTCCTTGCTCTGGAAGTGCTGGGAGCAAACTCTGCCAGCGCACTATGGTGTAGCATAGATCTCAATGGTTTGAGAACAGCTGTGTCTGGTTTTCCTTACCCTGCTGACATTTTATTTTAATTTAATTATGTGGATAAAAACCTTCCTCTTGGGAATTTGGCACTGGGAATGGGAACATTTATCTGAGAGAGAAAACATGTAACTGGTACAGGCATTGGAACACAGATTTTTTTCTGAGCTCTCTCTTAAATGTTAGTGTCTCCTATTTCTAACCTATCTTTTAGGATGAAAATGGTAGTGTAAGCACATTCAAAGTATCTTCAGTTTAACATACTGCCTTTTGATGTCTACTGATACTTACTTCCTCTCACAGGACTTTTAGGTAAGACCTATTTCACCTGCTGTCAGCCAATGTTAAATATCTAGCCCCAGTCCCCTCTGCAGTCAACCAAGGAAGGTGGATACCTCCAGAGATGATTTATCCCCTCCTAAGACAGCTGTCTGCAAGACATGGAATGAGTTCGCCTCTGAAGGTGTGCTCCAGTTGAGCTCCATACAGTTAGATTCACTTCTGCTTGCAACCCCTCACCACAGCCACCATCACCATCACCATCACCCCATTCTTGATGTCAGTGAGGTTAGATCAAATACAATTCAATGACTGACACTCATCACACTGAGTACTTAACCACCTGTGCTTGGTAGATGCTCCTTTCTTTTCAGCAATTGATGAGCAACACAGCAATCAGTCACAGTGTTTGATGGCCAGCTGGCAAAGACATTTTCCCCAGATGATGTGAATTACATTACTGGAAAGATTACTTGGTTCCATCACTTCTTTTACAAAATGCTGACTTTTACAAGATGGCTATCTCTTTAGCACTTAAAAAGTTGAGTGCTATTGTCCTGTTTCACTGTTGTGCTGAGTTCTCCAGCTTCATAAGTGGGGTTGCTCAGTGATCTGTTGAGTCATTGGTTTATTGCCACATCATTCAAAACAAATGATGGTCCAATTCATTTTTCAAACCTTTTTTTGTGCCGGAGCTTTTTCCAAGACCTGTTCATTGCTGTCAGTTGGCAGAGGACATTACGATGCTGTTTGGCATGTTCATGGTAAGCGTGGGATTATTCGGACCCTTCTACTTCTGATAAGAACCAAGAGCACTGAGGGATTTCATTGAGAAATGCAGTGGTGGGCTGCCTGAGGTGAGCGCTTGATAAGTGATAGCAATTTTGCCCATAAATTGTAAGCTCAGACACCAAACGTTTTAGAAGCAGGGGATGAAAATTAGGCTTTTAAAGGTGTATCTAGATTCCAGTAGAAGGTGTCTGACTTTTTGCACAGCATGAACTTGCAGGGATTTCAATCACCACAGTTCAGGTATTAGAGGAGTGCAATCAATGTATACGAACTGCTGGAAAATCTAATATTGTCCCATAAATCCATGAAAAAAATGCTAACATTTCTCAGCTGTTGACATGGCCATATAGACTGGTAATTAAATGATGGGGAAAAAATAGAAATTAACGTCAAGTCTAGAAATACTGCAAGGAGGAACGTATAAAGGGTGCTACTTTGATCAATGTTGTTGGATGAAATGTTATCTAGAGTAATACTATGATTAAATACTTTAAGATAAAAGATACCAGGTGCACTAATTAATTATGACGATGACACTAAGTTGGAAGATGCCAAGTAACTGCATGAAAACAATATAAAGATATTTAGAGAATTTGGGAAAAAAATTATAAAAAACTGTATGGGAAACCATGAGAAAAATACAATCTGAAACAAGTGTTTTATGGGATGGAAACATTTTAAGACTCAGAAATATGAAATAATATGGGAAGTGCTTTTGACATATACACTTAGGGCAAAAAAGGGAAATTTGTCACTTCACACTCAGAAGCATCCCATTGTATGGTATCACTTTGCTAACTTAAGCGTATTAATGTCTGAATTAACTACAATGCTTTGGGATAAGAAAAAATACAAACAAGCTGGAGGGAATGGCAGCAAAGTGTTGACAGGACAGGAGCAAATCTATGAAGCTCGGCTATATTAACTCGTGCTTTTTGAGCCCTGAATCATCCTCATCCCCACATCATCCTCACAGGCAAGCTTAGGAAGTGTGGGTTAGATGAATGGACAGTGCAGTGGATTGAACAGTGGCTGGCAGATAGAGGTCAGAGGGTTGTGGTTAGTGGTGCAGAGTCTAGTTGGAGGTCAGTAACTAATGGTGTCCCTCAGGGGTCAGTACTGGGTCCAGTCCTGTTCAATATATTCATCAATGACCTGGATGAAGGGATAGAGTGTACCATCAGCAAGTTTGCTGATGACACAAAACTGGGAGGAGTGGCTGACACGCCAGAAGGCTGTTCCACCATACAGCATGACCTGGACAGGCTGGAGAGTTGGGCAGAGAGAAACCTGATGAAAGTCAACAAGGGCAAGTGTAGGGTACTGCATCTGGGGAGGAATAACCCCATGCACCAGTACAGGTTGGGGGCTGACCTCCTGAAGAGCAGCTCTGTGGAAAGGGACCTGGGAGTGCTGGTGGACAACAGGATGACCATGAGCCAGCAATGTGCCCTGGCGGCCAAGAAGGCGAATGGCATCCTGGGGTGCATCAAGAAGAGTGTGGCCAGCAGGTCGAGGGAGGTCATCCTCCCCCTCTACTCTGCCCTGGTGAGGCCCCATCTGGAATACTGCGTCTAGTTCTGGGCTCCCCAGTTCAAGAAAGACAGGGATCTGCTGGAGAGGGTCCAGCAAAGGGCTACAAAGATGATTAGGGGATTGGAACATCTCTCTTATAAGGAAAGGCTGAGGGACTTGGGTCTTTTTAGTCTAGAGAAAAGACGACTGAGGGGGGGTCTTATTAATGCTTATAAATACTTAAAGGGAGGGTGCCAGGGGGATGGGAACAGTCTTTCTTCACTTGTGCCCAGTGACAGGACAAGAGGTAACAGGCACAAACTTGAACATAGGAAGTTCCATCTGAACATGAGGAGGAACTTCTTTATTTCGAGGGTGGCAGAGCACTGGAACAGGCTGCCCAGAGATGTTGTAGAGTCTCTGGATGGTGGAGGCACTATTTTCTCTGAGAAATGATGGCAGTTGTAATAACTTAAGTCACTTGGAGTTGTATTAAGCATAGCCAGACCTAAGCACTGGGAACAAACACTGGCACTGGCAGAGGGAAAAACAATGTTAGAAAATGCAATATGTCTCCTCCATTTTTAACTTCTCGGAACATGTGTTGCGTCTTTTCTGAATGCTAGCAGATGTCAGCACCCTGCAGACTGGTATCTCAGTGAAGGAGAAATCAGAGTGGATATACTCTAAAGGCAAATTGAGTAATTTACATTTGGACACTAATCCTAGAGCAGAGATTGTCACAAATAACACACAGACGATCCTTTCTTTCAAGACACTCAGCCAAACCCCAATGCCCTGTTCCCAGGGAGCAACTTCAATCAAAGATATCAGCCAAAAGCAAACTCTCCGGCCTCTCACACAGCAATGCCCTCATCAGAAAGGTGTATTAAAATGTCAGCAGGAAGGAGATGCCAATCTCTGCATTTCCTCACACACAATGACATTTTGAAAGCAGTGCCACCTGGTGACACCTGCCAAACAACACTCCGCTGCTCAGCAGAGCGTACACTGCCTCAGAAATACCTCAAAGGAGGATACGGAATTGAATGAAACCAAAAGAAAAAAAAAAAGAAGTGGATTTTTTTTCTGTATTTTATTTTATAATTCCTTGTCAAGTTCCCACATGCAAAAATCTCTTCTTTTTTTTTTTCTGAATAGTGGTGAGAGCAGGCGATGGGTTTAATCACTGGCATCAGTTCCTGCCTGCTGGCACCGTAATTTATCTCAGCAGAGTGCAGCCCTCCCCTATGAGAGGCTGCCATGCTACCACGAGTTACGAACACTCTCGCTAACAGGGAGGCTGACCCATAACCAACAGTATCCATGCGTGGTACAAAGCAGGTTTTGAAGCACAGTTAAGCCAACGCAGGAGTGATCACACAGCCTTTAAATGCTGCAAACACCCAAACACAGTCTGGAGCAGCATCTCCTCTTCACATGGCCAACCCCACGGTTTTGTGATGCTGGCCACCATGAGAGAGAGCCTTCTGCAATGGGAACGGGCCTCAGACAAATCTGTACATCGGGGTTGGTTTAGAGGAGGTGGGTCAGCTCTCTTCTGGTTCAGATGCTATTCTGTCACAGGAAATCCCACCCTCATTCACTGGTATTTATCCCTCTCTCTAAAACAGCTCTTTTTTTTTCTTTTTTTTTTTTTTTTCAGATTCAGTTCCACATCAAACTATAAACTGTAAGTATAAGGGAGCCAAGAACCTGCAGGCTGAGAGGCAAGCCAAAGCAATCCCTTCTCCGCAAGCGTCTCCAATACAGCAGGGCTGTTACACAAAGCAAAAAGCTATTGCTTTAAACTGTCATATCCTTCAGCTGCTGTAAAAGTAGTCTTTTATCTGTCCTCTGGATCTATTTTTACCTGTCTATTCCCAAGGATCAACATTCAGCCAGCAGAGAGAAATCTGTTGCTGCTGAAGGACTGCACAACTGAAATTCCCCTTAGGTCCTACGTATGCCATCCTCCCTGTCCACTGAATGATTGACATTAATTACTTCAATCACAGCATGGACACTAGCACTGGTGAAAGGGAAAGGGATTAAAGCACGAGCAAATGGAGGAAATTTTCTGTGGGAGGATGCAACACCTACAGACTCAACAGCAGCTTCTGCTGGCGTACTGCTGGTGTGCTGCTAAAATCAACCCCCATGCTAGACCTATTTGGATATTTGTATGCGTCCAGCCATCACAGTGTTTCAAGCCCAAGGAATGGATGTGTCTTCCCATCCAAGCAGGAATATATTATCATCCTTGCCTTTAGAGAGAGAGAGATTAAGCAATCTCAGAGTCACACGAGAAGCCTGCGGGAGATGGAAAAACTGTATCCAGCCTCCCTATGTCTCTGGTCACTCCTGATCCATCAATGAGTCTTTCCAAAACAAAACCGTCAACTACTTACAGACAAAAAAGCTGCTTCTACTTCATACATTCCCAACTAAAGAAGAGACGGTAGGTGAGTGAACACTGAATATTCACACCCGGCGTATTTTCCTTGCACCGTTCATAGACTGGCATGAAGTCAAAGAAGCAGGCACCACCCCACCTCTCCGTGTTCGTACCTATCACATCTGATAAATGTACACGTCAAGTTTGAAACACAGAAGAAAATGTAACTTGCCTAACCTATTTCTCCCTGCCCTTTAAAGAAAAAACTGTAGAAAAGAAGCTTGCTAAATGCGTCAGGTTGGTCGGTGATTTTTCTCCACCTTCCAATTTGCAAATCAAAAGACTTGATCATAAAAAGATTAAGAGCAGTCTCTGAAAAACGGAACACTCAGTACACATGCAAATAATAAAAACATCAGAAAAGAAAAACCACTTGTCAAATTTCCCTTAGACTTCTGGGTGGGTTTTTTTTTTTGAGAAACAAATGTTCATTGAATTGGATCTGGGAGGTGTGTTTGATGTATGTAGCCATCTAGCACCTGAAGATGAGGGTAAGCCAAGAGAAGCCAGAGTACCACCACAAGAGGTTCAGAGCTTTTTAGCCATTTTCTTGTTTCTCTTTAAAATGAGGATTTTTCTTCCTATTTAAAGAGCTATTAAAACAAAGTGAGAGCTAGTGTCAATCCATGCTCTGGATCTAAATATTTTAAAAGGCAAGCAATAACACTGAAAATATCTTGATGCATATATTCCACCATGAGTCATTATATTTTAATATTTCGGTGTCTGGCAAATCACTGAGTGCATCACTATCCACCCTGTGAGATAATTAAGTTTAAAAGTCATAACAAATGTAAAATAACACATAATGAAACAATCCAAAAGCTATGCATTCACATTTTCCTTGGAATATTTTCTGATTACCCTCTTGCAAATTGGCAGCTACCCAGAGATAGTAAAATTGTTTGAATAATTTTAAGAGAAAAATCAAACACATTAACTTTTAATAATATTTTATGAGACTCATAATTCTTTGGGTTGTAATAACCTTTTATCCTACTGCGATTAGTCACTTGGATCCATCATGTTGGTCCCCTGGTATTCAAGACAATATAAATTTTGAGTAATACTGGAAAAGGTAATAGAGATCCAAAATTAATACAGTCCTTTGTGCTTGTAATGTTATCCCTAATGGAAGCTTTTTTTTAAAAAAAAAAATTAAAACTGAACAAGGATGCAAATTGTGAAGAGCCAGAAGATGACATAATTTGCAGGAGACAACACTGTGATGGGACCCTGGTACAAGGATTTAATTATTAACTTGAATAATCACCGTTCTAATGATAGTTGTCTGAAACGACACTAGACACTGAAACTCCCTATTGTCAAGGCCAGCAGCAAGAGGCAGGAAGACAGTAAATCCATTTTCAACTTGACGGAGGAGAGGGAAATCTCACGTGAACGTCAGCAGCCCCCAGCTCACCAAGCCCACCATCCCGGGCTGTGGAGGTTTTCCGTACAGCACAGAAGACTGCTGTATTTCTCCTGCCTTCTTGTCATCGGCACCGTTCACAGTCACGTTTATCAACTTAATACCTTGGCTAATTTCACCCCAGAATAATGTTTGTTTACATAAATCTATTCTCCGTGGTAAAATAGCTAATGCTTGAGCGTTTCAAATGTTACCCTGTTAATGGAAGACAGGATGGTGAGAGCAGACGTCCTATAGAAAATTACCACACTCTCCAATTGCCTGTGTTAGTCCTGCCTGTCGGTAAGTGGTGATTAACACCCCGCTGGCTGCAGCTGTACTTCTCAATATAGCTTCTCTGAGTAGGAGGATGCACAGAGAGTACCTCATTACTATGTCTTTAAAGCTGTAAAGCAAGGAATAATGCAAAATAAATCCTTTAAACTAAAGGTCATAGACCAGAATATGTCGGCAGGAACACCTGCTCACACTTTTTTCTGATAAAATCACAAAGATAAGTGATTTATCTGCTTTTACTCCATTCCCTTTCATTGCAGGTATGCAGAGGCCACACAACTGGATGTTAATAATTCTCAGCCATAGCGGAATGCTTTTATATAATGCCAGAAGAAAAGCTTAGGATCTTAGCTTTCCTGGCTGAGACAGCAGAGCTGGCATTAGCTATTTCCCCTCTTTGCCCCAAGCTTTTTGTTCATTGCAGACTGGGGGACAACAGACCAGCCATCCTGTTCCCTCCACGCTTCCAACACTGAAAAGTTTGTCCAAATTCAAGCCTCTTTTGTGCGCACATTTAATCTGTAAACTGACAGGTTAAACCTGGCTGTATTGCTAAGCTGTAAAACCCAATAACCACAGACTTCCATGAGAGAAAATTATTGCCTCATGATGCAAAGAAGCCCTCATGGTCACCACCTCAATAGATTTTGGTCTCCTTGAGGATAATGCTGCTGACCAGAGAGGAGGTTGGTGGCTACCCTCAGTCTCTATCTCTTGGTGTCTCTCAGGCAAGTTACACAGCCAAGGGCAGATGACACCGCCGCATGTAAAACCTAGCAGCACGCTGGTGTGGTCCCATCAACTCCCTTTCTAGCTAGAGACAAACCCTTTGCCTTTTTGCCAGACACAGCACTACCCTGAGCCCCAGGACGCTGCTGGGTGCTGCAGCCCAGCCCCGGCGTGTGGTGGGGTCACCACCTGGCTGAGAGAAGGCACCCAGTCCTTTTCCAAAGGATCTAGCACCTCTTGGAAAATCCAGTCTCACATATGAGCAGGGAACATACCTAAAAATACACCCATAAATGATCAAGGTAAGTCTTGTTGCGCTACTGCCTGCCACGGGCATGCTAGAATAGATGCAGCTTCCACCACTTCATCTGCCGCAGAGGTGAAAGTCAGTCTTGGGCAGACCTCAACAAAGAAAAATAGAAACAAAAAGAAGAACAGGAAAACCTGACTGTTGCTGGCAGAAGAAGTACAGGCTGATTCAGAAGTACTTGGACGTGAAAGATTTTTACTCAACTGAGTCACTGCAAAGCAAAGCAAAGTGATCACATCTCCCACTGCCGCAGGAACTGAGCACAGCACCCCTCCGGATCACAAATGCCTCCTAAGACAGACATGCAGATTGAGTTGTCCCCAGAAGACACCACCTCTCGCTGCACAGAATTATCCTCCCAGGCACAGGGTTCTCCCACGTCCAGTTTGGCCGAGCAGCCTGCTGAGAACCCTGCCAGGAGGGGAATCAGGAAAACATCCACCTTGCATTTCGGTGACTGGAAGAAACTGTATAATGGAGATTGAGCAACAGCTCTGAGAGCTCTGCAGAGCTGTGAGATGATTTCTTAGGTCCTGGTTGGAGTACCACAATATTTTGGAGTTGGGGGCAGATTTCCTGCAGTTCTCTGCTTGTCTTGCTGCTTAACCATAAAGATGCCAATGATACTAGTCCTGACAGGCTCTGTGATCAACCAACAGCTACCTTCTACCCTAAAACACTTTTTAGTATTATCGTAACTTCAGAAATTACCATGTTTCTATAAACTTCACAAACCACTGCTGAACATATAAACTGTGCCTTCTGTTTGTTTCTGAACTGGCTTGTTCGGGGTCCTCCTGGAACTAGGGATTACTCTTTGTCAGCTCTCAGGCTGAAGGCTTTCACCAAGATGAAAGATCTCCTTTCCATGGTGAAGGAAAATGCATCCTGCTGGACCTCTGAAAGACCAGCTTCTGCTGTCTCCCAAAATGCCGTTGGTGATGCACGAAGAACAGCCAGCAAAAGCCAAATTCAGTAAGACTGAGATATGGGCTAAAAGAAAATAGGCAGTGCCCTCAATAATTCAAAACTCTGTGGAGTTTTGAATCACAGAATCACAGAATGGTCAGGGTTGGAAGGGACCTCTGGAGATCATCTAGTCCAACCCCTCTGCCAGAGCAGGGTCACCTACAACAGGTTGCACAGGACAGAGTCCAGGCGGGTTTTGAATGTCTCCAGAGTGGGAGACTCCACAACCTCTCCGGGCAGCCTGTTCCGGCACTCCACTACCCTCAAAGTAAAGAAGTTCCTCCTCATGTTAAGATGGAACTTCCTATGTTCAAGCTTGTGCCTGTTACCCCTTGTCCTATCACTGGGCACCACTGAAAAAAGACTGCTCCCATCCCCCCTCCCTTTAAGTATTTGTAAGCGTTAATAAGATCCCCATGAAGCTGCATGTAGGACATCACTCCTTCATTCAGTAGGCTCACTGGCAGATCCTGGCACCCTCGAGGAGCTGCAGAAGCCAAGGGCACCAAGTATGACTGGACACTGGCAGACTCTACTGCCCACCCAGCCTCTCAGCCCTCCCTGCCTGTCGTGCCTCTAGGCCAGGTCAATGCAGGTCATCTGTAGGTGTCTTCTGTAGGTAAGGAGCTTTGCTTTCCCCTCATGTGAAACCAGGCAGCCTGGAGAAGACACAAGATGAAAAAGTTCAAGGATAAGATGGAACCACCACTTAGGCATGTATTCTGCCCTGGCAAGCCATTCAGTGTGCAGCGTGATTCAGCTTTCCAAACTGACATTTAATATTTGCATTTCCCTCTAATGTACACGGCATTATGCCTGGATACCTGACAAGTCACCTTGCACTCTGTAATCACAACTGCCCATTAGGATAATTAAACTGTCACCTAACAGGGGGAAGCTTATGAGTGCAGGGGGCCAACCTGATGTAAGAGCCAAACCTGGACTATTGAACATTTTATTTAATAACTTACTTTTTTTGTCAGAGATAAGAACAGTCATGAAACATGTGCCAAACTGCAAAAATTTAGCACAGCTTTCCCTCAACGTGTCATTTACAGATAGAAGCACAGAAAAATTCATAATTACAAGAACTCATCACATCTACAGAATTGCAAGAAATAGAATATTTTTGCTTTTAAATACTTGTGGGACACTCAGATAGTCTGGTTATGTCAGAAGGTTTTAGATTAGATTGATAATGCAAATATGTCAAACTTTCCCACCTGAAGAGATGCAGTACGACTAAGATTAATAACATGTCACCAGGAAAAGCTTATGTACCAGAGCCTGCAGATTTGCAGCTTGAATTGTTGAGGCATTCTTGGGGAAAATATCCTTATAAAACAAAAATGTGAGAGAAGTTTAGAAGAGAGACCCCTGACCTCAACAGTCCTTTATTTATGCCTAGAAGTATTGCGGGGGGAACACCACCTGCTTCCCACCACTGTTTTAAATCTGGAGGTACCAAGTGGGCCTCTAGGCTGTTCCCAGGCCACTGAATTTACCTTCACCAAAAATCTCTGCCCCCTGGAATGCAGAAATCTGAACAAAAATCTGAAATATGTATACTTTTGCATGTGTTTTGGCTGAAATGGTGACTAAAGAAAGAGAAAGCCCTCAAGCAGCAGTAAGCTCCTTCCTCCCAAAGAAGCTGCACAGCAAGAAGGCAGAACAGGCTGGGAAGCCACCCTGCACCACCACCAATGGCCAAGGCCACTAGAGGGTCCTGAAGAGAACTTCTCGCCATCCAAGGCAAGTGGAGGAACATCAGAGCAATCAGTCACTGATCAAGGCAATCCCCTTCAGCCCCCACTGGCCGTATCAATGCATTATGGGCCTGTCTTGCCATTGCCGTGTCAGACACAGGCTACTCCTGCTTTCCCCTTGGCCAGGGTCTGTGCCAGGGAGGGATACCAGTCCTTCCTGCACCCAGCTGAAGTTGTGATGGCCAAGAGCAGTGAAGATGGCCAAGAGCAGTGAAAACGGCCACGCTCCTCCACCCCACACGACCTTGCTGACGCAGTGTCAGACCAGGCTGCCAAGAATCAGGACAGACAACTGAAAGGAGAAGGATGCTGCCATCCCTGTCTCTCAGATGTATTTTTTAAGGCTGGTTGGAAGTACATGCCAAGGGCCTCCATCAGACAATCTCAGGTCCCTTCTTCCATGTCTATTCTCACTAGGTTCAACAGCCAGGAAAAAACCTTTATTAAAAAAAAGCAGAGGCTGTGATGCTGTCAGCAAATTTGAGCCTCAATCACTCATCATTAGGGTAATCCTGTAGGGTAACCACAACCAGAGAGGAACCAGCACTGAGGAGGTGCCGCTTCAACATGAGCCACACTGGTGCAGACTGTGTGGAGATCCTGTTACATGTACTTAATGTATATTAAATATAAGTGTAACATCTTCGATCCCATAAAGATTGATTATGTCTTATCCCATTAAAGGCATGGTTTGCCATGAGCCAGCAAAAGTCATCATCGTGATCACTCGTCACTTGAAGATGGGCCGAAACATTTAAATCACACTTGAACCATGACATAATTGCCGCTTTTCTCAACAATGAGAAAATGTTTAATTAACCATATATTTTTTTTAATTTTTAAATCAATTAGCCAAGGGAATTTACTATTTTAAAAAATTAAAGATTATAGGTTTTTTCCTAAGATCTATGATTACAATTTCCTATTAAAAAAGAGAAAGGCATACAATTTTTTGAGTGCTTCCATAATTTCACATAGACCCCAAAATAATTAATGACAATGCAGTAAGTTACCTTGGAGTATGAATACAGGCTGTCCAAAACAGTTTAACACTTTTAAAGTCTTCTTGATACTTTCATAGTCATTAACTATAATTCAATAGTACGCTCCTGGGAGCTCCATATCTAATTACCTTTCATATGTAAGAAAAGTTTTATTTAAGTATTCATACTAAATGCATTCTCTCGTGAAAGAGTATGTCTCAAAGCCACGTTAATGCAAAATATGTACAAATAAATGCATCTTTGTAATTTGTGGTGGCTTTTTGAAGTATTAGAATGAAGACTACAAAAATTATGAAAAAAAATCTGACATTTTTCTTAAAAAGAAGTACCTCCAGAATACATGCATAGTTAATATTCTCCATATGCACAGCACTCAACTAAAAGATTTTCAGAAACAGCCTCATTCTATGTCATGGCAGGAAACAATACAAAACATATTGGTTATCGAACTGCTGGCATGAATTTTTACAGCACATAAAGAAGCATTAAATTGCAGCATGCGAGTTACCCAGCTGCCTTAACAAGAAAAAGTGCGTATGATCACATTATTTTAATTCTGCAATATGGATTCTTCACGAAGCCATTCTGCACAATGTTTATTTATTCGTGCCGTACGAAACACAAAACTTCCCGTGATAAAAGGAAAGCACTGTTCAGAAACAATTATGGTTCACAAAGTTTAAAATATCCTTTAATCAGATTTTATTTAAACATACTACATTTTAAAAGAGATGCCTATAATCTGTTTAAAAAATTTTGTGTAGTGTCTAGTACTGGACGCTGCCCTTGTTCAGGATTGCCTTCAGTAAGAGACCCACTACCTCCTCACCACGAGAGGAGCGGTCAGCATGATACAGGGGATGAGGCCCGATCAATCCAGGCGATCGATACAGCTGTAATCCTAATGTTTGTTTTGCAGCATGTCCTGCCTATGTGAGAACAAACACAAGCAGAAAACATATCTCCCAAGCAATTAATCGTATAGAAGGGGCAAGCCGCTTTCCTACTACTTTCCAACTAAATTTCAGAAGCTTTACTCAGTCACCACGGAAAACAAAGAGACCCTGTGTGGAGCCTGCTGCCGGGCCAGTGCAGCGAGCAGGATTTTGGTGAGGAGGCTGAAGGCAGAGGGAAGCACTCCGTGCTGTGTAATTTATCACCACGCAGCCACAGGCTACGACGTATGGTGCTCTCAGTGAAGCACCTGAAGGCAGCTTGGTAGGGACCTATGAAGATCAATGATACACCAAAGAATACCATTAAAAGACTCATTCATCTTCCCCTAATCAATAACGGCCTTAAAATGATCTCCGTGACACACTATTCTTACAAGCATTGCTGCCGGGCTTCTTCAGCTCACTTGTCATCCTCTGGCTCAAGTCTTATTACTGGCAACTACTTCACACGCTCCCCTTTGTGGAGGAATTTGGCTTCTGCTGAAACTGAACAGACAGAATCAGGAAATATAAAAGTGGCATCAAGTTCAATGAAGGTACTGAAGCACCTTCAGTCTCTTCGATAACCTCTGATGCAAACAAGGCATGTGGCAAATGATTTTTTTTTTGTTTATCAGACCAAAGCAATCTACTCTTACACACTGTTCATAGATTTTTGCAAGCCATTGCCAAGGGGATTCAGAATTAATGAAAAGCATCCTCAGGTCTGAATAAAAAGCTATTAAAGAGAAAGAAGCAGCAGACTAAAAATGCAAAGCTTGATTTATGTTTTTGCACAGGCAAAGTGTTACATGAATTTGTGTTCCCTCCATCGACAGGGATTCTTGCCCTCCTGGGATGAGCTTTATCCTCTGTGTGGAAAACCGAGGGACAGCCCCTGCTGCAGGAATGTACTGAAGCAGCATCTCAAGGGTTCCAGAGTCACGTATGTTTGTTGATCAGCCTGGACAGTGCCCAACCTCCTGCACAAACTGGAACTGCTGGTGGCCCGTGATGCCTCAGCTGCCTTCAGGGTTCTTGCTAGTGGGCTCCCTACAATCTCCTGGACTGCAACGTGAAAGGTCTCCCTGTGGTCAGGGGAGCACAGAGAATGGCAATACTTGCCGGCAAACCTTCCTCACTTTTTGGAAAGGCAGATAGGCAATTCCTTCTCCCACACACAGGTGTCACTGAAGCAAAGAGGATGCCCATGAGTCCTCAACCCTCTCACCATGAAATGATCTTTCTCGGCAGTGCAGTATTCATTCCCTGAAAAAACAAATACTATGGTTTTTGCTTTGGCTGAGACAAAACAGATGCTGCTGTTGGCAGGGGAAAGGGGGGCTACCACAGGAGTTAACACATAAATCCTACATAAATCACTTTTATTTTTGCTGATCCCTCTACATTGGCTTGACCAAGCTGCTATGACAAGGTATCTTGAGCACGAATGTCAGAGTGACATTGCTCATCTGCCCTATAGCATGCTTGGTCAGCGTTGCTGAGCAGAGTTTAACATCGCAGTCTTGAGGGCAGTCACTCAGAAGCCATTTAGGAAAGGCCTCCCACAGTCAACGTCCACCAGTAACTCTAAGAGACCTCCTGCACCTATGACACACAATCATCCCTAAGTTTACCACGTCTCATTTAATGCTCTTTAGTGCTCTCTCGAGCAGGGATAGAAAGTCCTCTGCTTTACTATGCAACTAGAGTTTAGTTCTGCTTCATTAAAAACATCACTCTAGCTAAATGAATGAGATTTCAGTAGGATCTTGATAGATATCCATTTGGTAGGGGGTCACAATCATGATAGTATATCACTATTTTTCCTGCACTAAAACATAGTTCCACCCAAGCTACAAAGTTCAGATCTGAACCCATTGTGCTGGGAAACCCAAACCCCATGTATATATTTTAATTCAAAGGTGCACTTGAGAAAATTACTGCTATGGACTGAGCTGAGAGGCTACACCCCTACAGGATCCAGAATTAGTAGCTTTGCAACTGAGCCTTTGCCTGAAATGATTCTCCCATCTGATGCTGCAACTTCCAACTGTGAAAAGGTTTATATATACTTAAGAAACAATTACAGCTAGCGATGCAGAAATAATTCCCATACCAAAAATATTTCCGAAATTAGGAGAAAATAGAACTTAGTTTTGATTATAATTAGGTTTCCTGTAGTTAGTTAAATGTTTTCTCATTTACCCTTTTGTTCTACCAGTGTAATCAGTCACCTGGTTCTTCATGACTATACACCATAGTGTACAGGCAAAACTGGCTGGAGATAGTCTCAGGACCAGCTTCTGCAAATGTGATGCCCCCGGCAGGAAATAAGCACAGGGCACATACATATTAAGAAAAATAATAATAATAGTAATTAAAGAACAAAGCCTAGCTCTGTTTTATAGCTTAAAACGAATGTAGTCATTATACTGAGCAACAGGACTTTTAATTTCTAATTACAGTATTTATTTTCCTAAACAGATTTCAAAGTTGTTGCAAAAACCTGGGTAATTGTTTCACATGAGCAATTAAATATTAAAACTAAATAAACAGTATTTATTGGATAATTATGTTGAACTACGTAATTGTTTAGGAAAACACAAATTAATCAATATTTTACATTTTCTAGCCTTTGGGGAAGAAACCATTTTTGGACTTTCTCATTAAAAGTGGAAGGAATTTTCATATCTTGTAAAATTCAGACTTCAGCTAGTTCAGAGAGCTGTTTGCAAACTGGATCTGTATTTGTAACAAAGGTTAAAAATCCAAAGAACATTTTTCACTGCTTAAAACAAGCTACTTTCGAGTATAAGACCCGTTGGTGAGATTTTATTTTCCTTAAAGGGAAAGGAAAGATTGGTGGGGAAGCTGAAACAGGGTACAACAAAAACAATGAACTCCAAATCTTTCTGCATTTGGTTCCGTCCCGTTCCAGCTTCCTTGCTTTGCAGGATGAATCAATAAAAAATACGCACACCTTTAAAGGAACACAGAAATGGCACAATTCCAGAAGTACCCCATTTACTACCAAAAGGTACATTAAGATGGGTCTCAGTGATGAGGTGCTTTGGGTACGCTCTCACTGAAGCTCACCAGCAGTTCATTAGCGCTGCTCTAATTCCAAGACCACTATCTGCGTTCCCACTTAAAACACTGCTTTTCACATGTATTGAAAATAAAGTGCAATATATAGTTTGGGGTTTGCTGTGTTTTTTGGTTTTTTTCCTGGAAATTGCACAGAGTGGGTAGGATAGCATCTCCCCCCTATTGCTGCTACAGTTAACATTGTGCAGTGCAGTTTTAAGTACTTTCTACTATGCTGTTCTTCACTTTAAGCATGCAAATAGCATTTTAACCTGAAGTGTTTCCTAGATCAAGACATCGATTTTTTGCTGCATTTTATCACTTTGAGACTGGAAAGAAATGAAAGCTTTTTTTTTTTTTTTTTTAACCTTTAATTGTTAGTTGGCATGAGAGTAGCATCATAAATTCATGCCAACTATTCCCTAGATAATTCTACGTATTTGTGCATCCATATGTGTTCATTTCAATACATTATCAGTATTAACCAGCTGTTCTCTTTACTAAGTACAGGGAATACAAGCAATACTCTAAATGTTGATGTTGTCACATCTAATTGCCCAAAATAAACCAGACAGTCTTCCAGGGGAATAACAGGTATCAGTACATATGCTCATTGAAAGATGTCTAGTGAATACTCAAAACTGAGCTTGGAATGGCAGAAAACACCAGTGTTCCTGCCCAGGTTTTAAATACCACTGGCTTTATCAAAACAAGTGATTGCAAAATTTTGAGCTTATAGATATTCCTCCCTCTTGACTGCATGTGGACTTGTGGCTCCATATGAGCATAGATAGTTGGCTTGGTATTTGCAATTATTTTTTTTTTAATGAGGAAAAAAAATTTCAAGCAATGCAAAATCTTTCAGAAAAGGAAAATTTTATTTGGAAGGCATACATGACAAAGCTACTCATCCTCTAGAAATCCAGGCATGTTTTAAACTAACAGCTTTGTAAAAAAGGAGGCAAATTTCAGAGCCAGAAACCCATGAGCACAAACAGTCCCAGACAATTTATAATTCTGTACCATAAATAGCTGGTCCATAATTCATTGACGGAGAGTTAATGAGAATGTTTGTAACTAATACCCATAAGAAAGATAAGGGGTGGTATAATGTGGTTTACACTTTCCTACGATACTTTTCAAGGACAGCAGGGAAAGCTTCCTGACAGCAAAAAGCAACAAGAAATATTGCACTGACCTACCGATTTCCTACATTCCCATCAAAGTAATCCATGTGTAGAGACATTAAAGAACAATTTGTCCCAACTGACAGCTTCCAAATAACTAGATGCCTTATAATTGCTGGCATCATTAACCTTAATAGTATAATTGTGTAGCTCCAAATAATAATAATAGTAATATAATTTCTCCTCACTTCCAAATCGTTGAGCAAAACCAGAAAAAAATGATGTGCAGAAAAAATTCTAAGCAGGAAGAGAAAGGGAAAAAGTTCCTAACAGATAAGAAGAGGAACTTTATCAGTTTTATCTGCCACAGCTCACAACCTTTAAGGAGTAAGTATCTGCACGTAAACTTCTTTAGACAAGTAATAAATATTAATAATTGCCAACTGCCTATAGGTTTTAAGTGACCTTTTCAAACAACATGTCAGCTCTCTCCATTCTGAGGACTTACTGTGGAACACCGTATAAAACCAGCCTTGTCTTGAATGATTCATTCCTGTGCACAGCCAGGCTTCAGCAACGCTACCTGCTACAGTAACCTCTGGTGAAGACATGTTGACGTACTCTTTTATTGGGAAGTTTCACCATGCATACAAAAAAAAGGAGGCATGTTCCTTCTTCCTAAACAGTCAAAAAGGCCTTTCCTACCTTGTCTGGAGTTCCTGAGACATGCGAGGTTGGATACTGGTAACCACAAGTTGCCCCTGTACTCAACACAGTGGGAAGGACATCTCTAAAAACTAATTAAGGTTCGATTATCTAAATGACCCTCTGGGGGTAGTAGATGGCTTAGTCTACACCTAGTGGGAGATGAGATGCATTTGGATTAGAAACATCTATCATGTTTTAAACAAAACAGCACATGTGAAGGAAAGGGAATATTCAATTTGTCAGAAAAATCTGACTCAATAATTGTAATTGGTATAAAATAACAAAACTATTTCTTTTTTTTTTTTTTGCCATAGTCATCTTCATGGAAAGAGAAGAATCCAATAGATCATTTTGTTCTTCTGCATTAGGGTGTGTAGTGTAGCAAATGTCTGATTCAGCACATAAACATCTGGGTAAAGAGCACTGGACTTCAAGGCGAAACAGTTGCTCAGTGCTTAAATGCATGCATAAGTGCTGTATTAAATATAAACCCCATGCTTTGCAGTTCTCTATGTCAGTGAAAAACACAGAACTAAAGGATATAACTTGAGTATTAATCTTTGGGAGAAAACTTCATTAGAAAGCAAAGACTCAGGAAGAATAGCCTCCTTGATAACGTATGAGGCTGGCCTTCGGCTCTGTTCCTATTTTGGCCATTGTTGTACTCTTCCAGTTGTCCTTTACCAGTCTCTTCTTCATCTCTTGACTCTTTCCTCACACAGAAAACAGGGACAAAGATCTCAGCTCCTTTAGGTAGTGCTTTGACACCCATTGATAAAATGCTAATTACTACAATGAGGTTTTCTACAGTAATTATAATTGTCCTGAAAGGCAAAAAGGTATACAAAGAGGATAGTCCTTAAGCTTTGAACTGTAAAGTATGCTTTGCAAAAATAAATATTTAATGAAGTGTAATTTCTTAAACATTTACAATTCAACAAAGCTGAAAGCTTACAAAATTTCTGATTCTCATACCTTCAATTCTGCATTAAGTACACTGATTTTTTCAGTGAGGAGCCCCATCCAACAGCAGTGAACACTTTCTTTTTAATCTATATTCTCTGATGAGCAGTACTATACTGTTTCCTACAAATGTATTTCCAGGGAAGAGTTCAAGTTTATTTTGCTTGAAGCCCTGATCGATTCCTATAATATCCTTATACTGCTGGGTTTGAGTTTGGTGTGACCCATGCTGGGGCTTCTGTGTCTACTCCGTTCTGCTGCACTACAGCTACTCTCAACAAACTTTCTTTCCTGAAGTAAAGTATAATGTGATTGGTAAAAACTACATAGGGACTGGTGTACCTTCAGATGCGCTATTTTAATTCTTGGGACAAAGGTGATAAGCTTCAAACTTAGCCACAGAGATAATGTCCTAACTAGAAAAACTGTAGAGTGGTCTGAGGACAGGTGTATGCACTATCTCAAGTATTTTGAAATTTGACACTTTCACTGAATATTGCATTTTCCTCCCCACTCTTATGCTCAGAGTTGTTGCTTACATAGGAATATGATATTGTGGGACAGATCTATCAAAAATCAAGAAGATTTGATTCTTTGCCGTGGTATACACACTTATATATTTTGATTTAAAAGAAACAAAACAAACCCCAAATTTGAGTAACAGATGTTTCCATAAAGGCTCAGCTCTAGCAAAGCTCTCTCTAGTGCACTATGAATATTCTTGTTAAAAGGGACATTTAAACACTGTGGCTCTCTAGAGCTGCCTTGTTGAGATCTATGTAGCAGGAGTATTACGCGTGGAACTCCCAGCAGAAAAGTTAAAAGCTTGAGACATCCTGCAGACAACCAGAAGCAATCATGTCATCAATCATCTCCAAATTTTATCCAATCCAACTCTCATAAACTCTTATTTAATATGGCTTTGTCTGGATAGAGTTCCTAGGAGAGCTCCTACTTCCACACAGGGAAAGAAAAAAAAATAAAAATCTGTTGTTAATCTTTCATGCTAAGAAAACAAGATTGAACTAATAAAATACAATTAGCAAATCTGCTCAGTGTAGTGAAATCCAGCCAAGCCTGCTGCATTAAAACTTTCTGCATTTTTGTTAATGCCAATGTTTGTCTTTCTCTTGCATTTTTCTAAGTTCCGAATTACTCTTTTTTTAGTTGCATGGTTTATGTATTGTATTAGGATAACTGGACACGGGCATTGGGTCATAAATGTTATTCACTGAAAATTTCTGGAAAGGTGGGGCAGATTGCATTTTTGCTTTGCCACTAAAAACCTCTTTTGTCTTAATCTTCTCTATAGACACCCTTAGGGCTATGAGAAGAAAATAATGAAAAAGAAACACACAGGTTGTCTCTTAGAAAATGCTGATATCAGCAAAGCACAGACTTTTTGTACATGGAGGTGATATTTTCATCCATTAATACCTCAACCAAGTATTATTGCTTTTTGTCACCTATAAAACTTATGTCATTTTTAGGCTGCAGACTAGCAGTCACATATTGGGAGATAGCTGTATAAACCGTATTTGCTACATGCTGCATAGCAAGAGAGTTGACATTTCTTGGGAACAAGTCATCACACTCACGGGGCTCTGTGTTAGATTTGATATTCAGAGATGTTGTTCATTAGGTTGTGACAGCTGTTGCCAAGCCTTTGCTTCAGAATGCACTGTAAGACTGCAAGCATACCAAGATCAAAGGTAAGCTTTAAAAAATTACTGCTGCAGAACAGCTGGAAAAGAAAAAAGTTTGGCTACTAAAATCACGTAAGAGTCCAGGACCAGATAACTGAATCTCACCTTAAACAAGCTCATCAGTAATCACGAACTGATAGTGTTTTTGATTCTGGGAGAAGCAAGGAGAGGGGTCAGCAGAACTGCTACCTTGGACTTCTGGAAGGCAGACTTTGGGCTTTTCAGGAGCCTGGTTGACAAAGTCCCCTGAGAGGCAGTCCTCTAGGGCAAAGTAGCTGAGGAAGCCTGGATGTTTTTCAAGAAGGCAGTCTTAGAGGCACAGGAGCAGGCTGTCCCCGTGTGCCAAAAGACAAGCTGTTGGAGAAAAAGACCAGCCTGGCTGAACAGGGAGCTAGGGTTGCAACTTAGAAAAAGAGGATTTATGGCCTTTGGAAGGAAGGGCAGGCCACTCAAGAGGACTACAATGAGGAAGTGAGGCTA